>NC_090173.1:25451492-25764825 GCF_024679245.1 Pseudorasbora parva
GCAAATTTCTTTTAAGTGAGGGCTTCAGAGCAAAGCTAGTTACAGCATTTGCTCTCTTTCATTTCAACATATTATCAAGACTGATCAAGTTACTGATCATCTCACAATTATCAGCCATATGTTAGTCAAAGTTCATACTCACCGAAACAGCAAGAGATGGAGGCGGCGATCTTTACCCAACACAGCTGTGGCTTCTGCGTGATGAAACTGCAAAGGACACTTGTACGAAAACGTCACACATACTGGTCCGTGCCAATTTGGGTCACAATTTTTATTTTACTCTGGATCGTTCCAGATGCATCCCTGGCAAACAACTCCTGAATCTATTTTTAATTTTGTTTAACTAATAACTAATATTTTATTCCCTGACTGCCTGATTCACTAAGTTCGGGGTACCCCTATCTGAGATGGAAGAGAGAGAGCAGGTTTGCGATGCCCCCTGGTCCATGTGACCGTCTCTTAAGACTCTAACTCAGACAAACAGATCACAGACCAGAGAGACGTGCCCCTGTAGAGGTGGTGCTACACCAGTGGCCCCCAATGGGCTCTCCCCTGTATTAGACACGTGTCTTGCGCTGTCTGCTACGCGTTAGCCGTTGCCCGTAGTAACGTGGCGTGCTCTCAGCGACCTTCTTATACCCTTATGCTGTTCCCAAAAAACAAACACTTAGTATAATTAATCCCCATTCCTATCGAAATGAAGCTCTCTCGCTCCCCGTACCCAATCTCTTCCAGTCAGACAGCCCTAACCAAATAATTAAAGCTTTCTACTACCTTATTTGTTGTTTTGCCAGGGGTGTCACCAAGGAATGATTGCCCGCATTCTCCACCAAAACTGTTAGGGGTTAACAGCTTATGACCCAGGACCAGTAGTGAAGAAATGAAGACAGAGTCAGGATTGCAATTAAATAAAAGAAAAATTTACTTAAGAATAGTTTGCAGTTTCAAAAGCAGAAGCCAGCTTCAAGTCTCACAAGGAGTTCGTAGGCCGCGCTCCCTCTCTCACCGTCTCGTTGCCTCGCCCTATCGTACATACAATTTTCCCAACAGTTATACCATTTTCCAGGTCTTATCCACGTCATTACTGCAATGTGGATGCTTCTGATTGGCTCAGAGACAATGCACAGTCATGGTAAATTTCCACTCAAGTCAGTTAATCTGATGCACGTTTCCACTGACGTGTCACTTGTTGACGCTTTCACCCAGAATCAGGCCCGTAGTGACCTTCCAGATCTGGAGCAGGCGCCAGCTTGCCCAGAACAACAAGTCCACCCATCTCTTAGGGTGCCCATTGAACACCATTCTGATCTGTAACATAGAATATTGCGCACATACACAGATACACAGTCTCTCCAAGGTTGGAGCTGATTAAGCTCCAGTTCTAACCAGTTCTTACCAAAACATACTGATAACATGTGCTTTCTTTCAGTGAGAGGGACACACAATAGTACAGGCAATATTCATCTTGAGTCTTTAGTGTTTCAGTAAAAGGAAATATAAAAGGAATAAAACATAATAAATTAAATGAAAGACAAATCCATATTTCATATCTGGAAGCCGGGCTAAGTGAGCAAACGCTGTTACTGTACTCCTGACATGTTAGGGGTGTGTGATACCTCAAATCCAAACACACGACCTTGTTGCCAGTGTTTAGTGACACATCACACATCTCTAGGCCAGACCCTCGGTCACTCCTCAGAGACCAAATACACACTTTAGAAAACAAGAAACTAAAACAAAATCATAACTGGATAGAATCATTATAATATTATAGGTAATATAGGAAGATGAATATTAATTAAGGTTTTGATTATGAAGTTATAGGATATAAATATATACAGGTATAATGAAGCGGCAGTGGATTTCAGAATCCCCCCCTTCACTGCATTTTAGCAATCTTCATTTGAGATTTTTTTTGCTTAAAGTGTCATTCACTCGGTCTGTGTTCTGTCAGGACCGTCAGGACGGTCAGGACTCATAAGCCGCTTCACTGAACTGCTGTGAGCTGCTAAAATAAGCCAATCAAAACAGAGCTCAACATTAATATCCATGACTCTTCTAAATAATGCAAAAACAGAGCATTATCCTAGGGACAATTTAAAGGGTTGTAAATGGACCTGTAAAACTGTATCTGGACACTCTTTGCCCTTAAATAAGCCACATACACTCTATGCAGACATCAGAGAACAATTTAACATATTGTTTCAAATCATTCTAGGGCACCTTTAATACATGACTGTTTTACCAACAGTAACCTTGGAAACGGTGGTCCCAGCTCTTTTCAGGTCATTGACCAGCTCCTCCTGTGTAGTTCTGGGCTGATTTATCACCTTTCTTAGGATCAGTGAGACCCCATGAGGTGAGATCTTGCATGGAGCCCCAGTCCGAGGGAGATTGACACGTCATGTTTAGCTTCTTCCATTTTCTAATGATTGCTCCAAATGTGGACCTTTTTTTACCAAGCTGCTTGGCAATTTCCCCGTAGCCCTTTCAAGCTTTGTGGAGGTGTACAATTTTGTCTCTAGTGTCTTTGGACAGCTCTTTGGTCTTGGCCATGTTAGTAGTTGGATTCTTACTGATTGTTTGGGGTGGACGGGTGTCTTTATGCAGCTAAAGACCTCAAGCAGGTGCATCTAATTTAGGATAAGAAATGGAGTGGGTGGATATTTTAACGGCAGACTAACAGGTCTTTGATGGTCAGAATTCTAGCTGATAGACAGGTGTTCAAATAAGCATGTACTAGTCACTTACTATAAACACAATCAAAACAAAGAATGCAAGAATTCATTGTGTGGATGTTATTTTTTTGTGTTCATTGTGTCAAAGCACATTTCTGAGAGAATTTACACCAAGTCTGTAAAAAAAGACATGGGAGAAGGTAAAAAATTCAATATACATTATTTTATTTTCAAAGCTGCATGAACCTCATACTACACACTTGGAACACTTAAATATACTTCAAAGTACAAACTAACAATTATAAAACGCATGAAGGTAGAGAACAAACATATCGGAAGGAAATCCAAACATCCTGCAATCATAGAGGATGTGCACATAAAATTCCTTTGCCAAGGTACAAACTGATTAACTGTTTATTTTAAACAGTTTGTTGTCAAATAGAGAGCAGGTGAATTTATGGAATGCACTGTAAAATGCTGGAACAGATTGTAGGAACAAGGCACTTTCCATCTAATCGCTCTCCCCATCATCACTGATGATTCCCTGCAGGTTGCCCCAGGCTGCTCCTCTCTTGCGGCCCATGTTTGTGTGGCTCTCCCCACTATCCGAGTCTGAGTCCACAACACGTTTATAGGCAGAGGGGGGAGAGGCATTTTGTGCAGGGGGCCATGCTGCAGTTGCTGCTCTCCTTTTGGGACGTCCTAATGAACAAAGGGTCATTTCATTAGGTTTAGGGCTGAACAGGGTAATAAATAAATTTAAATAAATCACAATCATAAAGAGGTCATATAATAGTACATGCACTTTTACAAGCTGATTGTATGGAAATGTGTGTTGCAGTGCCTGTACACAACCATCCTATAATGATAAAAATCCATCAAGTGTTTTTTATTTATTTTTAATCTCCTTATATATTTTCCCCTGTCTCAAATCGAGCTGTCAAAAACACGCTGTCTGAACACAAACCGCTCTGGGCTTACTTTTTTTTTCTGTTTGCGAATTCCAATGTATTGTCTTCGACTGTTGATTGACAGCAGCGTTTCATCTCAGACCCGCCCTGAGTGAGCTCAAGCTGTAGTCGTCATATCCGCCATTGTATAAGTTGAGACGCTGGAGCAGAATGGCTAAAGTCTAAGCGATTGTGGTGTTCTGTTCTTGAGTGTAATAATGAACACAGCAGTCATTCTGATGTTCCTAAATCCAAACCGCTGAAGACGCAGCGGCTGAGTTTTGTTTTTTGTCAATGCTTTTATGTCTGTGTGAACTGTAGCATTTCTCAGCAGACTGCTTTATAACCGACGGTTAGTATGAAGCAGGTTTTGCTAAGAAGCTGCTCCTGAATAAAGGATTCAGATCTGCCGTGTTCCTGCTGCACCTCCAGAAGAAGTGAGTGTAGTTTGAAACGTTTGCACACTTTACAATGAATGCAGCTAAAGTTCACAGGGTAAATTAAATTACGGCATGCTTTCTATGCATGACGTTCTCAATATAATTCATAATAACACATTTATAATGAACAACGCGTTATCAGGGTATATACAGCAATCCTTAAGTTAAATTTACTACTTTTTAATACCTTTTTTACTACCTTCAGAATATTTTTTAAAACCATCACAACACTGAATTGCAAGTGTTAATCAGCGGCCTTTCTATTATTTACACAGATTTTGACATATATAACATACAAAAAAAGAATAGATTTAGAATCGACACCAGGAGGAAATCTGTATTAAGTTATCATTCAGACACAGTAAAATACATCTGAACATTCACAAAGGTTGGTTAAGGAGAAGCATTACTGCATACACATCTGATTTCAATTAATAATTGGTAATTCAGCAATTAAATTATTTAGTTTTTTTTTTTCCAACAATAAAACCTTAACCAAATATTACATTTCTATAGCTGTGATAAGTTGTTTAATTTAACAAAATACTAAAAACTAGAGCTGTCAATCGATTAAAAACTTTAACAAGATTAATCACACATTTTTCTGTGATTAATCACAATAAAAAAGAAATGTTTTTGTACGTTTTTAATATATTTTTTAATATAATAATTTCACAGTTAATCAAATTAATGTAGAAACAACATAAAGACAGTATATTTTAAATACTTGTTTAAATGGCATCTTTTTATGAATGAAGGTCAGTATTACTGATATTAATACAGCTACTGATTTTTTTTATACATTCATTACATTTTTTAACAGTTTTTAATTTAAGTAAACTTAAAACAATGCTAACATAAACCCATAATATGTTTACTCCTGCCCTTCCTGTTTTAACAGTTAGAAAATATACAGACATTTAATAAAGTTATCAAAGTTATATGCAGTCTGCACTGCATAAACTATTAATTAAATAGTTAATCCTTATTAAAGCTACAAAAGTTATTTAGTCAAGAGCAGCGAGTCCTTTTCTCTGTTCCCTTTGTTCTTTAAAGGGGGGGTGAAACACTCAGTTTCAGTCAGTGTCATGTCAATCTTGAGTACCTATAGAGTAGCATTGCATCCTGCATATCTCCGAAAAGTCTTTATTTTTTTAATAATTATATAAGAAAGATGCGCTGTTCCGAGTCTTTCCGAAAAAAGCCGAGCGGGTGGGGGCGTGTCGTGTGAGCGGAGCTAAATAATGACGTGTGCAGCAGCGCGCTGTGTGCTGAGTCGAGTGCATCCCTAACAGCGGGAAAAAAACTTTATTCAAAATAAAAATATGGCTTTTAATCAGATACAGCCATACATCTATGATCCGGAATCAGACCCAGAGGCTGCAGTTGAACAGGAGCAGCAGCAAAAACGACTAGAGCAGGACGTCTGTATGTGGTAAGTTACAAGTTATACACTAACTATATAATATGCTTAGCGGCTTGTGTTATTTACATATTTATACTTGAATTATATCGTCGTATTTTTGTCTTTGAAGGTGTACATGTGGGAAGTGCAGTTGTGCACGTGTGTTTGTGTGTTTACGCGTGGTTTGTGTAGACAGTAAGCGGACTAAAAAAAAAACAGACATTTGAAGCAGTCTCACTCACCCTTCTAACGTTGGGACTGCTCCATCATTCAGCATTAGGCGATTGGGAAAAGCCGGCGTCGAGCTGGGCCTTGTTTATGAAACAGTCGGCACCGAAATGCAGCGAACAGATATAAACATTCGCGCAACTCAGTTGCTGATCCGGAAAAGCAAATTACATCCACTGTTGCCTTAACGCGGGGTTTTGGAGAATCTGTGCAGGACTGTCTTGGTCTGGCAACCAAAAACGCACTTTTTTGGTGACATTGTTATGTGCTATGTGTAATTGTCACCTGTCCAGCATCCTACAAGCCAGCGCTTTGATGGGCGTAGGCTGTTGCTTTCGCTCTCTCCCTCGCTCTCTCTCACGCGCTTCCGGTAGAATTGTCCGTAAGGCCCATACAAGGAAATTCCGCCCCCATTAACGTCAAAGGGGACGCATGATCTCAAAAAACTTGCCGAAACTTATGACTAACCGGAAGTAGTATTTTTGACAAAGAAATACTCCCATCAAACGTCCACCTTAACTTTTGAAACTTTGTCTATGTTTAGTATGGGATTCCAAGTCAGTATGCATGAAACAGCATTTCACCCCCCCTTTAACTTTACTGACAGGAAGCTTTATTGGCTGCTGCCCCTTTAAGAGCAGACAGACACGCGGATCTCACTGTTTATATACCGTCTATGGATCGCGCCTCATTCTCTCACAACTCTTTTTGTTCATTTTAGACTTTATATAAATCATTTAAGATTGCTCTTATGAGGATAGTCGTTGAAGATATGCCTTGAAGCAAGTCTAAAATAAACCGTAAGCCAGCCACTTCTGTTGAGCGCGCAGTGTTCTGAGATGATGCCGAACGACCACTGAATATGACGTCAGCATCAAACATACGCCGAGACGGAGACGAAAGATCTTTGATTATGTGCCCAGATATGCTAAAGCCCATATTTAAACGAACTAACGCGAACGCAGATAGAATTTCAATCAGAATAGGACACCTGATAGTCTGAAAAAATAATACCTAATTTGAAAAAAATAATACCTCTGAGACCACATTTAACACCTTTAATGGCCTTAAATTTGACAATTTTGATTTATCACTTTTTAATACTTTTTAAAACCCCGCGGACACCCTGGTTATGGTTATTGTGTTATTACAAACTGTGTATGCTGGTTTTAAAGTTAACGTGGATGTGGTAACACTAAGGTTAATTATGTAGATGGTTCATAACGGTGTCTGTTACGGTCCAAAAAAAATTGTGTTATTACAATGAACTAATGTATACATCAGTAAAGACAGCATTCGGGCTAACATTACCCTGCCAGTACATAAAGACAGATCAGTGACATTACGTTAACCAACCATTCAGAAACGTCCTGTTAGCCTTAAATGTCGAATTTCGTTGGAGCTTATCGTCTTGTCCTGGGTCAGACTCCGGTTAAAATTGATACTGCTGCACAGATCTTTTTTACGGTTTGATCTGTCCTCAGGGACTCACGTTTCGCCTCTACTGTTGTCAATGGCAACACTCCTCGCACCGGGCCGCAGAACAGAGGGGCGGGTCATTTGTTATTTAAAGCGGTATGCACTGAAATGGCTTGGTGAAAACAGCTGTTTTTGACCAGGTAAAAATTGTGTTTTCTTACAATACTAATGAGAATTTTTAATTAAAGTATATTACAAAGTTTTCATTAAGACACTAAAGAATCATATTAACTTGTATAAAAATGGCATTATATGACCCCTTTAAATTTCCCTGATTTCCAGGTATTCATGCACATGGGAATCCTAGAGATCCAGAATCAAGTGTCTTTACCCTGAGTGGTGATGATGTTGCTGATGTCCAGCTCAGCCAGTTCCTGTGCTTCTTCTCTCTTTAGTCGAGCTTTCTTACACTTCTCTATGGAGGGCTGACCTAGAACACATATTTCATGGGTAATAAAAATGTACAAGAATTCTTTATAAGGGTGTTTTCACACTTGGTCCTTTTCAGGGGTCCAAGCACGGTTTGCATGATTTTTGGCCCATATGTGCACACTCCTAACAATCTCAGACCCCTTTAAAGCAAACCAAGCCAAGACCATCGCGGGAGGTGGTCTGGGTACGGTTCGATCTCATCTTATGGTACGGTGCGCTAAAAACACGCAGTCTGAACACAAACCACTCTGGGCTTATTTTTTTTTCTGTTTGCGAATTCCAATGTAGTTTGGTCATCAGATGCCTCCGTACAAATCGGCTGTTCATCGCGGCTGATTCTTCTGACTAATCTCTACAAATTATTCGTTCATAACATACACTTGTTTATTGCAATTTCAACTGCTTCCGAACTGAGACGCCTGCGCGCCTTGCCAGTTTAAAATGGTGTAACGAGCATACACACCTTAAAAATGGTGTAACGCACACACCTTTAAAAAGCGCACACACCTTTAAAATGGTGTAACGAGCACATACCTGAAGCGCACGCACAGAAGCCAGCTGTCACAGCGCATTAAATAAACGATAGTATCATTCAATCTTTATTGTCTTACTCCATTTATTTTAAAGTGTCAAAAACACACAAGTTTCACATAAACAGGTGGTTTTGTCTAAAGTAAATGTAAATATCTGCATTATAGCTAATAAAAGAATCAGTGAAGTCATACAGTGAAGAATAGACTATGTATGCAGTTTTATTTTTCCATGTGATTATTCCATTTCTTACTTTAATGCTGCTTTTAGGCATATCTATACTTTACATGGAAAATGTAAAGCAGTTTATTTCATTTGCATCTTTCTTTTATTATTTTATTGTATTGTTTATTTTTTGTAGCCTATGCTGATGTTACCATTGCCTTCTGCAATAAAATTGAATGAATCAAGGAAAGCAATTCAAAATAAATGTTAGTTACAAAGGTGGATGTGTGATATAGCTAGTGTAAGAATATGTAGGATTACATGTCATAAAGTAATAATAATCTTTACAAACAAATATCATGGTTACTGAGGAACAAACAATGCAAGCAAATGGGAAAGGCCGTAGGGTCAGCCAAACACTGAACTGGACTAGATCCAAAAAGCATTTATTTTTTAGAAATAACAATCAACACTCAAATAACATTTTATGCAAACATGTAAAGTTCACATAAGGCAGTTTTTACATTAACTTCTAAATCTAACAAATACAATCGTTTTATTCTCAAATTCGTTGTTGAAATATAATCATGACAGATTTATCTAAACATAAATTAAATAATAAAGACATCAGTAACCGGTTAATTGGAATATAATGAATATTTATGCTAACATAGTGCATATATTTAGCGAAAGAGTTAATTTCTCTTGTGAACTGCTGCGGACACTCAATGACTTGCCTGAGGAAAATGCTAAGTGACATTGTTTACAAGCTGTTTTATTCATGTATTTCCGCCATTGATACGTTTCAGTAAGTTGTAATGTATCCTCAACATACAGTGAGGAAAATAAGTATTTGAATACTCTGCTATTTTGCATGTTCTCGCACTTAGAAATCATGGAGGGGTCTGAAATTGTGATCTCTGGATTTTTTTTTTTGTAGATTATGTCTCTCACAGTGGACATGCACCTACGATGACAATTTCAGACCCCTCCATGATTTCTAAGTGGGAGAACTTGCAAAATAGCAGGGTGTTCAAATACTTATTTTCTCACTGTACCTTCAGATGTTTGATTCGTGTTTATTCTTTGACTAGGAAGTGAGGATTGCGCTCACTCGCGCCACACCTATACAATGTTCTATCACATTGAAGAGCGTCAAAAAGGCATTTATTTTTAGAATTTTTTTATAAAATGGACAGAATACTTAATATTTTGTGTGGGAACTCGGACTAAAGTATGTTCTGCGCGTAAAACAAGCCTACAGCTAAAGATTGCATTTTGTAAACACACATGCACCGTACTGGAAGTCCTGTGCCGAAATGGTTTAGTACGAATACGTGTACCATTACACCCCTAGTAAACAGATGAAAATTTGACAATTCCTTTTAAAGGGGGGGTGAAACACTCAGTTTCAGTCAATCTCATGTCAATCTTGAGTACCTATAGAGTAGTATTGCATCCTTCATATCTCCGAAAAGTCTTTAGTTTTATCATATTTATAAAAGAAATATAGGCTGTACCGAGTCTTTCCGGAAAAAACCGAGCGCCTGGAGGCGTATCGTGTGGGCGGAGCTAAAGAATGACGAGTGCAAACAAAGCGGTGACGTCCTCAAGCGTGGAGAAACCCATCTATCTCAGCTAATACAGATAATGATCCACAATCAAATCTGAGGGAGAAATAAATTGAACAGGAGAAACGGCAACAGCAGGACGTCCGTCTCTGTGGTATGCAAGTTACTGTATTTAATGGCCTCTCCACATTTCTGTGTGTTTACTCGCAGAGTATGAGGACATGATTCGGTTTATGGACTATTGTATGCGACTAGACCTTAGAAGTAGCAAGCAAAACGGTTTTGCACGTCAGAATACTGTAACGTTATACAGAGAACAACAATGGAGTAACCGTTAGCGCATTTGAATGACGAAGCACGCGATCGTGTCGTTTACTGATGTTTACTCATGCGACGGTAGCCAATAGCAGAGACATTTGAAGCAGTTTAAGTTAACTCACCGTCGAAGCTTTATCGCTGGGACCGCTCCGTCAGAAACACACTTCTTTGGTATGATTTGGTAAAGTCCTGTGACAGCAGTGGCGTGTAAATCCATTTTGAGACGCAACTGAAACGATGTTGTCAAGCTTCCCGTCATTTCTGCGTTCAAATCGGTTCAAATGCAGCGCTGCCTTCCCGGAATGCTGTGCTGAAGAGTTGAAGTCGCTCGACGTCACCCATAGGAATAAAGTGGAGCGCGGCGCCGTTCACGGACGACTGGATCTGCAGCTGAGAGACTGTTTACAGCGTGCTCTAGTCACGCGCGCGCGCACCCTACCGGGAGAAGAGCCCGTACGGCCCATACAAGGACCTTCCGCTCTATTTAACGTCAAGTAGACCCATACTCGAAAAAAACTCGCCGAAACTTGTGAGAAACCGGAAGGAGTATTTTTGACACAGAAATACTCCATCAAACGTCCAACATTAGTTTTTGAAACTTTGTCTATGTTTAGGATGGGAATCCAAGTCTTTAACAGTGGAAAAAGCTCAGTATGCATGAAACAGCATTTCACCCCCCCTTTAAGTGAAAAGTTGTGCACAATAGATGTTTACTATTTAAACAAAAAACGAAAAAACAACATACACAAATGTTATATAGCTTTATATTTCTTTAAAAAAAAAAAAAAAGTATATATATATATATATATATTATTCCTACTAATTTGAGAAGTACTTATAATGTACAAAACTAATATATTTCTGTCATAAACATTTAATTTAGGTTGTCATGATGACCTTTATGTTTCTGTGTACCTGACAATAGTTTTATCAAATTAAATTAAATGCTCTTGAAGTGAACACTCATTTCATTTAGCAAGACACTGAGAACACCACAAGCATGTTTATGTATGTGTAGCAGACAAAATGGCACCACTCATTTACACAGAGACATGCAGAACATGCAGAATTTACAAGTAAAAAGGAGTCTTAGAGAGGTTTGATTGTGTGCGTGCTCCCCCGTGTGTTCACACATACACACTAACCTTCCACACCCAGCTCCTCCAGCTCTTTTTTCAGGACAGCCACCTTTGCCTTTACTGATCGGCAGCCGTCTAACAGCTTCTTGTAGTTACGTCTCACACCACAGAGGGCGATGTAACGCTTCAGCCTGGACACAGCCTTATTCTCTTCATCCTGATGGTGAAAAAAAGAATAAAATCAGTTATTATAAACACTATTTTAGTAATACAATCATGTCTAAGTATCATATTTAGGTTTAATAAGGGGAACATTTTTCTAACCATTTATAAACACATTTGGTGTAAAATACAACCAAATGTAAATACATTGTCAATCTGAGCATTTCGGGTTGTTACAAATAAACATTAAATGCAGAAGTAGCTTGAAATAATCCACAAACTCTCACACAATAAACCCATCTCTATGTGTATGTTGTTAGATTACACAACTTTCCACTGGTGTCTGCCATTGTAGTTGTTTGGAGATGTTGGGAGTAATTTCTTTATGTTAATCCATATCGAATTAGAAACTACTTGCCTCAGAGACAATGAATGCAGACATATGAGCGCTAAAGGTCACTACTTGGTCTGTAAAGGCACTAACCATAACAAACACATTAGAATACTTATTTACACATTTAGCTATGAAAGTGTTTCCGCAACAGGATAAAAAAAAATTAAAAAGGTAATTGCGAAACTTGCAAGCAAGTCATCATTTTGAGATTTAAACGTGCAATTCTGCCTTTTTTTCAGAGAATTCTGAGATATAATGCAATTACAATTTATCAAGTCAGTTTCTAAGAGGAAAAAAGTCTGCTCACATTCTTGCAATTGTTACTTTATATCTCACAATTCTGACTTTATTACACCAGGGTTCGTACAAGGTACTTCAAGTACTTGAATTTTATTTTTATATTCAAATCCTGAAAAAAAGAGCCATATTTATGAAAAAGTACTCAAATTATTAAAAGACAATATAAAATTAGTGTTTCATTTTCTCTAACACAAATACAATATTTTCACGCAAAATTAAAGCTGCAGTCATCTGATTAAGGAGTCATTTCACATGGCTATAAGCATTATATTACTCATATATTTCAGAGTACGATACAGCTTTCATTCTTCAGATCAATAATGTATTCATGGGGATGGAGACCAGTATCCTTTCAATAGCTAAGGGGATTTCTCATAACAATGTTTAATATGTACATTTTCTTAATGAACGATCCACTAGCTCACTGTTAAAGTCAGTCCCTTGCATATGTTTATTGCACTGAAGTTGTTGATTGACCCCCACCATACCAAATACACCAACATTATAATATAAAATATTATTAAAAATAAATATTAATAATATAAACAAGTCATTAGATTGCAATATAATAACTTTGTAATTAGTTATATTGAAATGCACTACATTTAACAAATGAAATCCTTTGAAATGTTTTCTTCTCTTATTACATCTTTTAATAAGAATCTTTATTTAAGAAAGATTATTTAATCTTTTAATAAGAAACTTAGAAGTTTACACCCTCCTTCCGTTTGCTCTTCTGTGCCAATCATTGCATACTTCGCTGCAATTTTATTTGTAAAATTTTGTTTTATTAGTATATTTGTATTTCTTTATTTACCATTTGTAAAATTTAAAAGATAATAAAGATATTGTTTAATAATGTTTGAGCGAGATGTCTGATTGGTGTTCTTAAAAACAAAAAGTGCTGAAAGTCCAGAAATTTAATTTTACATTATCTGCACAAACTCTGTTACATGCAACTTTTCTCAGAATTACTATTTTATACCACGCAATTCTGACTTTATAACACGCAACTGAGTTTATATCTTGCAGTTCTGAGAAAAAGTCACAATTACCATTTTCTTTATTCTGTGGTGGAAACATACTTCCATACTTAGCCAGGAATAGAATATTGTGATATATGTCAAATGTTAATATGACAAAATTCACTACAGGATATATTATCTATCATTTTAAATATCTAGAGCATATTAATATTGTTCAAAAGTTTGAGGTCGGTAAGACCTTTAAATGTTTCTGAAAAAAATTCTCTTAAGCTCAACAAGGCTACATTTATTTGAATGAAAAATACAGTCAAAAACAGTAGTATAGTGAAATATCATTACAGTTATTACAATTTCTATTTGAATATATTTAACGTAATATATAAAATGTAATGTATTGCTGTGATGGCAAAGCTGAATTTTCATGAAAAAAAAAAATCTTAATATCAATGTTGAAAACAGTTTTGCTGCTTAATATAATGTGGAAAATGTGTTTTTTTTTAAAGAATTATTTGATGAATAGAAAGTTCAAAAGAACAGCACTTATTTGAAATGGTAAAGACATTTATAATCTTACAAAAGACTTCTGTCTGCTGATATTCAGAATAACAGCACTCGTGCTTGTTTGAAATTCCTTAAGTATAACAGACAGTAGAGAAATAAAGTTTTGTGTGCCATTATGTCTTTTGAGTTCTCAAATTCATCTTGCCTTTCCTCTGGTTGCGTTTTCCCTATCCTCACTGCGTTTTTTCTTTGTCACGCTTTTTTCCCCCTCCTTGGCCTTCTCTGGTTCCTCCTCATCCTCCAGTGAGGGAAGAGACGAAGAGTCTGAGTCCTCTGCTGCCTCCTTCTGATTTTCCTTTAATTTCTCCTCTGTAAAGAAATGAAGAGATGAACAATGTAAGTAGAAAGGTTTAAACGTGAACCCACTTTGACCTCTAAGGGATTCTTACCATTTTCCTCAATCTCTTTAGAGGATAAATCAGCAGCATCCTCTATTTTATCCTTTTCCTCTTCACTGCCTCCAGTGCTTTCATTTTCCGAGTTGCTTTCGTTTTTCTCCTCCTCACTTTCAGAGCTGCTCCCAAACACTTCCCTCTCCACTTCTTTCACAATATCCCTCTCTACTGGCTTCTTTTTTCTGATATCTTTTCTTTTGTTCTGTGTCTTTGCGTTGCTCTTTAGTTTTTCATCCTCAGAATCACTCGCAGACTCGCATTGTGCTGGTTTATCCCCACTGTCTGAATCCTCTTTCTTTTTCTTTTCTTTCAATTGTGTTTTTTTCCTGGCCTCCTCCTCAGCAGAATCCTCCAACTCATCTTCATCTCTAGCCATCATCTTCCCTTTCTTCTTCGCTTTCTTTTTCTTGTCACTGTCCTCTTCTTGAGCGCTCTGCTTGGCCCTTCTCTTATTCTGTGGTTTTCTCTTAATGTTCTTTTTCTCTTGCTCCTCTTCACTGTCTTCACCCGTGTCTTTATCATTTCCATCTTCTTCCTCTTTTTGCTCTCTCTCATTCATAGCCTTCTCTATTCCAGAGTCAGGGGAATCTGGAAAAGGAAGATTATAAAGTTACTCACACAAACTCCAAAGAGAAAACAAAACAAGGACAAACTCCACACGTACTACACAGATACCTGGAGAAGACTCTCCCAGCCGTGACCTCTTTGTCTTTCCCACCATATTATTGTCTTCATCCCCATCATCGTTGTCATCATCAATCCTTTTCCTTTTGCTCTGGGTCTTTGACGGATTCACACTCTTAATTAGAGGCTCATCATCACTGCTGTCCTGAAAAAGAAAAAAATATTTTCTTCAATAAACCTCAACTTCTAAATGTTACTGACAAATCACACTGTTGATGTACATCATATTATAAGACAAGCTTTTTTTTCCTCTCTTTTTCATGTATTTGGAAAGTTCAAAACATTTGGGAAAACGTTGTGGTGGAGAAACTTAAAATAGAGGCAAGATATTTTTTAAGAAATCTTGAGAAGTACAAACTGTGGTTTAAAATGTGTCCATCGTCATTCTCAAATAAACTGAAAACTGACTCAAGGGTAAACTTAAAGTTTATTATGTGTATTCATTCAGATTATAGTAGAGATGATCAAAGTAACATAAGTTTGCAGACCAGTTTTTTATAATGTTACTGTGTAACTAGCAATATACTGGTAGACACAATAAGCCGACAATAAGCATATCATTTGCATGCGTTTTTAAACACTGCTTAAGCTTTATTAAGCATTAATAAGTGATTTTAATGTACTGAATGTCAATGGCAGTGAAAGAGAACTCATTTCAGTATATACTCACACTGTCTAAAAGAGACACATCTCAAACGCACACACATAAAGCCACTGCTCTCAGGATATGTTCTCAATGTCAAGTCCAAATCCGATTATTTGTGTATCCGATTGGAATGTGATCTTAAATTATTGACTGTCCACATTGTGCATCACAACTGTTCTGATCTGATTTGAGAAATATTATTTCCTAATGTGTATTCAATCAATGTTGTTGCTTATACATGATCCATTTAGTTAATCTTACATGAGTGATTCCCTTATATAATCCTTACATAAATTTAATCATGAGAAAATGTAATTTAAAAAAACAATACTTTTAAGATATGTTGTTTTTGACAGAGGTAGTGAAAAAGAGAATGCTTCAAATAAGTTTTAACTGTCTAAAGCCCTATTCGGATGGTAACTGTTTTTCATGTGGACGTCCATAAAAATAAATGTGCATGCCACCTCAGTGATAAAACTTGTGCATTTGGATGGGGATTTATTCATGGTGGAGGAGTGAGTTGTGATTTGTCTGCAGTAAAAATATATGCTTGGAATAAAAAGAATAAAATCATATTTAATTTAATAAAATGAAATTATAAATTAATACAATGCTGCAAATTTAACCTATATAATCTTAATTACTGCCATAATAACGGACCATTTCAAATCATTTTACGTTTTTCTTCTCTTTCTCTTTTGAGAGGTGATGAAAGATTATTCTTTTAATATACTTTCCAGCATTTCGGTATTAAAAGTGTAGGCTATAGATCTTTAAAATGCATCCAAATTACAGCGAAGCGCAACGATACTGTGCCCTGCAGTGGTCAAAAATGAAACAGTTCATTTTGAAGCGATCTATACTTAAACTCAGTGATGTGAATTCGGACAGCAATAAAATTACCACACGGCCGGGGTGTTTGACAAAAAGCAGGTATCTGGCTTTGGATCTTAATAAAGGTGGTGGGAGAAAAACACTGACATTCTGGATTTGGACAGCAATAAAATCACAGACTAGCCCCCGTAAATGATGAAAATACATTAAGACCCCACGAGAAACAGCGTAGGTGCGAATAGGGCGTAAGAATGTAAGGGAACAATAAGGGGAATAAGGGGAATGTAGGGGGCTCAGGTTTCAAGCAGGTCGCTGCCCAATGAAAGTTATGCCATATTTGCAAGGGCTAAAATTTGATTGATGAGCAAGGATATATATATATATTACCTTTTATTTTTATTACTAAGCATTGGGTCACTTTGTCTGTCATACACTTGATAGAAAAACTCAGATATATTATCTTTTTTTTTTTTTTTTATGTTTCAAAGTTCATCTACAATTTCTGTGAGAAAGCAATTTGGGAATAATGACTCTCTCCAATCAAGATCACTTAGGCTGGGGAGAAGCTAAGATGTTTAGGGAGTCAGATAAGATGTTTTCAATTTAAAATAATTATGCATGTCAGGTGGACACAACTGTTTTAGGATGTTGACAAACCGGAAAATGTACTTATATGATAAAGGGAAGAGGGAGGCCTTATGATAATTAACTCCTTTTGTTTATCCAATCAATTTTAAAAGTATTTTGTTTGCTGAAAAATGTAAATGTATGATCTGACTGATTAAATACTTTTTAGTACTCACTTTGTAGCTCTCTAAGGCAGCCTTTCTCAAACTTTTTTCAGTCAGGAAAAGTTGTGATATATGACAGCTCTGAGTGCGCCTGCCTCTGGCTCAGTGCAAGCTAACGCGAAAGCACATTTGAATTTACATTTGAATGAACGTGATTGCACCGTTCTAATCACATGTGTGAATGTGTGATCATACTTGTGAAAGGGTTAAGAAGAAGAAGAATGTATTTATGTAATTTAAAAAAAAACTTTTTTTAGCCTACATAATTTTTTGGCGGCACCCCTGACACAGTCAGGGGGCACCCCAGTGTGCCGCGGCACCCACTTTGAGAAAGGCTGCTCTAAGGTATGTTTTTAGTTGTAAGACAGACTAAGAGGGATATGATTTCTCAGAAATCTGATTTACCTGATTTTGAGTAGCCTGACTTTAATCTTAAGGCATCTTTACACAGCCGAAATAAGGCGGGTCTAACGCGGGTCTGTGTCTGCTCAAAATTCTGTGTAAAGACGCAATGCCACGTTAAAGCAGACTTAAAATATGCCGGGTCTGACGCACCTCGGCCCCTAGTATCAAAGGCGACATAGAAATGGGTTTAATTCAGTGTAAATGAACGCGAACTTGTGTCACCTTAAACTACATCATTGTCATGACAACCGCCTGTCAGCAAGCTCACTAGGCGAAAGAATCAAGAAGCAGCTTGGAGACAAACTATCTAGGAATTAAAGTAAAAGATTTCTGTAGTCACATCGTCAAGCTAACCACTGTAGTGCTCGCCGTTTGTAATCTTCCTTTGAAGAGACTGGCAGATCAACGCACTGCGTTGGTTTCCCCTCAGAAACGGTAAATACTTAACCCAGTCGGCGTCACTGTGCAACCCAGTAGGCTATTATAATCTCTTTGAGAGAAAGATATTTTATATTAGATTTGATATTTTCTGATTGTAATACAGTTCGTATATGGGAAGGAAGGAGGCGGGAACCGGCGAACGTTTAACAAACTTTAATTTCAAAATAAACAAAACTAAAGTAAACCGCGGGCAGCCCCTCACGGGCGACTGCCCGCCCATACACACCTAACAAAACTCAACATAACGTAAAGTCCAGGCCTAGTCCACTCTCGTCTTCCGCTGCCTTCGCCTCTCCTTTTATGCTCCCGTCCCTTGGCCGCGAGAAGAGACCCATGTGTCACGCAGCTGGTACTCATTACCACTCGTCACCGGCCCGCTCCCGCGGTCCCTCGCCCCGCTGCTTGTCACACCACATATATATTCTATCTGCTGTCCTACATGTCGTTAAAATAGACTGAAGTTTGGATTTTTCCTTTAGGCATAGTGCAACCTAACAACTTGAAATATAGCCTAGATATACTCAATCATTTATGGTATTGTAATTTGTCTATAAGCAACATTGTAGAATATTTGAGTTTATTTAAAGTTGTGTATTTTTAAATTATCCTTATTATTAGGCTATGTGTATATTTATTTAGAACATTTAGCTTATTACCGTTCCCCAGTCGGGTTGTAGCCTAGCCTACTAACTGCGAGAGAAGGAAATATTTTGGAAATATTAACTGAATTTAGAAATGCTTTTGAACAATTTTTATTAATAATAAAAAAATGAATTAAGACAGCGTTTGGAAATTTTGAAGTCCATAAACAATATGTTCCCAGAAATCACGGCCTTTGTCGTAATTGTGACATAAAAGTAGAAAGTTTATAAATATGTATATCACCTAGACTATCTGTAGCATATGGCAAAAATTTACAGTGAGTTGTTCCCGCTGTCATAAAGGAACAAAATGCGCCGGCGCTTAATTTCGTTGGACAAAGGGTTAAAGAAAACGTAGCCTATAATGTCATAGTTAGGCTATGTTTAAATATTAGCCTATAACATTATTTTTTAATTAAATAGCCTAACTGTCTGTAGGCTATATAGGCCTATTTAATAAAGAAGCGAACAAAAATCATCGGTAATGGATTGACGTGTGTAACGTTTTTCTGTTCACAATTAAACAGAATTGTCAAATATTGGGGCTCATGTTATACGAGCTGAGAACTAAACTTTGTTTTGGGGAAATATTACATTCCTGACCACTTTTACACTCTATTGGCTCAGAAAGGGTATGCAGCCTGGTGGAGAGTCCGTGCTCTTCTTTTGGTCAGAACCACGGAGAACGACCGCAGACAGGTCCGTCCTATGCACCAAAACTTTTCACAATGCAACAACATATTTAAAGAGCATTAAGCTATAAAAATATCTATTATGTAAAGTTAAAATTAAAATGATTTTAATTCCTGTGTAAATGCATTTATGCCGCTTCAGAGAAGGATTAAATAGTCTGTGTAAATGCAAATTTTGGGGATTTTATCCCACTTCAGAATCGATTTCTGTGCCGCGTTTGCTGTGTAAAGATGCCTTTATAGGTGAATTTCCACCACAGTCCACAGAAATATATCCATACTTAACACTTTATAGACTAAAATAATGAGCTTCCGGTGGTCAGTGGTTGCAAGTCAACTTACGGTGAAAGAGTAACCCTTGATGCATGCGTAATGACAAAAGCAGAAGCCACGAGGATAGAGCAAAACAAAACACCGGTCACAAATTAGAAGTCTAAAACGAGAATTTTAAAGAGTAATTTTGCATGAAATAAGGACATATATCACAAATGCAGACTCTTTTAAGACCCAGAAAATTGTAAAGTGGTGTTCTCTTTTCTCATGCAGCAGAAGTAGCCTAGAAGAGGTTCAGTCAAAACGCTGCATAACTGAATAAGGGATAATATGAGCCGTACATCTCCCGCTGACACGGTGCACGCTTTATTTAACATCACAACTGACGTAACATTTGAAAAACTCAAGAGTCAGATATACGGACATTATTATTTTTAACGTCACTTCAAGGAAATAACCCGGTTTATTAATAAAGTCATGTAAACGCGGTTTACTTGCGCTGTCAGTTTACTGGTTTGCATGTAAACGGGGAAAACTGATTATTTCAATAAGCTGATTTTTTGGAGTTATCAGCTTACTGGTGTGCATGTAAACGCACCCACTGACTGTTTGTCTTCAGTAAGCTTGAGATCATTTTACTTAGGCTAGAATTTGTGATATTGAATTTGGTGACAAAAATCATAACATTTTGATATCACGCTATTGTGAAATAAAATTACTCATTGTGATATAAAGATTTATCATCATAATGACCTGTGTAACTTAATTTAATGAAACCATGCTGATAAGATAAAATGCTTTGTAACATTACAATTCATTCCTATCCATTAAGAAATAATCTCATATCAATTTTAACCACCTTATGAGCACATTTCAGCACTGCTCAAAGACCTGAGGTGTAACACTCACTCATGTTAAACACGAATAACAGTTTCTTTAAAAACATGATTTTAAGCCAACTTCAAGGCCTTCAATTTGATCTGAGACTTCCTTTGAAGTATATTGGAGTTTCCAATATAATAATAATAAAAGGGTGGAGCTTTGCAAAGGGTCTGCGAGATGCATGACAGTAAGATCACACAACTTGACTGTCTTTTCCTCACCTGCATCTTCAAAAGTTCCTCCTCTACAATTTTCTTCATCAACTGTCTGTCCTTGGTGCTGAGCGACTCTCTACCCACCTTATCCAGGTATCTCCTCCGCAAAATGCCTAAAGTCAGTGTACTTGAAAAGTGGCAGAGAAACAGTAAATTAGACATAAAAATTCTGATGGACCAATAAAAATCCATGCAAATCGTCACATGACCAAACACTTCACACACTCAGTACAAAACAAAATACAAGCACACTTTCATTTGGATGTTAACGTTATATGTCCTACTAATGTGATGGCAGAGATATTTTTGTGTGACATTTTTCAAACCACTTGTACTATTGAACTATAATGATTTCCTTCATGCTTTTACCTAAGCTGCGTCACACATCATTGTGTCTCTTGGTCCTTGGTACGACACATGCAAATTAAAGCGCATCTTATGTGATGTGACCGTCTTCAAACTAAAAAACGAACACTAACCAACCGTTTATATCTTCCTAATCCGTTCCCTTTTTCCTTCATATCACTCACTAGCTATTTGGAGACGATGTGAGACCTGACTTGCGTACAATATTTCTCATGGAACTAGTTTATTATTCAGCCCTGACTTGCACATAACATAACGTTCTTTGACATGTAATGACAGCATTTCGACATTTCCTTCAAAACGCAGTTTAACGTTACCTGAGATCCGAACACTTGTGCAGCTGTCTCACAACGAACTCTCGTATCGCGTCCTCTTCTTTGGCCATGTTTTTTTACACATTTGCGCCACTTTTTACACCGCTGCGTACTGTGCGTACTAAACGCGACACCCTCTCTTGGCGCGCTTTGCTCTGCACGGCTACGTCTGTTTTACGTCATCACGCACAGTTTCTGAGACGCGATTACGTAATATTTATAACATCACAGCATAGACAGTAAAAGAAATGGACAGAGCGTTCCCATTGACGTCTACGGCGAAAGAATGAAGTCAACCTAGGGGTACTCACTTCCTGATGGCTGAGCGAACTGCGCAGGCTCAGACTGAGCTTGACGACGTAGATGTGACGTGAGCCTCCTGTCTGACAGCTGTGAGTCTTCTAGTAGATGTGGAAAGCGAAAGCTGAATCACGTTGTTTAAATATTTTCTCCCGTTGCTTTTGGCTCACTATGGGCTTCTTCCCATTCTTCCCCCTTGACTTTATCAGACTAGTCTCCAGGACATGTCTCCACGTCCCCCCGATTGTCTCATAGACAGTAAAAGATTGCCTGCGAGCGTCTCTTCAGGTCTATACGGTAATTTCTCAACTGTGCGACAGGGTCGCGTTGGTTATGACGCAATCGTTAGCCTATTTTTACAAAAACAGCTGCTGCGGGGCGATAGTGTAAGATACAAGGTAATGGAGCCTTTTATACATTGTCATGTTTCTTTAGAAATAAACAATGGACAAATGGAGTCTTTAAACGTCTCAGATGTAAAGTTATTCACTGTCAAAGTGACTCAAAAATGAATGGGAGTCAATGGGATGCTAACAGCAGGTGATGGCTTGGTTAGCAATGGCAGCCCCTAGGGGTGGAACGCTTTCCGAGCGCTAGATTACCCCCTTGCATCACAGTTAGTCAAAATTCTGATGTCCGCTAAAACAGGCTTTGCGCTAGTGTTTTTTCCTTTCACGAATTCGCTTTAAATATTTTAGGTTAGAGGACTTAAACGTCTTTAAAGCTTAAACAGATACTTTTTATTATTGATTTAATATTTTTCGACAAAACCAAAATAACTTCAAAAACACAAGGATTTTACCAAAAAGCATTTTTATTGAAAATGTTAATTGAATATTAATTCAATTTGATTAAAATTCCAAAACAATATTTGGACGGCATTCCACATACTAGTTTAATTGGCAGAATAAAGGAGGTGCTTTTGTTCTAGGATAGTGAGTGCATACATTTATGGCTTACATTGGTTAATAAAACATTGTTTTGTGAAGTGGTTTGTAACTTAGTGGTAACTACTGTCGTCATGCCAGGAGCCATCTTTGTCTAGAAATGATTTTGAATAAAATTATAACATTGTTTAGTGCAGAAGTGGCTAGAAGCATTTCAATCCTACTGATGCGTCTAACCCATTCCTGTGTCAGAATGTGATTCATGTTAGATCATTTGATTTTCAAACAATAACAATATTAGTTTTATAAATATTGTTTAACATGCCCATCCAAATTTTACGTACCAATCGTGAGGCACAGTTGTGTACAAATATTTACTTGTTAAGCTTTCTTTTTGTGTTACAAAAAGAATGTTTTAAACTAGACCCCCTGCTATCAAAGGCTACAACAAAAAGCTGCTCACATTTGGTCAGTTTCGCAGAAGATGTTGCAGTCCTATGCAACATGATGCGTCCACCACGTACCTTTCATCATTCTCAACAACTCAAGTCAGCATACATCACAGTTTACTGTTAAACACTGAGAGATAAACATCGCCATTACAGACAAATCAAAACAAAAAAATACAACTTATTTCACATTGAATCTTGAAAAAATGAAAATTCTGGACAATAAATTAACCGAATAATAAATTAAATTTAACAAAAAAAAGAAAAAAGGTGTGCCACACTGTGGCAACTTCAGTATTACTTCTAAACTAGTCCATAATTACCCCCCCCCCCCCCCCCCCATTTCAGTGCAGTATTAAACATACCAATGTTGTCTTTCTTTTTTCTCAATCAATCTTTCCATTTTCCACATGCATGATTGATTCAGTCTTTGTAGACAGTCTGCTGTCCGTGACCCCTTTCATCATGCATAATATGCCTCCGAACATGGATACGCCTCACTCGCCTATCCCCACCCCCTACACCCGCCCCTTCCTCCTCCGACTGGCCCACACCTGGTGACGAGACGCCCCCTGACTCCAGCAGGGCCATACCTCCCGAACCTCGCCCATTTTCATAGATCAAAATGTTGAGTGTCTCCTCAAAGATACGAGCTTCTGGGAACTCAACCTATGAGAACAGATAAAGAAAGTGAGAAAACAGCATATATGCTCACAGACAAGAGAGTTTAATTCCCTTTTGCTCACTTTGGTCTGTTTCTTCTCAGTGGCATAAACAATGGAGGTGCAGCAGACTTCAGCAATCTTGCGTCCCTCGCCGTAGAAAGACCAGCAGCAAATCTCATCTCCCAACACGTCTTTAATGAACAGCACCCTGCCATTAAAGCGCAGCCCCAGCTTATCGAACAGCTCGATGTTCTTCAGGAGGTTATCATCAGAGTTGCTGAGGGAACAAAGGGTAATTTATATTAAAAAAGGCACTCTTACAATCATGCATTGGCAGATGCTTTAAATGTGCACTATGTAGTATTTTTGCAGTAAAATATCCAAAAACCACTAGGCCAGTGTTATATATTTTGTTCAGTTGAGTACTTGCAATATCCCAAATGTTTTCAACTATTTGTAAATTGTGAGAAAATTGCTATTTTAACTAAGGAACGGGACGTTTCAGCATAGCATTTGACGAAGTCGCCTGTCAATTGTGTCATATCTGCGCTACCCTCGGTTTTGGGTTTTATTTCGCAGGAGCACTTTACTCTTAGCAGTGTGAACAAGTGAATGCAGGAGTAACGTCATAACATAATTTTCAACACACTTAAATGTATCTAATATGATAAACTGAGCTGCATTACCTCATAATCATAACCAGGAAAAGCGGATCAGTGCGGGCGCCCGGCGAATGTGTCCCGTCCCGTCATAATAAAAGTCCCCGGTGTTCGCGAGGTCGGTGTTTGTATAACAATCGCTCCAGCGGCCGTGCTCAGCTCCACAACACTCGGCCCTGCTCTGGTTCACACTACACTAACGTGAATAACCACAGGCATGAATGTGATTCCTGCCCGAGTCCTATTTTCCACCGGCTGTAAGGTGAAGATAATGTCCCAAGATACTGCGCTGACACTTTGCGTCATCAAACTACGCATTTGTTTTGAATAGGCGCCCTCTAGTGGACGGAAAGTTGCATAGTGCACCTTTAATCCAAAGCGACTTACATTGTATTCAAGCTATACATTTTTATAATTCATGCAACTCACTGGAAATCGAACCCACAACCTTGGTGTTGCTAGTGCCATGCCCTACAGTTTGAATCTTATTGCTTGCTACAGTCACCAGGCACAATTACAAGGTATCATTGAGCTGTATTGGTTTTTTTGCCAAAAAAGTGGAGTGCGCGCATGGCAACAATTATTCATTTGGATTCAGAATAGTATTTGACTAAAGGGTCCTGCACACTGTGCGATTTTTCAAAATCCTTTGCGAATGTCCCTTGTCAGACTGTACGAACATGATCCCCGATGTAAGCCATGTCACACTGTAAGATCTCAGTTGTCATTAATGTCAGACTGCACGATAGTTAAGGCGCGCTAAAAACGGACGCGCGCAAGAAAACTCACCCGGAGCTTTATATCATCAATGAATGACGCGTTGGGTGACAGTGAGCTGCATTACACGTGGGACTGAAATGCTGGCTACAAATACATTTCTAGCTCTCGTTTTGGTCATAGTTTGTCTTGAAAAACGGAGATATTTGACTGTTGTCGTAGGAGAAGTCACACTGCAGGATTCTGTGCCAAATCTTCTGACACTGCCAGAATTTCGTCTGGGGTAAAATTTGATCGCAGCGCTCATTAATCGGCTGCCGATGAACATGTCAAACTAACGACCAAAGACGTCAGATTTTAGCCTAGGATCTGAGGAATCTTTTAGGATTTGCTAAATTTGTCTCAGACAGCCAAATCGTGGGCAAAATCGCACAGTGTGCACCCAGCTTTAGTCACATAATCACATTATGGTTTATATGCTTTCTGAAATGAGAAGGGCTGAGAGTAAACATTGTTCTTTTTGAAATGGCAGGAGTGGTGAGAATGAGGGCTGAATGTACCTGGTATAGGAGTATTTATTGTTCCCTCTGTTATTCTGCAGTTTCACCACTGGCTGCAATGAGAAAAATATCATTTATGGAAGAAAACTCACTTTTAAACATTTCTGATATCCTATGACTGGATGGAATCGAAGCCTAAAATCAGAGACTGTGCCCATCGTACACTACACGATTTTCTGTGAAATCAGTCTTGAGCTCTGACTGATTTCACAGTCTTGAGCTCTGACTGAACTCTGAGCTCTGACTGCCCATAATCTGCAAATCTTGCAATCCTCTAGACTGCACATCTAGGCACAAGCTGAATAGCTTATTCCAGCCCTAAGAGATTTTTTCATGTGTTGTTTTTGCCAAATATTATGCCTCTTGTTATCTCACCTTCCTACAGGTGGCTATCATTCTCTGTTCCTCTTTGGCTGAAGTGATCATAGGAATGTGACAACCCCTGCAGACATCCCTGCGTTTCTGCATCAACATAAAAAAAAGCCATTAGTAAGTGTCAACAACTGTCAAACTCCTTCCTTGGCTGGCTCAAAGAAGCATTTCATGTCAATGCAGACATTTGTATGCTTCTTTGATATGCTTCTTTGAAGGGACAGAAACACAAGTCCAGTGGATCCTCTAACCTCTAATGTGGTGAGGCAGTGCTGCACAAGTCCCTGGAGCCTGTAGTACTGCGCCTCTTTCAACACTTCCTCCAGCACCCGCGTGCTCTCCGGCAAAGGAACTGTCCCGTCCCGCAGGAAGTTCAGCACCAGGGAAAAGTGTCTCCCACATCTGTCTAGCACAACCCAGCCTTAAAAGATGAGTGAACACACATTATACATCTGTTCTAGTCTTTGCCGCTATATGATTTCTTTTAGATCCAAATACTTTTATCCACCAAGGACAAATTCAAACAGAATAAACAGAGCAATATTGTCCGCTAATGTGAACGCTAAGATAGCTATCGTTCTTGGTCTGAACGGGCCAAGACTACTTTCAAATACGTTAATAAATCTTACCAACTCCAAACTTCTGAAAGGTTGTTTACAACACATTCTCATGCTTTTTCTTACCCTCAGAGTCTATGGTGACCTCTGTGCTCCCATCACAAATACTTCTGAGCAGACTGTCCTCTTTGCTGAGCGTCTGGACGGTGGTGTAGTGGAGAGTTCCTCCCACATTGAGCTTCACATACTTACTGCCCACCAGGCTCCTGTCAGCTTTTCCTTCCCCAACACGGCTGGAGGACAATGGGGCAGAACCAGACACAGTCACCACATTCCCACCAGATGAACCAGATGCCTCAGCAGACATCAGGGGAGTCGAAATCAAATGATGCTTATTCACTGCCTAAAAATATAAAGGACACAAATACAGAGCAGACAGAATTTCAGTCTGGTTGTTATGGGATGTTATGGTGTTATTCTGAAACTAAGTGGTTTCTAAAGAATATTCTGGTTTCCGTTCATTTAATGAATGAGGACTGGGGCTGTCAAGCACCAAAATTACAAAGCAACACAAATGTGATCCACAAGAATCATATTCCAAGACCTCGAGCCATACAGTAGCTTTGTGTGAGGAACAAACCAAAATTTAGGACATTATTGATTAAAAATAGGTCCTAGCTCATGAAAGAATGACCTATTTGTGAACAAATTGTTCTTATGAGTGAATTAGATACAGTTCACAAAACTGGTCTGGATACTTTGTTCAACTAGAGCAGCTAACAGCCCACTGGCAGGCACATTTATCAATGAACAGCATCTGTTTATATGATTTCAAAACGATCATATGGCTTCAAAGGAATACAGCACACAGTGGATATGGATGCTTAAATAGTGCTTTTAGCATTTCAGAGATTCCCAGCCCTAACCCTTCATTGGATGAAAAAGATGGGAAAAGAATATTTTCAAAAACATATTTGTTTAAAAAGCTAAAGTAGGACATCAAAGCAATCTCTGGTGATTGCTCACACTATTTCACATATATACAAAAGACATACATTTTTATGCGGGCAAAAAACAAACAAATGTTGTGACACATCTTCAAAGATATGCACGAACAAGGTGACTGACAGTACACTATTGAATGTGCACGCTTCATGATGTGAAAACCACTGAAACGATTTCAGATCACATATAACAAAGAAAAAAAAAATTAAAAGCAGCATAAACATGATATCTGACAGACAAAAGCAATGCATTTAGCGTCTGTCAAAGAGCCTCCAATGTTCTTACTGGGACAAACATATGAGAATAACAACCGTTTTGCAACTCTGGAGGGTCGAGATTGTGAATATCTGTCCACTCCACTGAGGAAACCACAGATGTGTTTCTGTACTGATATCAGTGGAAATGGACAGAACTAGGTCAACACATTCAGTAAGATCTTAACTCCAGCTGAGATATCTCGCTAATCCTCGTCTAGACCACACCAAATTTGTTTCCTACCATTCACTAGTTATTTAATGACTTGACAACATGCAGTTAAGGTGACACACATGTACAGATTCTGTCTAGTGAGTATGATGTATTTGTCTATTGATAAGCTTATTAGCCCTTGAGCTAGCTCTTGATGACATTAACGTTAGTGGCTGACAACAAGCAAAACACTCACCGAGCTGGGTCCCCGCTATAAGGTGCACACACTATAAAGTAATTGATCCGGACTGTTACATCTATAACAGTAAATCTGCCATGATTTATCAACAAATCATAATTTCCTCTGTTGTCTCGTTGCACGACTGTCTTCTTCCTCTTTCTTGCTTGTTGTGGGTTGACAATGGCTGTTCACCCTCGCGAGGAGTGTCTTTCGTTGACTGATTGGTCCAAAAGAACGTCTGTCAAGCGAGCTAGTCCCGCCCCTCCGTAACGGCATACGTGACATGATTGGGCGTTTTTTTTGTGTGTGTGTTTTTTTTTTTTTTGTATGGAGCTTGCTTGGTAGCCTCTTCTCTTTTTTTTATGTTCCAACAACAATGACATAACAGTGCAAAGCCGCGGAATATAAACAAAAACACAAACACAAAATAAAACGATGCATAAACACAAGTTGCTAAATGACATGACAAAAGGACACAGACAATAATAATTTTATATATATAGGATGGAATTGCAAATTTTTGCTTAAAGGGGGGGTGAAATGCTGTTTCATGCATACTGATCTTTTTACACTGTTAAAGACTTGGAATCCCATACTAAACATAGACAAAGTTTCAAAAGTTAAGGTGGACGTTTGATGGGAGTATTTCTTTGTCAAAAATACTACTTCCGGTTAGTCATAAGTTTCGGCAAGTTTTTTGAGATCATGCGTCCCCTTGACGTTAATGGGGGCAGAATTTCCTTGTATGGGCCTTACGGACAATTCTACCGGAAGCGCGTGAGAGAGAGAGAGGGAGAGAGCGAAAGTAACAGGCTACGCCCATCAAAGCGCTGGCTTGTAGGATGCTGGACAGGTGATGTGCACAATTACAATGTCACCAAAAAAGTGCGTTTTTGGTTGCCAGACCAAGACAGTCCTGCACAGATTCCCCAAAACCCCGCGTTAAGGCAACAGTGGATGTAATTTGCTTTTCCGGATCAGCAACTGAGTTGCGCGAATGTTTATATCTGTTCGCTGCATTTCGGTGCCGACTGTTTCATAAACAAGGCCCAGCTCGACGCCGGCTTTTCCCAATCGCCTAATGCTGAAGGATGGAGCAGTCCCAACGTTAGAAGGGTGAGTGAGACTGCTTCAAATGTCTGTGTTTTTTTTAGTCCGCTTACTGTCTACACAAACCACGCGTAAACACACAAACACACGTGCACAACTGCACTTCCCACATGTACACCTTCAAAGACAAAAATACGATGATATAATTCAAGTATAAATATGTAAATAACACAAGCCGCTAAGCATATTATATAGTTAGTGTATAACTTGTACCACATACAGACGTCCTGCTCTAGTCGTTTTTGCTGCTGCTCCTGTTCAACTGCAGCCTCTGGGTCTGATTCCGGATCATAGATGTATGGCTGTATCTGATTAAAAGCCATATTTTTATTTTGAGTAAAGTTTTTTTCCCGCTGTTAGGGATGACACAGCTTAACGACGCACTCGACTCAACATAGCAGCAGCGGGCACACGTCATTATTTAGCTCCGCTCACACGACACGCCCCCACCCGCTCGGCTTTTTTCGGAAAGACTCGGAACAGCGCATCTTTCTTATATAATTATTAAAAAAATAAAGACTTTTCGGAGATATGCAGGATGCAATGCTACTCTATAGGTACTCAAGATTGACATGACACTGACTGAAACTGAGTGTTTCACCCCCCCTTTAAAAAAATCTGCCGTAAAAAAAAAAAAAAAAAAAAAAAATCCAATATGCTCCAGGGGTATATTTTATTATTCATTATGATAAAAAATTATGTCTGTGTACCATTGGCTGGATCAAGTAAGTGAGAACAAATTGTTTAGAAATATAGGGCATCCAAAAAACAGATGTGCAAATGTTTCCTCTGCTTGTTTACAAAAAGAACATGAGTTGTATATGTCCAAATATTTAGAAATGTTAGAATCTACATGATTTGAAGAGTAGTGAAGCTGTCTGGATTCAGTCAATTGTGTGTTGGCTATTTTATTAGGTCAATGTTTTCCTCTGTAACAAACTGTCTTTTAAGTTTTTAACCCTTTTCCTTTCTTTTTTCTTTACTTGAGAACGTGTAATATGTAAATAAGTGTATTTTGTGTATGTATATAATATTATGGAGTATTAATATGGAGTCCACTCTCGTTTGAATGTTTGAGTCTTGAGTGTTTCTGTGGGAATTTTTGCCCATTCATCAGATTTATTTTATAAAAGACATGTTCACCATCCAACAGAGACTTTTATTTCATCTTAAATCTCAGCAAATAGATGTCTTCATGACAAGTATATTATGTTGATAAATAAATAACAATCAAGTAATACTATAATGCAACAAAGCCCTCCACAACATGGGCTCTGGTAATGGCACAGTCGAAAAGACGAAAATCACTGCATTTTAACAAGAAACCATGAGATAAATAAATAAAAAATTAGCAATTTATAAAAAGCATTTCAATTCGATTACTGCATCACAGCAAGCTGTTTTTTTCTGTATATATTTTTCTCAACATAGTGCATATGCAACAACATCAACTCTGATAACAATGACAGTAAGTATAATTGATCATGAATCCTAAGCTGAAGCGGTAAAATATACAATCGTTGCGTGCCATAAGCGAGAGGACATTCCGCTCCTCTGAAACATGGTCATTCAACATCAAGCAGAAATAGATTTTTAAGAAACAGCAAAGAACAATATGAAATGCTGGCATTGTCCTCATTTTTACATAATAATGTGAGAAATACTATGGCAACCAGTGAAAGTGAAGTGACGTCACATTATGGGATGTATTTTGGCACTGAATCTGTTTTGTATATTCAATATTCAATCAAAATATTTACATTCAATATGTTCTTCTCATCATGTGTATGTATATGAATCAATGTGTGGCCATGTATCTGTATACAAACATGAGAGTATAGTTTCTGTGTTTCGGATTATATACGTTTGTGTACTTATCTTTGTTTCACTTGTCAAAGTCTCTCTCATTCTCCCTCTCTCCATCTCACCTTTCTCTTTCTCTTTCAATCCTTCACCACTTTAAAGTCCTTAAGGCACCAAACCTTCTGTTACAAAACATGCCTGACTGTGGAAATCATATTCACAATGTGTACTTACAGCAATTTTGTTGTTACTTTCAGTTCTTCATTGCTCTGATGCCAATAACAAACACACACACATAAACATAACAGAGGCACCTGCATAAACCTGCAAGCACGCGCATTTGTTAAACACATACATCAGTGAAACGACCAAGAGAGAGGAGAGAGACTGTGTAAAGTGGGATTTATGTGTTGTAATTAATTGAATAAAACAAATGAATGTCTTGGGGAGAGAGAGAGAGAGAGAAAAATAACAGTATCCTTCCCTTTCTTCTCCTTTTCATTTACCCACAATTTGGATTCATTTGAAGATTGCTGTCTCAGATGGACACCTCATACTCTCGTGTGTCCTACAGTGAAAGAGGAAAAAACATGCACACTTTACCAGCAAATAGGATGGAAAATTCTATAATATAATATAATATAATATAATATAATATAATATAATATAATATAATATAATATAATATAATATAATATAATATAATATAATATAATATAATATAATATAATATAATATAATAAAGCAGGGATGAAGCTGATTGAGAATCCAAATAGGCTATGTCTATATTAATTCGATAGATAGATTTGAAAAGTTTTCGTTTTCAAAATGCTCTCCATCCACACTAACGTTTTCCAGAAGTTTCTCATCCACACTGAAACATCAGTAAACGCCAAATTCAACTCAATGCGCATGTGTAAAAGCTCACTGAGATTATACAGAAATCATAAAGTTATCACACAATTCTTCTAGCAGGATCCTTTTATTTAGCAAAATATATTAAATGGATTAAAATATCAGTAAATATTTCAGTTAGTGCTGTCAAACAATGAATTGCATCCAAAATAAAAGTTTGTTTACAAAATATACGTGTGTTCGCGGTGAATTATTATGTATATTTGAATATACACACACACATATATATATATATATATATATATATATATATATATATACATATATATATATATATGTATATATATATATATATATATATATATATATATATATATATATATATATATATATATATTTTTTTTTTTTTTTTTTTTTTTTTTTTTTATATATCATTTAATTTATAATTTAAATTAAATATATACATAAATGAATGTGAACCACTGTGTGGCAGCACTTATTTTAATAAATGCTGTGCTGGAACTTTCTATTCATCAAAGAATCCTGAGGAAAATGTACCATGGTTTCCATAAAAACATTAAGCAGCACTGCAACTGTTTTCAAAATTGATAATAATACAATTCTTGAGCATCAAATCATAATATTAGAATGATTTTTGAAGGATCATGTGACACTGACTGAAGACTGGGGTAATTATAATGAAAATGTAGCTTTGTCATCACAGGAATAAATTACATTTTAATTTTTTTTAAATATTTAACTACCATTTTTTTTTTAATTGTAATGACATTTTACAAAATTTGATCAAATAAATGCAACATAAGAGACTTCTTTCAAAAACAATCTTACTGAACCTGAACATTTGAACGTTTGTGCAACTATATTATAACCATCATTTATACCCATAAAATAAGACAGAATCCTGTGCTGTGACTCAAATAAATCAGTGAGTCATTTAAATGATACCATCCAAACCAACTGATTACAATGAACTGTAGGCTTACCAAAGTCTACGAGATCAATCATAGAAAACAGACTATGCATGAACATGCATTTGATTTTGGTATAGAGTTGTACATACATCCTAACAGTTAATAAGTACAAATTCCATTATGTTGTGAGCATCTTACCCCTGCCTCATAGAGAGGGTTGTTAAAGTCAGACTCCACTGTAATGGGACTGTAGGAGTGGGTGTGAGAGAGAGACTTCCAGAACAACGGTTTCCACTGCCACCTACACACACTGAGACAGCGAGAGAAGTGTTAGAAGAGCTAAATAAGGACCAGCTGTGAAGAAGGTTGACAATAATCAGTGAAAATAACTGAATTTTAAAGACTACATGGTATGGCTGTGCAATATAATGCACAATATGTTCAACGAAATAGCGCAAATGTACATACTGCGATATGCATATCACAACGGCACGCAATATCTGAATGATTTTAATAAGTTACTTCAACACTGTGAAAAGTGTACTGGCACAATTGTTACTTATGACTCCTTGCAGTCTAGCGCTGTCTGCTATCTGACACACACAGCAAAATGTGCGCAAATCCATGCATTATGTCTTAAAGTGACAGACGGCTACTACAGTAAACCTGCTGCTGTTTGTCAAACAATAGAAGAACAAGAGAAAATCACTCAGTGCTCTTGGCTGAATAACTGTTGTAGCTTAATGATGTATCAGTGTATATTTTATTCATATGAAGACTAATGTTTATATTTTTTTATTTTTAATAACAAAGATTAATAAAAATTAAAATAATCGTCCACCCCTAGTTTAGGAGTCTTTGTTTACCTGGATGTTCTTGATGTCAAGTTTTAGGTTGATATAACTATATATTATCAAGTCAAGCAAAACGTTTTGGTATTTAAATATTTGTATTACATTTTTTTGTTTGTTTACATTGATGTTAAAATTATATTGTCAGACTTGTGACAGACTTGTGACTTGTGTAGCAATTAGGGGTGTAACGATATATCGCGATATAAAAATATGACGATATGTATCGTTGATGGAAATGATATGATTCGCGATATAGATTTGTTTTATCCAAGGCTTAACTTGCTGTAGTAGGGCTATTTATAATGTATAATTCACCCAAACACAAATTAACAAATGAAGGCTACCACAAATGTAAACTCTGTCATCATGTACTCACCATCATGTCGTTTTTTTTATTTAACTTCAAAACACAAATGAAGATATTCTTTATGAAACCTGAGAGATTTCTGTCCCTCCATTTTTAAAGTCCATTCCTCTCAAACTTAAAAGATGCAAAGAATGTCATAAAGGCATGTTAAAATAACTAATCGAGTGTCTAGTCCAAATGTTATTTAGTCTTCAAGTCTTCTGAAGAGACACAATGGCTTTATGTGATGAATATATTTAACACGACGCAAATACTGTAGTAAACACGGACGTTCAAATAATTGCCTGACGCGCAAAAACAACATAAGAGGGAGTAAATGCAGAATTAAAATTCTTGTATGAACTAAATGTTTACAGTTTGAAAGCAATCATTCTGACGAGCTTTCTTGCGATTAGAACGGTGATCGATTGCATTGATCATCTGAAATGCGCGTGCTGCCGAAACGGCACTCCTCATCAGTGATTCGCAAACATTATTTAAAGCGACACTCCTCAAAGTCAAAACGCAAACACCATTTAAAGCGGCACTCCTTTGTGAAAGGGCAAACATCATTTAAATCACCAGATCACATTTAGTTTTAGTAGTATGATTATTCAAAGCATTTCAGATGGTTCATCTTTACATACTGCATTAAAAGCGGGAGAGGCAGGGCATAGCAGGCATGGGGAGAGATGCTGCCTGCATTGAAAAGTTGAGTAATGCATGAGGGGGAAAAAATTACATTTACGGAGTTATTTACATTATTACATTAATAATCTTATTACATACAATCATACTGTCACGGAACGCTCTACAGCACCTCCTCCTGGTTTCAGCAGATCCCTCTCTCCTGCGTATTAGGACAGCATTTCCCCTGATTAACCTCATTATCATTACATCAGTAGCTGCATTTCCATTACAGATTTGCGAAAATCTTTTGCGATATTTCTTAAATGTCGATAAAAAACTGTTGACAAAACGAAATGACAGCGTTTCCATAGCTGCAGTTATGCGACTAAAACATATTACTTTGCTCTCGCGATATGTCATTCCAAAACGATGGCACTTGGTAGGTTTGAATATCCCATCCATCACACTAGCCATTATTTTTATTGGAAGGAGACACGTGTGTTATCCAAGCATTAATGGCAAGGAAAGCCCCTTAGGTTACTTAAGCGGCACGGAGGTGTGTATGTGTGTGTGTGTGTGTCAGATCTGCTTAAAGGTCTTCATGATAATGTAGCATTTCTGTGTTTAGAATCCAGTATTACTGTAATCCTATATTGTCTTCTATGAGTTTAATAAAGATTTCAGTCTCGTCTTCTCTTCAAACAAACCGTCATCTGTAAAGAATGATCGACTTTTACGCGCGCCAGGTTGACGCATATAGAGTAGAGCGAAATGTTTGAATTTGCATGTTAACTCAAATGTTTTTTTTATTTTTTATTTTTACCACTTTCGTTATTTTGGCTAGATCTTTCGTTTGATGGGCATATGAATTGAATTTAGAAATGCTTTGGAAAAGAAAAAATGGCATTTAATAAACGAAATAATTTTTTTAAAATGAAGACAGCGTTTGGAGTGAGTGCATGCAAAATAATTAGTTCCCTGTGTCCACAAATAAAAATAGACAGTTTATAGTTTCTAATTATGTCTTGAACTTATCTGTATAGCTAAAAATGACAAGAGTATTGTAAATTGTTTCATCTCTCTTAAAGGAAGAAGGAAAAAATGAGAACCTCGGCGCTTTTATCGGCGGTGGGTTAAATAAAACATATCCTAACTACGAAACTAAATAGGCTAAGTTTAGGCCTAAACATTAGTCTGTAATATTATTTTTTTAATTTATATGTTGATTATGAAAAGTGAGCAGCATAAGTAAGAATCGCAATATATTTGAGACCTGGGAAGTCACATGATTTTGATCACTTCCAGTTTTATTTTCTAGAAAGTCTTTCTTAAAAAAAAGTATTTAGTTTTGTATAAATTGTATTTTTATTTTGATCGATGTTTCATCAATCAATTGCCTGTTTATTAAATAAGAAGCAAACTAAGATCGTCTGGAATGGATTGACGTGCGTAACTGGCCTGTTTCCTCGGCCTTTGAGTAAGGCTGAAACTAGCGCTTTCTGTTTTAACACATTTCTTGAATATATGTCTTAATTACAGTATATATAGCATCTAGTCCATATTAGGATAAAATATATGTCCTTTTAACTACATCTTTAACTATCTTGTTTTTACGACACAATTGAGTGGAAAATATAATATATAGGCCCTATGTTGCAGCAATGCATCACCGCAACAGGTGACATGCAAATGCGAAAAAAACGTTTCAATTGCTGTTTTGCGAAAATGTCCTTTTTCGAATTGCCTGAAAAACCACCTCATGAGAGCGTAAAAACTTTTTTGCGATATATGGGAGTTTTTGCGAAATTGCCGCGTTTCCATTGGGCGTATTTTCAAATCGCAATTTCAATTTGCGCATTTTGAAGGGTAATGGAAACGCAGCTAGTGTCACCTGTGGACCCTCAGCTCACCTTTATCTGGACTGCGCTGTTCATTGTTCATTTGTGAAGTCTTGATTTACCTATACGCCGTTTCTAGCTGCTTTCTCGTGTGTGCTCTTGTGTTTTTGACTTGTACTTTCTTATCGTTTTTGTACCTAAGTTGCCTGCCTCTGACCTATGCCTGTTTGACTTACGTTTCTTGGATTGCCCTTATTTGATGCTCTTTGAACTGTATGTCTGGCACACCTGTGTTAATAAATTACTGAAGATGGATCCGAACACCTCAGTCTCTTCGTCACACATACAACAACTATACATAATGTTGAATATGTATAATAATGTAATGGGGGAATATTTGTGGGTCCTGATACTAAAACACAAATAATATATAACAATAAAAAAATACAATATATATATATTTTTTTATTTTGGCTCAAAATATTGGGATGCATATCGTGAGTTCAGTATCGAGATTCATATCGAATCGTGACACGGGTGCATTGTTACACACCTAGTAGGAATGCTTTCTTTTCCCAGAAAGAATGTGAAACAAATAAATAATATCATTCTCAGTTTTTAAATACTTTTTAAAATATATAATTTAAATAGTTTTTACACACTAATAGCAATATCGCATCGCATTATTTAAGAAGATATTGCATTTTTCTTCGATATCGCACAGCCCTACTACATGGAATAGCATTTACAGGCCATTTTACTTCAGTAGGTTTTTTAGAGCAGGATTGATTTTTGGATTGAACTAGATTAGAAAATCATGGAAAGTTGCCATTTTATGCCAGAAAGAAGACTTAAGCGTCCTTGGTCACATTGTGAAAGGTTCCAAAGGAATCATATAGCTGAAAAAAACAATCTTTAATAAATAATAAATGCGTGAATCAAAATAAGACTTTTTTCAAAAACTCAAGCCTCCCAAACTTACTTGGTGTAGTACATGTAGATTCCACCAATCAGAAGGATGACCAGAATGATTGGCAGGATGATAGCCAATGCAATGTTCTCACTCAGCATTTGATGAGACGCCTCTAATGACTGAGAAACTGAAAAGAGGGAAGTTGATAGCATGGATATAATTACATGACACAGTAGGCCAGATTATCAAAGCAATATGAATATAACTGATACAGTGATAATCAACGTTACCCTCCAATTTATGATCGTCCAGTAGCCCTTCATAGGCCACTACAAACAAAAAATGTAACATTAATTTCTACAGATAAAATATAAACTCTATGTATTGGACTATTTCATACCTTTACAGAAGGGTGGTGGGCTATTCCACTGAGAGGGGTGTCCTGGGACACAGTTGATGATGACTTCCCCAATGAGCTCATACCCCTCATAGCAGAAGAAACGTAGCGTCTCGCCTGCCTGGTAACTGTGCTTGTACAGAGTCTGGTAGCCATTGTCTGGCACGCCCGGGTTTGGGCATGGATCATATTTTACTGTTTAGCAGAAATATAGCAGGAGATACGTTGGATTGATGATTTATTGGTTAGTACATTCACAAGAATCTTCACTGGTATTTGAGCTTAAGATATGTACCTCTATAAGTAAAGTTTTATCCTAGTAGCGTTCAAATGTTTGGGGTAGGTAAGATATGGTCATGACATCAGGGGCCAGATTTACTAACAGCTTTTGGTGCTAAAAAAATCTTTTGGTGTGTTCTTTGTCAATAGATAATGCACAGAACTATCCACTCCCATCTGCGCTTTTCTGAAATTGCGATCTCAGGCTAGTTTGGCCTGTTTAGTAAATCTGGCCCCAGAAATCAAATTTGCCTTGATCATTTGACATTTGCGTTTTCATATTTAATGAGCTTCAGCTCCCCTGCCAGTTCACATGAGGGAGGAATTGTTTTGAAAGTGGTAACCAGAATGATTCTCTTGACCACAGGGCTCGTAAACTAGCCTGACAAGCCAGACCCACATCAAGATGTTTGGTCTGGAAACTCACCATTGGCAGGGCTCAATCCGAGAGGCGGGATAAACGGTTGTCTTTCAAACTCCCTCTGCACGCGATAGGATAGCGCTACAACCAAGCAAAGCAACGTGAAGTGGAACTAATTGATGGATTAAACTTTCGCTGTATCCGGTTGGCAAAACTCCGAACACATCTTTCCTTTTTAAGAATGACTTCAGTGCCGTTCTTTGTTCTTTTCTCATTGAAAAGCCTAACTCCAAGTCTTCCAGAGTCGCGGTCAAAGCTGATTCGAAAGACCGCCGTTCGCCGCTTCTGTGTTTACTAATAGCACGCAAGTGCAACTCCGCCATCTTTATGTTAAGCCCCGCCAACCGACTCTATACACGATGTGATTGGCCTGACCAGAGTTTGGTTTTTACAGTTCAGAAGTGTATTGAGAGTTGCTAGACGATATTCGCAGCAGATTAGATTTGCTGCCGCTAGGGTGCGTCTAGATTTCTAGGCTACTCATAGACGTCTTTATCAAACAAACACAATGATTTATTTCTCATCCACCCGCAATTGACTGGAGTATTATTTTTGTATTACATGGGCCGCACGATTGGTGGATATAAGCGCAAACTACACGCGCACAAACACACACACACATGTGCGTGCGCGCCCTTCAAATGTTAAGTCAAGAGAGAGTGAACAGCGCAGATCAAGAAAGGAATATTATGAAATTCATTGGCCTGCCGACGGGCTTCCATTTTGGTAGCCCGTCTGGAAAACACACAGCCCCCTTTGCGAGCCCTGGCCTATACAGCGTGCTAAAGGTATGTTCTGTTAGACACGTACACATAACCAAACGATCTATAACAATGCAATACTATTACATATATATCGCATCCAATTTAAATGAAATTAGGGGAACAAACGTATAATTTTTTTCCCACGTGAGCTGGAACTTCATTAAAAATTTAAATTCAACTACTCCTAATATTAGGATCTGAAGGAAGCTTATACAGAGACTGTGTTCTTCCACAACCAGGAAAAGCGCAATTTCTTGCTATATTCTTTGGCATGTTTATTGCTGCTGACTAGCCTGATCTGAACAACTCCATGAGTCGGTGGGCGGGGATACTGAATTAGACGCGCTGTAGAGGCGGTGTTTCGCAACAGATGACATCAAGATGTGCTCATGATTGTTTTCTGGGCCTGGTGTCTATAAAAGCTTTTCTTTGACTAACAAGGAAGTTTTCAGCTCTCAAACTTACAGGATATTCTTATATTACCATGACCTTTTATATATCAAATATTCTCAATTCATCACCCCTTTAAACACTACTGTATGATTTAATCATTTACCATAAGTAATATTACTGATTACGATCTTTAATAAGCAATCTTTATTTTTAGTTTTTTATTGTAATTTAATTTCACTAGTTCACACTTACATCAAATTAAATAGAGTAAAGATTATGCATATTTGGCGTGCTGTCCCGGCGAGGGCTCCGGGCTCGGAATTTGGCCCGAACCCAGAGTGGAGTGTAGATCAAAGAAGGTAAATCTGCTGTATATATACACACCTCTTATCGTTGATTAGCTTTATGTGCTCCACTTGTGTTTAATTAGGTTTAATTATCTGCATATGCTCCTCCCAAAATTTTGTTAATAAAACTTCACTCAGTGTATTTAATCGTGTTTGCATAAATTTGGACAGCCATAAATATTCATAATAATCCTTTTCAAATTCTACAAACTCGAGGAAAAAAACAATCACAATAGATTTTTATTTTAGTTTTTAAATCTACTTTTCCCAGACCAGACGCAGTCCCTCACACACCTTCCTAACATATACTCACAGACACACTTTGGGCTTCGGTCGCTCCATTTGGGCATGCCGGTGTCTCTGCCATGGCAGGAGATCTGACTCGGGCCTTCCAGCTGATAACCTTGGTTACATGTGAAACGTACCACAGTTCCCACAGCAAATCCAGACTCCGGATGTACTGAGCGTGCTCCATTGACCACTTCTCCTGGGTCAGGGCACTGCTGGACTGAAGGCACATCAAAGCCAGGAGAAAAAGACAATATTAATCAATTAATTAAACCAGCAAATGATTGGCCACAAAACGATGAACAATCAAAGCCATAACTCTTAATCCTTCACTTATCAGTAAACCATTAAAAGCACCCTGTTGTAAATAAATCTATTCCTTTAAAAATTACATATTTGAACATTTTTTTGTGAAAAAAATTCTACATGCCTTAAAATAGCTTAAATGTAACTCTATACCCTTGCTTGATTTAGTATACACAGAATATGAATATGGAAATTATCCCCTCCTCCACTCACTCACACGAGCTCAGAGATCCACTCATTCAACTTTGCTACTGAGGTAAACACTGCACAATGAATTGAACTGAATTGAACTGAATTGAAATTGAAACCGGGCTCTGAACAAGCTCTAACCATAAAAAAAATAAACATAATTCAGCTCACTTTTTACACATGTGGGCGGGTTGTTGCTCCAGGAGAGATCCCATTGGCAGGTGATGATGTCAGAGCCAACAATGTCATAGCCAGGCTGACACTGATAGGTTAACACACTGCCTCTCACCAGAGATGGATGGGAGGAGCTGCTCCAGCCAAACTCAATTTGCGGAAGGGCAGGACATGTGTCATTTGGTTCCACCTCTGCAAGAAACAAAAGGAAGTGACATAACAGTAAGCAATGACACCAACCATTTAAAAAAGGCACAACCCTATTGATGTATTTACCTCTGTAGTGGATGAGGAAGCCTTGGCTCAGTATAAACGTAGAGTCGTCGGGATCGCTCTGAAATTGAATGGTGACCTCTGAACCTCCTGATACAACCCTGAACCTCTCTCTTGAGCCCAGGTACTGTCCAATCACATGTGACATCAGATCATGACCATCAAATAGAGTGAGAACGTCGTTATGGCGAATGTTCAAACTGCAAGCAAATGAGAGGAAAATAGAATTAAACCACAAATAGATTTAAACACAAACTGGCACAATCAAATCAATATACTTACATTTGTACATCCAATTCGATGCGTTTGTCCTCGCTGACATGTATTTGCCACACACAGTCCTGCCCTTTAGAGTAGCTCTGTGGCCAGTCAGGAGACAGCACTGTACCCACTGAGTCGGTGAGCTCCCCGCCACACAGAGCTGAGAAGAGGGGAAAGAGGAGGAATCTCATTAGAATAGCTTTCATATGATTAGGCCAGATGGATTAGATGAGATGAAGTTCCTTGAACCCCTAGTTTGTAAAATTTGTACTTGGAATGATCTTTGAATTAACTTTCAATCACTTAAACATTACAAGCATTATTTTCTTGATAATTGCACTAATTAATGAGTTAAATTGACAATTCTAATGAACAGATGACTGCAATTTGTGAGAACGAATCACATACACTACCGTTCAGAACTTTGGGGTCGGTGTGAGAATGAAATGTTTTTGAAAGTTTCTTTTGTCACCAAGGCTAAATTTATTTGATTATTATTGTGAAATATTATTACAATTTAAATAACTATTTTAATATATTTTAAAATGTAATTTATTCCTTTGATGTTGAGGCTATCATTACACCAGTCTTCAGTGTCACATGGATCCTTCAGAAATCACTTTCTTATTAAAACATTTCTTATTGATATTGTCAATGTTAAAAACAGTTGTGCTACTTAATACTATCATGATACATTCTTTTCATGATTCTTTGATGAATAAAAAGTTCAAAAGAACAGCAATTATTTCTATTAGAGTTATTTATAAATGTTTTTATTTATTTTAAATTATATAATTATTATATTATATATATGTATATGTATTGCATCATTGTTTAATAAAAGTTTTAATTTCTTTAAAAATATAAAAAAATACAATTAAATAATAAAATCTTCCTGACCCCAAACTTTTGAATGGTAGTCATACCTGTCATACCAATGGTAGTCATATATGTCATACCTCTGCAGACAGGTTCACTCTCATTCCAGTGAGGGTCATTGGGGTCAACACACTCCATAACTCCTGATCCCTGCTCCATGACGAAACCAGGAGAGCATGAGAAGGTTACTATAGTACCCAGTGGAAACGTGATGTCGCTGCTGCTGAAATTCCCATGTGGCAGGTAAGGTTCATAACAGTGTTCACCATCAAAGGCTGAAAGAGAGAGGAAGAAGAGAAAGGATGGAAAGTTATAAAATGAGAGTGAAAGTATAACCCAGACTTGAAGGTACAAAAATTTTATTTTGAGTCTCTTTTTTACCTAAAATGAGAGTGACAATAAGTGCATTCTTTAGACAAGCATCTGTTAAGAATTATATACAGTAAATTACAGAATTATATTACAGTGTTAATGAAAATGATCAAGTTTACAGTGGTTTATTTGGCTTATAGTGATGAAATATTCTTAAGCTCTTTTTGAATAATGAGCAAAACCATTCTGTTGAACAGGTTTTCTTACCCTCATAGCGGAGTGCCAGTAGCAGTGGGATGGAGGAGGAATCTGCTGTGAGCTCCACAAAGAGGGACATTCCCTCGCTCACGAAGCCTCGTTCTGGAACATCATCCAGATCCGAGTCGAAGAGGAGCGGAGCTGTAGAGCTATTCCCACTGCGCACAATCAGCCTAGGGAAGGAGGTAGGAGCATGGAAAAGAAAATGAAAACGTCATTAAGGAAAGTGTGATGTTAAAGGGTTAGTTCACCCAAAAATGATATTTATGTCATTAATGGCTCACCCTAATGTTGTTCCACACCCGCAAGACCTCCGTTCATCTTCAGACACAGTTAAAGATATTTTATATTTAGTCCGAGAGCGATTCGAATTATGAATCAATACGCTGATTCATGAATTGTCGATGCTTTAAGAGATTCTAATTAACTAACTGATGTCTCATATGGACTAATTTGATGATGTTTTTATTCCCTTTCTGGACATGGACAGTATAGTGTGCATACACTTGCATACGCTCTCACACTAAATATAAAATATCTTAAACTGTGTTCTGAAGATGAACGAAGGTCTTACGGGTGTGGAATGACATTAGGGTGAGTAATTAATGACATACATTTCATTTTTGGGTGAACTAACCCTTTTATTTATAAGTGAGCAAGACAGGAACTCTTACTTGTCATTGTCTTCATCAAGAGCCACCCTCTCAAAATGAAGGTGGAGCCTGTGGCCTTCCTTGGCTTCCAGAAGCCAATGACAGCTTAGGTTGCTTCCACTGCTATGGTTACTTGCAGAGGGGAGGGTTGGAGAGAGGATGCGGCCAACAGTAGCATTTCTAATCCATCCTCCACAAGATACAGCTTTAATATTCAAAAACACATCCAGATGCTTATACACATGGCAATGAATTGGTGTCTTCAAGCAACTGTAGATAAAAAATTATATAAATATAAATGACTGAATGGAGGAAAAAATGCAACCCACCCACACACTGGGGTTCTGAGGTGCTCCATTTGGGTCGGGTGGAGTTCAAACAGGTTGCAACCTCATGACCTCTGACCTCAAATCCTGGATCACAATGGAAGTGAGCCTGACCACCAGGATGGATGTCAGTTACAGTCACTCCTCCGCCCTCAGGGGAGAGGGGGAACGGGCAGGACAGGAGGAACGCTAAAATGGATGTTTAATAAGACAATTATGTTATTCCAGACATGTCAAAACAGACAAATTACAATTCGATTACTGTACAGTTTAAATGTTTTTATGTTTTAACTTTTATTCAGCAAGGATGCATTAAATTCATCAAAAGTGACAGAAAAGATTATAATATTTAAAGATTATAAAGATTAACATGATAAAATATTACTAAAGATCTCTGTAACACTTTACAATAAGGTTCCATTAGTTAGTCTTATTATAAAGAATGATTTCTGAAAGATCATGTGACACTGAAGACTAATGCTACTGAAAATTCAGCCTTGAAATCACAGGAATTAATTACATTTTAAAATATATTCAAATAGAAAACTACAAATTGTAAATAAAAAAATGTATGCAATAATTTACAAATCTCCTTAATTTATATTTTATTCACAATATAATATAGATAACATATCAAATGTTGAAAGTGAGACATTTTGAAATGTCATGCCAAATATTGGCTCATTTTGGATTTCATGAGAGCTACACATTACAAAAAAAGTTGGGACAGGTAGCAATAAGAGGCCAGAAAAGTTAAATGTACATAATAAGGAACAGCTGGAGGACCAATTTGCAAATTATTAGGTCAATTGTCAACATGATTGGGTATAAAAAGAGCGTCTCTGAGTGGCAGTGTCTCTCAGAAGTAAAGATGGGCAGAGGATCACTAATTCCCCCAATGCTGCTAAGAAAAATAGTGGAGCAATATCAGAAAGGAGTTTCTCAGAGGGAAAAAAAAAGAGTTTGAAGTTATCATCATCTACAGTGCATATCATCCAAATATTCAGATAATCTGGAATAATCTCTGTGCGTAAGGGTTAAGGCCGGAAAACCATACTGGATGCCCATTATCTTCGAGCCCTTAGACGGCACTGCATCACATACAGGAATGCTGCTGTAATTGAAATAACAACATGGCCTCAGGAATACTTCCAGAAAACATTGTCGGGGAACACAATTCACCGTGCCAATCACCGAAAACTGGGACGCCATGTCATCCGGACTAAAGAGGACAAGGACAACCCAAGTTGTTATCAGCGCTCAGTTCAGATGCCTGCATCTCTGATGGTTTGGGGTTGCATAAGTGTGTGTGGCATGGGCAGCTTACACATCTGGAAAAGCACCAATGCTGAAAGGTATATCCAAGTTCTAGAACAACATATGCTCCCATCCAGACGTCGTCTCTTTCAGGGAAGACCTTGCATTTTCCAACATGACAATGCCAGACCATATTCTGCAACAATTACAACATCATGACTCTGTAGAAGAAGGATCCGGGTACTGAAATGGCCAGCCTGCAGTCCAGATTTTACACCCATAGAAAACATTTGGCGCATCATAAAGAGGAAGATGTGACAAAGAAGACCTAAGACAGTTGAGCAACAGTTGAGCCTGTATTAGATAAGAATCGGACAACATTCCTATTCCTAAACTTGACCAAGTTGTCTCCTCAGTCCCAGATGTTTGCAGACTGTTATAAAAAGAAGAGGCGATGTTGCAGTGGTAAACATGGCCTTGTCCCAACTTTTATGAGATATGTTGATGCCATGACATTTTTAATCAACGTATTTTTTCCCTTAAAAGTATAAATTTTCTAAGTGTAAACATATGATATGTCATCTATGTTGTATTCTGTATAAAATATAAAATATTAAAATTTGAAACTTCCACATCATTGCCTTCTGTTTTTATTCACAATTTGTATTTATGATCAAATACAGCTGCGTTCATGGCATGCCACGTCGTAATTACAAGATTCCAACTTAAAAAGCACCCACGTCCTCCTTGTAGAACTCATTGTTACAACTGTATGCTGTCCTACCATAGAATTGCCATAGAAAAGCATAATTTCCAGTCCAAGGATGTGAACAGCTCTGAGTAGAATGTCACATCTTATTATCTTAGGACTACGTTTATTACAACATTTTTATAACTTTCCAATTTTATTTTTCTTTCCAATATTATTACGACTTTCCAAAACATTAAAAAAATCTTGCATACCACAAACTTTTCAACAGTAGTTAAAAGAAAAATGTACCTTGATAATGAAAGCTGAAAACACCATGATTGGCTTGCTTCAGGCTTTTATAGTGGATCTGCACTTGGTTGGTTGAGCTACGAATCACCTGACCTTCGCTCATGAGCGTCTCATTAGCCAAAAGCTCAGGAGTTGTCCCCCCCAGCTCCAGAATGGTAAGTGACTCTTCCTTGGACAAGTTTACTTTCTTTACCTTCAAAACAGACAGTGGTGTTACCATTACAACTGCTCATTCCCTCATTCAATGCTCATTCATTATATCAAGAGCAAAGATTCTAGAACTCATTTAAGTGACATGCCAACAAGATGCATCAACTTATGTTAGAGGACAGTAACCATAGTGACCCAGAGAGAGGCTAAATGAGGTTACAATGGAAACCATGGTAACTGTGAGGCTATCACACCTGTATCTCAACCCCATATCCTGGATACACGCTGATGCTGTAGGTGCACTCCAGTGGGGAAAAGGGAGATGAGGACGACAGTTGATCAGGGGACTCGACTATTCCTTCCATTCCTGACAGGCTGGCATTGCATTGAACTTGAGAGAGAGAGAGTTTAAAAGTTTTAAAGACAACTAAAAATATTCATTTAGAAATCTTAGAGCTTCCTATTGAAAAATATTTTATGTCTTGAACTGTTATGCGGTATTGTTGGTTATGATACCTGGTGTGTGCACTGTTGTTATTGTTGTTGTAGTAATTAGTGTAGTTGTGGTCTCTTCTTCAGCTGGTGGTGATGTCACAGCACTCCCAAAACCTGACTGGCCTGCATGAGGTGCAGCCGATGAGGTCACTGCTGTAGTGAGGATTCCTGGTGACATCACTGTGGAGGCGGGTTCTGATTCTCTGATGGACGGGATGGCCTGGGTCGGGTTAGTAGTTGTACCTGTGAGTTAAATCAGATTTAGATGAATTCCAATTGTGATAACATTGAACTGGTTCGTTATTAATATGATGCAGTTTGCCGTGTTTTTAGGAAAGACTGACCCCTGCTATTAGGGGTGTGGCCCAGGTACTCCTTACTCAGAAGTGCAGCATGGATGAGTTCTCCCAAGGGGCGGGGACTAGAGGTCATGGTAGGAGGAGCCTCAGTGTCTGATGTCCCTAAAGATGCACCTAAAAAGACCAAAGAACTATCAGACTTAGTTTCCTTAAAGTAAAAGATTAATTGTAAAGTGATCAGCATTTATAATGTACATTCGCCTTGCGTTAATAATTAAACATACAAAAGCACACTCACGCAAGTGCACATTACCTGAAGTCAGGCGCAGCAGTGTGACAGACAGTGTCACAGCAAAAACTGTGAACACCATTATTTATAATGAGAGGACAGCCTGTGTGCAAGCAAACGAGAGAGAAAAGATATAGTAAGAGGTATAGAAGAATAAAAATTAAAAGATCAAAGTTAAGCAAGACTGTAGTGAAAGGTTTTGATCTTAAAGAACCCATGAAATGAAGTGTTGAGACTTTTATTTCTGTTTTAAGTCTTCTATATGCTAGTGTACTCCCACAGGTGAATATACAGCAAAATAAATAAAATGACTCTCTGACTCTTCTGTGAAACGTACCAAAAACAATAACGAATTTATGATGTTACAAAGATTTCTATTTCAAATAAATGAAATAAATTATTTTCTATTCATCATCAAGTATCCTGAGAAATGTAATCACAGTTTCCACAGAAATATTAAGCAGTATAACTTTTTCAACATTGATAATAATAAGAAATGTTTATTGAGCAGCAAATCATCATATACAAATGATTCCTGAAGTTAAAAAATTCAGCATTACATATTTGACAATATTACTGATGTATTGAATTGTACTCAAATCAATTTTCTTTGGTGAGCATAAGAAACTTTCAAGAACATTAGTCATCCCTTCAGCAGTTTCCTTGCAATCATATGCTCACTATTAAAATCAAGGTTTATAACCATCACATAAACTAAGGCAGGGGTTTTCAAACTCTATGATGCCAAGGACCCCCAAATATGACAAACATTTTATGAGGGACCTTTTATGAGGGACCTTCCTAAAATCCAATCCAAGTGTGACATTGTAAATACAACATATTGTTTCCAAAAATAAATTGGTCCCAGGACCCCAGTTTGAAACCACTAAGGCACAGAACTGTTAGATAATATCCACCTTAGCTTGCTATTTCAACAGGAAATACAGGAACACTATTTTTTTTGTAAATAGGGTTTGTATGACTGAAATTTATAATAATTAATGATGACATGTCGCAAAAAATATTGCAGTTCTTAATAGGTTTAAAATAAACAACAAACTGCAGAAATGCGTAATCTCGTAAAATGTTCCCTCAAAGTCATTGGTGCGTTTGCCATATATCATGGCCCCACCGTGGCCCTCGAGGCCTGACAGTGCACGAGACATACGGCCCCTGACGTGCCCACGTTCATTGATCAATGATGTCACCACTTACACGAGAAAGCAGGTAACCAAGGGCAGGTCTGGGATGCCAGTGGCCCAGCAGTCACCACCACGAGCCTCATTTAGTGTTTACCGCACACACCGATGCTGATTAAACAATAGGGTTTATAATACATCTGACAACAATATGAAGATAAAAACATTTTGAGGCTCGTAAATAATACCCACGCCAAAAGAAATGATAGTCCATGATCAAATATGCGGGCAGATGATGTTGCTGATACTGCGGGCAGAGCGTTCATATAATTTATTCAGACGTTCTTCCCCTTATCTGCTTCAAAAACATCTCCTCTTATCCTTTCCTATGACGCAAGACGCCCATTCCCCCCAACAAATGCATTAGCAAGCCGTCTAGACTGAAACAAACCCTGCATTTTGTTCTAACGAAAAGCAATACTGGATAAGCTACATATAAATGGCTTATAATGATTTCAGCATCCATTGCATCTTTATGTATCTGGCTGTCGCGCGACATAACAAGCTCGTGAAAACACCACTGTCTATCAGAGGGAAACAGAACATACGCACCCGCAATTCGCAGTTTCTCGTTTTTATTCGGCAGAATGAATCTACTAGGTTTCCTTCCCTTGTCCTGGTAAATCGTTGGATATTTCGTGTGTGTGTGTGTGTTTTCTCTCTAGCACCGCTCTCTCTGCTGCGTTTCTAGCGCGATCCTCCGTGTCTCGCTCCTCTCCAGAATGCCACAACTGGCGCTGCGCGGGTTTTAAATAATCATTTAAACGCTCCTGGCCCAGTTATGGTCAAATATGGGTGTTCCATTCGAACCATCGGAGAAGACAGTGACGGTTTCGATTCAAGAAAAAAATCAGTTTGCCTCCGTTCTTGATTGTATTTTTTCATTCGTCTATTTTCAGGCCCATGGCTAGCAGGTGAGTGAAACAGGCATATATGGCAGTTCCTACCCGTATGGTTGCGCGTTGACTGTCAATTAGCGATGTCCGAATCGTTCTGGGAGTCGGATCGTTTTAATGAACCGGCTCACACAAATCCGGTCTGAACAAATCATCCACGAATCTTTAAAGTTTCTAGTTTTTGTTTGTTTGTTTGTTTGTTTTTTGAATATGCTGCTGTTATTCAATGCCCTTCCCTTTGCTTGTTCTACATTTCCATGACCTATTTGAATTGAACTGCACAATGAAGCTAGCCTGTTTTCTACAGAGCAACAAACAACTGTAAAATCAGAGCAGAAAATTGCTTTACATAATATCAAATTGGAATAGTATTGTAAAAAAAAATAGGCCTATTGTGTCCCTATGCTATCTGCTTACTAATAAAGTAAAATAAATAAATAAAAAGTACTGTAAAAATTGCTTTTTCAACTTAAAAAAAAAGTACATGGTGCCTTGAAATTTAAAATTTTAAGTATTTTTAGACTTATACAAGTTTAATTATATTTAAAAAGTCCATTAAAAAAGTTAAAAACTTCCCAAGCTACACTATACAATGCGCAATGCCTACAGTTAAAACACAATTGTTTTAACTTAAAGGGTTAGTTCACCCAAAAATGAAAATAAGCCCATCATTTCCTTACCATCAAGTCATTCTAGTGTATATGACATTCTTCTTCCAGACGATTAAATGTTGAGTTATATTCAAAAATTCCCGGCTTATCCAAGCTTTATATAATGGCAGATCGAGTGTTGCTCTTTGTTTTTGAAGTCCATAAAAATACATCTGATCTGCCCATCAAATAATGTGCTCCACACACCTCCTGGAGGTTAATAAAGGCCTTCTGAAGCAAATCGTTGTGTTTGTGTAAGAAAAATATCCATATTTAAAATTTTGAATTAAAGTTCTGGCTGATCGTCGTCCGTTGAAAAGTGGAAAACCTTCTCGGAAGACAGATGAAATCTCGCCAAATTTTATTATAAGTGGCAACCATTTATGCAGTTTTTCCAGACTAACAAGACCTAACTCCACCCCCCCCCCCCCCCATTATTATTATTAAAACAAAATTATTATAATTGTTTTATTTTATTATTATTATTATTATTTATTTTATCTTCTTTTTTTCCCCATCATTTAAAAAAAAGAAAGAAAAAAAGTTGTACGCAAGAATGTTTGTTATTGTTATCCAAGTGCTGTCATTGTCCTTTATATGCATACGAATAAATATATGAAACAGAAAGTGCCTTCTCGGAGTTCAAAATGCGTGTGTAACTGCTCACATAGCCTTTGAACTGCAGAGGCACTTTCAGCACTTTTCCCATTAACTGAATACGGAAGGCAATCGGCCGAAACTTTACTTTATAACGTTTTTAAATATGGATATTTTACTTACACAAACGCACCAATTCACTTCTAAAGGCATTTATTAACCTCCCGGAGCCATGTGAAGCACGTTATTTGAGAGACAGATGGAATTTTTGGACTTCAAAAACAGGGCAACAATCCCTGCCATTATTAAGCTTGGATTAGCCAGAACTTTTTGAATATAACTCAGCATTTATTCGTCTGGAAAAATAATGTCATATACATTAGGATGACTTGATGGTGAGTAAATCATGGGCCAATTTTCATTTTTGGGTGAATGGGTGAACTATCCCTTTAAGTTGAAACATTTTTTTTTTAACTGTAGGCCTACACCTGTACATTTTATGTCACATTAATCAAACATACCTGATTCAACTAATAGGCTCATTAATATAGACTCTAAGGCCTCACATGGATGTCAAATAAGTGAGACAAATATGTGATATGATGTGTAGGCCTATATGAAAAATGTGCAGTGTTTGGTGGTGGTAGGCTACTCCAGGACCAGGGATGTGAAGTGGTTTAGACTAGTGCAAATAATTATTTCACGGAGGGATGCCAGAGACCACGTGATGACAAAAAAGAAATCACTGAACCGTGTATGGATCCTGTTCAGTGTTCATTGAAATCAAATTTTCGAGAGAAAAAAATGATGATTCGCCTCTCTAGTGATGTTTGGTTGGTGTTTTTGTGTCCATCCCACTGGCGCCACACTGTGGTTGTACTGCAGAAGCGCAAGACGTAGACGGCGCTCTGCATAGGAGCTGTCCAGCGTCTCGGTGCTGAAACTTGCCCCGACGCCTCTATGCTAACAGAAAGAGGGTTGATAGAATTTTTAAATACAGCTTAACAACCCAGCAAAGAGTGACTGGCTGATTCAAATGCGTCAGTACATGGACAAAGGTAATAAAGAACATCTTCGGTCTGTTTCGTAAAGAAGGAGGAGTCGTTCTTCCATCCTCACGGAAGCATTGAATGCGGAATTTACTGTATTTTCAGGGCTGCAGATAAACAGAGGAAGGGACGTGGTGAGAACGAAGGGGGAAAGAGAGACTGAGTAAGACGTGGAGAAGTGGTAAGCGAACACACATACAGCGCAGCTTCATATTTAAAGTGTCCGAATGGTAACTTGTAGCCTAATGCTCGGTAAAAATCGGTTCTTTCCGTCGTCACGCTCTCCCCGGACATCCGTGTGAAATGTTTTGCAACGTGACAACTGAGAATGAAAGCGACCACTCAGACTGACTGCAGCAGAAATCATTATGCAATCTTTATTATCTTTATATGATATAACATCTAATAGTAATTATCTGTGGTCAGATGAAAAAATAATTATTGCTCATAATAAACACAGTTGAGGGGAAATACGTCAAAGTGTATTGATTTTACAGACTGAAGAAAGTCAAAAGTGTAACAAACAAAAGTTCATGAATATCATGGGTAATAACTTCTTCAATAATTCTTTCTTTCTTTCGCTCTCAGCTCACTTTCTCGGCATTATGTCCTGGTCTCTTGACTTGGTCCCGCTTCCCCCATGTGCGTTGCTGGGTGGTCCTCCCCTAAGCGGGCTCCTTTGGACCGTCCTGCTCCTCTTCCTCTGGTACTGCTACCGCGTAGGTTCTGATCCACCATCTCACTCTGGAATGCTGAAAAGCAGCTCCGGCCGCTCCTCATTCTCTCGGTCATCCAGCCGTTCCCCCATCGACCCCGGACACTCTGCCCCTAAAGCATCTGCGGCCATCACTTTGGAGACGGTGGAGGATGAGGAGGGAACAGAGAGCTACCTGACACCGGTGTTGAGCCATGCTCCATTCCCTACCGACGCTGCAGCGGGAAGCAGGAAGTTGTATAGAGCACTACAGGAGTATGCTAAGCGCTACAGTTGGGCCGGAATGGGGCGAATTCACAAGGGCCTGCGCAATCAGGTCAGAGATGGGAAAGTAGGATGAACTGAGGTGTACTTGCAATTTCTTAAATATTTGTGTTGTAGCCATGGGGGTCACAATGCCCTATTAGGGGGGCTTATTTTGAATGAATACATATTTTGAATGAATTTAATCAACTTGGTTACCTAGCTTTCCTGGTAGCCTTCAGTAAATTAGTGTGTCTAAGGAATGATTAATGAAACATATAAATATCAGGTGGATATTGGTTTTTAAGGCTATTGTTATCAATTTTTTTGGATCAGAGAAACTAAATGTTCTCCTGCTAACTACCTCACATTTGGAAACGTGTGACAATGGCCCTGGGTAGAATTAAGTCTTGCAGAATGAGACATTACAGTTCTTCTCAGTCACTTTGGTGCATTTCTCACATCACTATTTACATTTGCACACCAGTTAATGCAGTTCTACACTTGGACAAACTGCAAAGCATAGTTGATAACCTGAAAAAAGCGTGTCACTTGCTCAAATGGATAGCTCATTCCTCAAAAGAAGGTATTCATGTCAATGAAAGTGTCAGTGTCATCAAGGGAAAAAGTCCTGACAACAGTGTTTACGAACAAGAAAGTCAAATGGTTGTCATGTTTTCAATATGACAGTTTTTTTCTGTAAATGTTTTCCAATGCAAAAAAAAGTCAGATCTTGGTGACTACCTGAAAATGCTCAAGACAGCAATTTGAAAAATCTTTGCAATTCTAATTTGTTCACAGCATTGTGCAAAAACAAAAAATACACCCTTATTTACAACAAACATAAACTCCCATTGGGTAGAGCTGTGCACATCTGTGAACAGTACATGCAGTACATATTGGAACTGAACATACAACATACATAGAACTGCTTCACACACCCCTTCTCATCAGTGAAAGTTGAGATTCACCGGAAATACATTTTTCAATTTAGGTGACATTTTCAGAAAAGTACACAAAAAAAGATTTAAAAAATGTGTACAATTAGCTTGACAGATTTTGACAACTAATTCAATATTTTTGTATGTAATGATTCAAGCAATGAAATGAGGACTATTCATTTTACATGGAATGACTATTCAGCATTCACAAGTATAGTTCATTTTGACTGACATGACATAAGCAAATGATAATGTTATAAAACAGCAGAGAGTTGTATGAAAGCAACTGATGCATGTCCAAAAGCATTTGCAATTTGTTGGAAGGAATGAGAAACCGCTACTATGATGTACACAAATGACTAAATGTTGTGGAGGTTGAACTAACCGTTGTGCAAATGTAAATAGTGATGTAAAAAAAATGCACCAAAGCGACTGAGAAAAACTGTAATATGTGCATTGTAAGTACTAATAAACAGCAACTAGTGAGAATTGGACCCTAAACTAAAGTGCTACCATTTTTCTAATTGAAAAATTTTTCTATTCTAATTTTCAAATAATTCTAACTGAGCCAGCCTAAAATGAAAATCCTAGAATTGCCCCTGATGGGTGTAGCTTAACATTTATGTCACTGTTTGTCCCTCAACTTCTTCCTCGCTTGCTGTCTAGGCCAGGAACACTGATCGCCCCTCGATTCAGAAGCCTCATCTTTTCTACCTCCCAGATGTTCCCAGCATACCTTTCTTTCCCAGGGATGCTCATCGTCATGATATTGAGGTTCTGGAGGCCAGTTATCCAAAAATCCTTGCTGAGTTTCAGGCAGTGTACCAGAGAGGGATTGATACAAAGCTAGGGTGGAGCTACCAAGGACCAAAGGTGACTAAATTCATTAGTCTCAAGCAACTATTATAGGAATTTCAATGTGTTATAATAGTAACTGTAAAAGTCATAGTAAAATCTGTTCATTTGATTTTTATATGTCTGCACAAACTATACAGTCACAGTTCATCAGAACTGTGCGGCATTTACAACTGAATTGAGAATGCCTTTTTAAATTCAGACAGTGAAACGGATGGATGGATGGATGGATGGATGGATGGATGGATGGATGGATGGATGGATGGATAGATAGATAGATAGATAGATAGATAGATAGATAGATAGATAGATAGATAGATAGATAGATAGATAGATAGATAGATAGATAGATAGATAGATAGATAGATAAAATGACACACAGAGAAAGATGATAGCCATGTTGGCTTTGTGTGATGAACAAATCAAAATTTGGGTTGTAATTCCCTGAAAATATCCTCCTTAGCTGCAGTGAAGGTTCAAAGTACCTCACTCAGCAATTTTTTGGTAAACATTTCACTTGTGTTCTGCATCACTCTACTTCATCCAGCATGCACATTCACCAAGAGTCTTTCATTCTCTGGTTATCCTTCTCTGCCTCTCTTAATATCTTCCAATCAATACCTGTACTGCACTGCTGTTAGGGATCTGTTTGCATTCAATTTATCATTCTCTCATAATAATCAGTCTATAAAAATGATGTGTCTATTACAAAAGATTGCCAGCAGGTATTTAAAGATGGAAAATGTGTGGTGTGCATATGCATGTTTGATGAACTCATGTATTCATCTCTCAGGGCCAGACAGTGTTCCCACTATATACTGATGGGGTGTGTGTGGCCAGTAACTGCCGTGCGTGTCCATGCACATACCGAACCCTCCTCTCGCTCAGAACCTTCATCAGCAGTAACTCTTTGGGGTCTGCTGGCTTCTGGCTGCTGGGTCCAGGGGCCACACTGGGAGGGACCTATGGCCCTACAAACACACGTCTGCGCTGCCATCTGGGTAAGTCACAACACTAAATCAGAGGAAAAATTCAATGTAATAAAAATCAGTTCTTCAATTGGAAATGTTCTAGTGACTGATAACATCAAAACAATTTGGCCAAATTGAATTTCTGTGAATTAAATTGCATCAATTCACAGAAAATACATTTGGCCCACTTAAAAATGTAGATGTGATCAGTCACTAGAACATTTTCAATTGGAGACATACATTTTTTTTACAGTGTTTGTGGCATTATCCTCTTCTGTTGACCGCCTGTAAACAACTGTCTGATGATGCGACATGTCATAAACTAGTGCTGTGGGATATTGAAGAAAAATGCGATATCCAATGTCTTGTTAAATAATGCGATATTCGATATGCGATACGATATGGCAATTAGTGTGTAAAATCTATTTCAATTATATTAAAACATTTATTTAAAAACTGAGAATTAAACAATTTGTGTTTCACATTCTTTCTGGGAAAAGAAAGCATTGCTACAACTTCTGAAGTGACCAGCAGTGTTTTAGCAAACATTTATGTCACATATATGTGTGTGTCAGACGGCGCGAGACTGCAAGTCATTGTTTTTCGCAAATTATTGCATTTAATAACTCTTCTTAACATCAAGCAAATCACATAAGTAACAGTCGTGTGCCCAGTCTATTCTCTGCTCTATGTGTCGACCTAAAACTTACACTTTTCACAATGTTAAAGTAGCCTATTAAAATCATTCAGATATTGCCTGCCTTTGCGATATGCATATTGCGATATATACATTTGCGGTATTTCGATAATTTCGATATATTGCACAACCCTTCCTGAATAAAAGTATTAATTTCTTTTTAAAAATCCTACTGACTCCAAACTTACTTTTGACGCTAAAATTACATTCAATAAAAGCAGCTAATTGATTTGAGGGAACAGAAAAGTTTTTGATGACTGTAAGGGAAAAAAACTGAAATAAGAAATATGAAAATGATCTAAATCAAAAGAAAAGAAGGTAACAGAAAATAAAAGGTGCAATGTGTTGATAATTGTTTATGTGTGTGGATGTGTGTATATATATATATATAAACCAACATAATGTCTTTTTTTCATGAAATTGGTCTCGTTTGCATTTGCTCTCTGTCTCTTTGTGTCAGGTCTTCAGACGCCTGCTCAGTGTGAACTGGTGGTGGGTGGGGAGCCTCAATGTTGGTCAGAGGGACACTGCCTCCTTGTGGATGACTCTTTCCTGCATACCATCTCACATAATGGTCAGAGAACTACATTGTATAAACCTCATTAACCATAATATGTTGAATGACATAATTCTAAACGAGAGAAGCTGCAACAGATCGAAAATTATCTCACCAAACTACCATAATACAAAGATAACAGACTTTTTGAACATAAGGAATAGAGGAAAATCAGACTCATTAGAGGTTGCTTTTTCATAGATCAGAAAACTAAAGCGAGTTCTCAGTTATTGAAGAGTTATGTTAATTATGCTATGCATTTATGTTTCCGAGGCAGTGGTAATCCTGGCCCACTTCATGGCCTAGATGAAATAAGGAAAAAAAAAAACTTTTTAACCCTACCCTTGTGCATCAATTTCAAAATGTTCCACATTTTTTTTTAATAGAAGTTTAAGTTTATAAAAAATATTTATGATTAATATTTTATAAAACAACATATATTTTTAAAAACATGTTAAGCTCTAAGACTAGAAAATTAAAGCCATAAATCTTAACAAGCTATGTTTCAAATTTGAGGTTGATATCTCTTTTCCTCATTAGATGCCAGGAAAACTCCACTGGTTCACAGCGGTTGGATTTGTGATTTGCAGTTGAGTTTTTCTCTGTCATATATTGCAAGCACACACCTGCACACCTACACACAATTTTTTATTACAAACATACACACCACACTCTGACATCCATACCAACACACCCACACAGTTATAGCTGCATAATTTATTAAATTGGCTTTATAATATTCATAAACAAAAAACAGGAATAAAGTGAGTATTTGCTTTATTCGCCTAACCTTAAGAAAAATACCACTATCTGGTAAAAAATTGTCAAAAAAGCCTTGCCAAATGAATAAAAGCTTATTCACAAAGATAGCATCATTTTATAGTTAAATGGCAACAAGATTAAAAATTGCAGTTTCAATTGGGGCATTTTCAAAAACCCAAAAGGTCCTGAGTGTGAGTATTTTGTGTACTTAGTGCAAAATATATATTTTTAAAGAAAATGGTGGTTAAATATTAAAATTCCAATAAAAATACACACCTGTGGTAAATTTTATGCAGTTAGCATTACCACTGGCAAAGTTATCCAAAAAAAAACTAAACTGAAAAGGACAAAAATGTCCATAAGGATGGACAAGGGTTAAGTGTTGCATATGCCCAGATTTTTTTTTGCTGCTTGTTCAATTTGTTAAAGTAGATTGAGCTAAAGCAACACAATTGCTATGGATTTTGTCCTTACTTAATCTGATTGTGTTCAATCCACTTTTAAGATATATTTAAATATATGTAACGTTTAAGTTTACGGTAGTTTTTGTCAGGAATTGTACTTATTTAAGTAGTTTAAAAACAGTGTACTTTTACTTTTACTTGAGTACATTTTAAGCGCTGTATCTGTACTTTTACTGCGCTATTTTCCCTAAACCTGCTGTCGCTACATTATGTTTATTTATTTTCCTGTCAACATGATTGGCTAAGACGAATAATCAGTCCTGTGTGTCCATGCGTCATGCGCGTGACTCCCGTCAAATCAACCATAGTGACCAGTGTGAGAGTGAGACGCACGCGCGCTTTATGAAAGGGTGTAAGTGCTGGCTACTGTATAATGACTGCAATTGTCAAATTGCCCTAAACAATTACTACAAATGGACCTCAGAATATTACATTTTCTAATACATGCATAAATAGTCTGTATTCTGTTAGCACTGCACAAGCACGCTGGAAACTGCTGGAAACTCTTCATTTAGCTTGATTTTTTGCCAGGCTTCAAAGTGCGTTAGGCATTAACCGATCATTACTGCTAGATCTTTGTCCCTTACGTCGATTTTGTTTAACATGTAAACGCATTAAACCTGCTTTCTGTCAGCTTATTGAAGTGCATATTTTAATGTAATGTGTTCTCATGGCGATTTAAAATGGTATGCCATTTACATTTCAGGAAAGTTTGGACACATTACTATTTTTAATGTTTTTAAAAGAATTTTCTTCTGCTCATGAAGCCTGCATTTATTTGATCAAAAATACAGATTTTTTTTTACAAAAATTGTGATATATTACTACAATTTAAAATATTTGGTTTTTAATGTATTATACTTTAAATGATCATTTATTTCTTTAATGCAAAGCTGAATATTCAGTATCGTTCCTCCAGTCTTCAGTGTCACATGATCCTTCAGAAATCATTCTAATATGTTGATTCATTATGAGTGTTGAAAACAGTTCTGCTGCTTAATATATTTGATCAAGAAAAGGTTCAAAAGAACTGCATTTATTCAAAATAAAAACTGATTTTCAAATAATATAAATCTCCTTTACTATCAATTTCTATCAATTTAACACATCCTTGCTGAATAAAATTATTGATTTATTTCAAAAAAAGAAAGAAAAGAAAAATGACTGACCCCAAATTACTGGCCAGGGCTGCGTTTCCCAAAAGCATCGTAAGCCTAAGTTGATCGTAAAAACGATCGTACGAGTGATCTTAATATTAAGGTCTGTTACCAAAAGCATCGTAACTTAAGTAGCACTTGAAAATGATCTCTGGAGTAATCGTAAAGCTCTAAGTGTATCGTAAGAAGAGAAAATTATGAGGTCACCTACAGGACAACCGGCAGATTACACATTTAACTTTATTCAAGTGCATTGTGATAATACTATCATTTTTTTTGTTGTTGTTGTTTTTATGAGGGCAGGTAACAAACAAAAAAATACAAATACACATCTGAATTAAATGACAGAAAAAAAGAAAAAATAATAAAATAAGTAATGTGGAAAATATACTTAAAAAACTGGGAAAAATAGAGATAAACTTATATGAGTTGCTGACGTGCACGAAACCCAGCCATGTATTGGACATTCCTCTGCAGTGCCCTCTTCCTTTTTGTCAGGCATGCAAAATCCCGCCACTTCTTGCAGAACTTTTTACCCGATCTTTTAACTAATAATTTAAGTTATAACTTTTAATTTGGTAGCAATGTCCTCCCAGATGTTTTGTTTCTCTTTGTTTGTACGATGCCCTTTAAATCTGTTGAAAATAATATCTTTTCCCGTTCCACCTCCTCTAGAAGGATATTGATTTCGTCTTTTTGAAAGGTATCTTTTCTTTTTCTTTTTTTTGTTCAGCCATTTTGTCATTGCCTCAGCCTGTAGGTAGTTGCTTATTTGCTTATAATATATATAAAAGTTGCTTATAATTATTAGGTGAACCGTTCAGAGGAATCGATTCCATATAAGGTTATATTTCAGCACTTCACAAATGGACAGCGACTCTTAAGGAGCACTTAGAGCGCGTTATCGCACATTCATGTTAAGTACATTTTTGGGAAACGCACGTGGAGTTGCTGCGAGTGATCGTAACTTCGCTCGTAGAATGCGCTCTTTATAGCTAAGATACATTGTTATTGGGACACCCGGCCCAGTAGTGTATATTGTTACAAAAGATTTCTATTTTTAAAACATTTTAAAACTTTTTTTACTTATTTTTATTTTTTACTTTTTATTCATTAAATTATTATAAAAAAGTATCACATGTTGTGAAAAAACCTGGAGGAACGATACTGAAAATTCAGCTTTGCATCACAGAAATAAATGATCGTTTAAAGTATAATAAATTGAAAACAAATTTTAAATTGTAATAATATATCACAATATTTTTTCTGTATTTTTGATCAAATAAATGCAGGCTTGATGAGCAGAAGAAACTTCTTTCAAAAACATTACAACATAATAGTAATGTGTCCAAACTTTTGGCCTGTTCCGTATATAGCAAATAACTTTTATAAAACATCAGATTTATATTTAAATCCGGTTTATTTTTAAATTGCAAGCAAAAATAATCAGTGGTGAAAACCATTTACTTGAAGTTACTCAATTCTGATTTCTATTCTTTTTACAGAGAAAACGTCCATTGAAATTAAAGCATGAATGCGTCTTGAAAAGAAACAACTTTTCTTTGAAACGAAATATTTTTTTAATTAATGTTTTTTGCGTAAAATTGTTAATGTACAACGCTTTGCAACCTTGTTTAATTACCCGCAAGAAAACCTGTCAGGGTAGATAACAGCGAAAAGGACCGAGGACTCAATTGCAGGAGGGAAACAAAGATTTATTAAATGAAATGCAAACATAAACAAAACACCCACGAGGGGGGAAACTAAACTTGAAATAAACTAAACACAAGGAGCAGGAACATAAAGCACACCAAGGAACAGGGTGACATCCAACAACGATCCAGCACAGGACTGCAAACACAATGAGATTATAAAGGGAACAAACAAGGCAGGTAATGAGGGAGAACAGGTGGGGCAAATTAACCAATAATCAGATAACAAGAAGGGCGGGGTTGACAGTTGACCGGAGACATGACAAACACAAGCACAGGGTCAGAAGTGACAAAAACACAACATGTGCTACACAAGACATGACAGACATGTGACATAACCCCCTCCCTACGGAGCAGCTACCAGACGCTCCACCAGAAAACACAAACACTTGATAATGGGAAACAGACTGAGCAGGTGTAACAGTCCAGCAAGTCCTAGAAAGGACCAGGAAGGGAATGATGCACCAGGGCTAGTTAGGCCAATCAAACCCCTAGCAGATGACCAGGGCGGGACGGGAGGGATGGACCAGAGAGGAACTGACCAGGGTGGGACGGGAGGGATGGACCAGAGAGGAACTGACCAGGGTGGGACGGGAGGGATGGACCAGGGAGGAACTGACCAGGGTGGGACGGGAGGGATGGACCAGAGAGGAACTGACCAGGGTGGGACGGGAGGGATGGACCAGGGAGGAACTGACCAGGGTGGGATGGGAGGGATGGACAAGGGAGGGATGGACCAGGCGGGTTCCAGTCTCTCTAGAAGCCAGGGCGGGTCGGGCGGGTCTGGATCCCTGGCAGGACGCCAGGGCAGCGTGCACAGTTCAGTGGGCGTTCTCTCTGGACTCGAGACAAGAAGCCTAGTCATCCCTGGGCGCTGCTCGGGGGCTGGAGCCTTCCCTGGGCGCTGCTCGGGGGCTGGAGCCTTCCCTGGGCGCTGCTCGGGGGCTGGAGCCTTCCCTGGGCGCTGCTCGGGGGCTGGAGCCTTCCCTGGGCGCTGCTCGGGGGCTGGAGCCTTCCCTGGGCGCTGCTCGGGGGCTGGAGCCTTCCCTGGGCGCTGCTCGGGGGCTGGAGCCTTCCCTGGGCGCTGCTCGGGGGCTGGAGCCTTCCCTGGGCGCTGCTCGGGGGCTGGAGCCTTCCCTGGGCGCTGCTCGGGGGCTGGAGCCTTCCCTGGGCGCTGCTCGGGGGCTGGAGCCTTCCCTGGGCGCTGCTCGGGGGCTGGAGCCTTCCCTGGGCGCTGCTCGGGGGCTGGAGCCTTCCCTGGGCGCTGCTCGGGGGCTGGAGCCTTCCCTGGGCGCTGCTCGGGGGCTGGAGCCTTCCCTGGGCGCTGCTCGGGGGCTGGCCATGGCAGGGCAATGCACTTAGGCAACTCTGGGATATCCTCCAGGATGATCAAGGGCTGCTCTGTAACAACCTCCGTAACACCGGCAGTCTGCTCTGGGATGGCCTCTGAAGTGCCAAAAGGCCTGGAGGAAGCCCTGTGCTTATTCCAAGCACGCAGCACAGCCAAAACATAGAAGCCCAACACCGCCCTCTTGGCCAGGTCCGGACTGACAGGATCAGTCTCTGCGCCTGCGAGCACCATCGGGTCCTCCTGGACCACCAGACTTGCACTCACCGAAGTCAAGTCCTTCCTCCGCTGAGTCCTCATTAAGGCTGGATCGTTATGTCAGGGTAGATAACAGTGAAAAGGACCGAGGACTCAATTGCAGGAGGGAAACAAAGATTTATTAAATGAAATGCAAACATAAACAAAACACCCACGAGGGGGGAAACTAAACTTGAAATAAACTAAACACAAGGAGCAAGAACATAAAGCACACCAAGGAACAGGGTGACATCCAACAACGATCCAGCACAGGACTGCAAACACAAGGAGATTATAAAGGGAACAAACAAGGCAGGTAATGAGGGAGAACAGGTGGGGCAAATTAACCAATAATCAGATAACAAGAAGGGCGGGGTTGACAGTTGACCGGAGACATGACAAACACAAGCACAGGGTCAGAAGTGACAAAAACACAACATGTGCTACACAAGACATGACAGACATGTGACAAAACCTCTACAGAATGGTTGTCATAAATGTTACCAGATTATTGGTTGATTTTTCAAATATTACATGGCTGTATTCTTAGTGCTAACAGTCAAAAATAAAAATAAATATTGAAATATCTTTGGTGATATCATTTTTTTAGTTCTTACTGAGAGTCCTCCATAAAAAAGTAAGTTACGTTTTTAATTAGCAGGTATAAGGTCAACTAACATTCATAGCATAATACTCACCACTCACTACTCTTGAGTACTTTTAAAATGGCTACTTTTTACTCCTACTTTGAGTAGTATTTAGGACAGGTACTTTTACTCTACTTAAATTTTTTGACAAGTAACAGTACTTCTACTTGAGTATGCTTTTTCAGTACTCTTTCCACCATTGCATATGGCTAAATCGAAAGAGATTAAATGTTGAAATTAAGTCTGTTTTATGGGTTTTTGTGCAAGATGGAAACCGGGAGACTTGATAGTGTGTAATAGTGTTTAATGTTCAATTATGTTAGAATTATTTGAAAATTTTAAATTACAGTGAGTTACCATTGTGGAGAAGAGTGGACCATTTTCTTAGGCTTTGGACTGATACAGTTATTTTTATAACAGCTTTTCTTCAGGTGCTCTTAATGCTTAGCATTTTAGATGTTAATGTGTGCTATTGCTATAGCTAAAAGTTTGTTAACTAACTAGTACAGTCTTATAAATCAGTTGTATTATGTTAAAATATATGATAATGAATTGGATGCCTGAATCATGTCAGGAAGCCATATAAAATTAATTTTAAGATTACTTAACTAGGTCACTTAATTCCATGATGTTGAAGTTACAGTATATGAACAAATTATATTTGTTTAACTTAACTGATTCATGTAGGACCGATGTAAATCATGTAAATCTAATTTAGTTTTTTTTCACTGTGTGTAAAATGGGATTAGTTGAGTGTTACATAAGCAAAAATCTGAGAGGGCACATGGATCATTTTCATAGCGCATGATGCTTCTATGTCATTTCTGTCAACTGGGTCTCAGATGTTTCTCTTAAAAATGATTTTAAATAAAATGAAGAGATCACTTCAACACAAATTGTTATTGACACATTATTCAAAAGTTTGGGGTTGGTAAGATTTTATGATCAGCAAGGCTGCATTTATTTTATCGAAAAAAAAGTTTTAAAAAAAGTAATATTGTGAAATATTATTACAATTATTTAATATAACTGTTTTCTGTTTTTAATATTGTAAAATGTCATTTATTCCTGTGATGTTGAATTTTTAGCATAATTTCTCCAGTTTTCAGAGTTACATGATCCTTCAGAAATCATTATAATATGATGATTTGATGCTCAAGAAGAATGTATTAGTATTATTATTAACAGTTGCTGCTTTTATAACAATATAAATGCTTTGACTGTCACTTTTAAACAATAGAATGCATTCATGCTAAATCAAAATATAATAAATATAATAATATATATATTTTTTTTTACTGACAATAATCTTTTAAACGCTAGTGCAGGATAATACAATATGGATCATTTTAATAATATGGATAGTTAGCACAGATAATTTAGTTGCATGAGAAATGTTTGCATTTATATCAACATTTTTGAATTTCATCCAGTTAATGCATTGGGAGTAATGCAAGTTAAGTAATCAGATTAGTTTTTCCTAAGTAACAGTATTTCATTACTTTTAAATTTACAACAAAATATCTGAGTTACATTTTTAAAAACATCTCACGTTACTTTGTTTTTTTCATTGAGCTCACTGTTTTCACCTCTCCTGTCCCCATGTTGAGAGAAATTGTGTTTGTTGTGTAAAGATGATGATTATTGTTATATACTTTATGTATTGTATGTATGGACAGTGCCTTGCGAAATTATTCGGCCCCCTTGAACTTTGCGACCTTTTGCCAAATTTCAGGCTTCAAACATAATGATATGAAACTGTAATTTTTTGTGAAGTATCAACAACAAGAGGGACACAATCAAGAGGTGGAACGAAATTTATTGGATATTTCAAACTTTTTTAACAAATCAAAAACTGAAAAATTGGGCGTGCAAAATTATTCGGCCCCCTTAAGTTAATACTTTGTAGCGCCACCTTTTGCTGCGATTACAGCTGCAAGTCGCTTGGGGTATGTCTCTATCAGTTTTGCACAGCGAGAGACTAAAAGTTTTGCCCATTCCTCCTTGCAGAACAGCTCGAGCTCAGTGAGGTTGGATGGAGAGCGTTTGTGAACAGCAGTTTTCAGTTCTTTCCACAGACTCTCGATTGGATTCAGGTCTGGACTTTGACTTGGCCATTCTAACACCTGGATATGTTTATTTTTGAACCATTTCATTGTAGATTTTGCTTTATGTTTTGGATCATTGTCTTGTTGGAAGACAAATCTCCGTCCCAATCTCGGGTCTTTTGCAGACTCCATCAGGTTTTCTTCCAGAATAATCCTGTATTTGGCTACATCCATCTTCCCATCAATTTTAACCATCTTCCCTGTCCCTGCTGAAGAAAAGCAGGCCCACACCATGATGCTGCCACCACCATGTTTGACAGTGGGGATGGTGTGTTCAGGGTGATGAGCTGTGTTGTTTTTACGCCAACATAACGTTTTGCATTGTTGCCAAAAATTTCTATTTTGGTTTCATCTGACCAGAGCACCTTCTTCCACATGTTTGGTGTGTCTCCTAGGTGGCTTGTGGCAAACTTTAAACTAAACTTTTTATGGATATCTTTAAGAAAAGGCTTTCTTCTTGCCACTCTTCCAGAAAGGCCAGATTTGTGCAGTATACGACTGATTCTTGTCCTATGGACAGAGTCTCCCACCTCTGCAGTTCATCCGGAGTGATCATGGACCTCTTGGCTGCATCTCTGATCAGTCTTCTCCTTGTATGAGCTGAAAGTTTAGAGGGACGGCCAGGTCTTGGTAGATTTGCAGTGGTCTGATACTCCTTGCACAGTGCTCCTTGGGATGTTTAAAGCTTGGGAAATCTTTTTGTATCCAAATCCGGCTTTAAACTTCTACACAATAGTATCTCGGACCAGCCTGGTGTGTTCCTTGTTCTTCATGATGCTCTCTGCACTTTAAAGGGACCTCTGAGACTATCACAGCATTTATACGGAGACTTGATTACACACAGGTGGAGTCTATTTATCATCATTAGTCATTTAGGTCAACATTGGATCATTCAGAGATCCTCACTGAACTTCTGGAGAGTTTGCTGCACTGAAGGTAAAGGGGCTGAATAATTTTGCACGCCCAGTTATTCAGTTTTTGATTTGTTAAAAGTGTTTGAAATATCCAATAAATTTCATTCCACTTCATGATTGTGTCCCACTTGTTGTTGATTCTTCACAAAAATGACAGTTTTATATCATTATGTTTGAAGCCTGAAATGTGGCAAAAGGTCGCAAAGGCCCAATTTTAACAATCTGAGCACGTGGTCTGAAGCATATGATGCAGGTGCATTTAGGATAAGGATGGAAAGGGTTGTCCCTAGTCTGTTAATGAGTCATGGGTGGGTTTTGGGCGTGACATGCAAATAAACCAATCAGAGTGTCAGCTCCCATTCCCTTTAAAAGCTAGTTGCACTTGGACTATGGCAGGATTGATATATACATGGAGGAACTTGCAAGAGGAAATGCTTCTCCAGAGAGGAATCCTTTTATTTTTAATTTGTGAAAATGTTTGTGTGTTATGTCCTTGTGTGTGTAATAATCAGAGTCTACACACGTTGTGCACCAGCATAATGTAATTGGTGCATGTTATTAACACAAACAATACTGCGCTATTGACTTTAGGGGCCTATCATACCCGGTGCAATGTGACGCCAGGTGCTAATTTCAGCCCGATGCAGGTTTTTTTTTTTTGTCATCCAGCGTCATGTTGTTTAAAAAGCAAATGCATTTGCGCCCATTTGTGCACCCATTTGGTCATGCTGGTCTGAAAACGAGGTGTGTTCAGCCACATATTGGCGTGTTGCTATTTCAAGTCAACTAAAACCGGCTACCCCATTGACCAATAAAAACTTGGTTTGAAGTCAATAGGCAAGTATTCTTTTAGTTATTTAAAGATCACGTTAGTAATACACACAAAGGGACCCGCAGCAGCACACAAATATTTTTAAATATTCAAATCAGAAGGATTGCTCTCTGGAGAAGAGTTTAATCTTTCCGCTCACCAATTCTGCCACGTAAACAACGAATCGCCATGGTGCAAGATGAGACTAGTTTGGTTTGGAGACTCATTGGTTTAGTGTATGTTACACCGAAAACACACTCATGACTCATTAACAGACTATTTTGGACCATGCGGCTGGTGTGCTGGTATTGCACCTGCGCCATGTGCTTCAGACCATGTGTTCAGATTGTTAAAATAGGGCCCTTAACCAGGTTTTTGTTGGTCAATGGCGCAGTCATTTTCAAACCAGCACGCCTTGGGCAAACAGATGGGCGCGAGTGCATTTGCTATTTATACGTGGCACTGGATGTGAAATTTATGCGTACTGAAACAAGCAAAAAACACTTGTGTGTCGCAGCTGACTTTGCATTGTGCCAAGTGTATGATAGGGGGCCCTATGTATGTACTTTAATAATATACTTTTAGCTAAAAGGTTTGTTTGAACCCTCTTCTGTACAGGTGTGAATTTGCATTTATTTCCGCCTTAGAGGCTTATTCGTTTAACTTTTGTTGTGAAAAGGCCATAAGAATGTTTATTTATTTTTATTAAAAAACAAACTAGCAAGCTCAGGTGAGAAAAAGTAAGCAAAAATAACACAGCACATTACTTTGCATAAAAAGTAACATAGTAACAAAAAAAGTTACTTTTTTACGGAGTCACACAATATTGTAAAGCATTACTTGAGACAAAGCACATTTTTATTTTGATTAAAGATTAAATTCTTAATGTGCTCATTTCATTAAAAAAAAATTGTAAATCATGTATAGTAAATACTGCCATATTCCATTAAAAAATAAGAACTGTCAATTTTGACTTCATGGGGATAAAATGGCCCTGATATGTCACTAGACATTAAGAAATCATGTTAATTTCAAATACTTCACTGACAGCAGTAGTTTGGCCAGGATATTGTCATTTAAAAGTTGTTGTTGATATCTCAACATTTTTCTGTTTGTCCTCTAGGCGGAGCTGAAGATGGTCCCCGAATTATCTTCAGCGTGGACCTGTGGCATCCTAACGTGGCTGCAGCGGAAAGACAAGCTCTTGACTACATCTTCGCCCCTGAGCAGTAATTCCCAGGATGCACTGGTCAAACCCAGAAAATGTCGTTTTAAAGTTCGCAAAACATCTTTTGGTTTAGTTGAAAGTTCATATTGAGGATATTTATGATTAACTACCACATATTTAATGTGTCTCTGATCAAGCGATGCTTTAGTCAAAGTAGTTCAATCAGAACTCTTGAGCCCTGAGCACACAGATACTGTGATGACATGCGAACAATTTCCAAACTTCATATCTACATTTGACTTGTGCCTGCCTTGATAATCCCGCGCTCCTGTTCTATCGTTTTTGTGCCTGATTTCTCTTCCTGACCTCTCTGATGTATACTGTGATACATGGTTCTCCGTAAATACTGTACAAGCGAATCACGGCTATGCTATAAATCTTGTTTTATCTCATCAGATGCCAATTTATTTTCAGCCCTGTGAAGCACACTGAAGACAGCATACTGTAAATGACCGGACTATTTGCATGCGTCGTGAAAATATTGATTGTGTTGCCAACAATGCACTTGATGACTGTCCTGCATATCAAGTATGTATTCATCTGAGTTCAAATAAAACATTTTGTTAAATTTAAACTCTCTAGTCGCTGGTGACATTGGAGGGGGGAGGAAGTATCAGTTTACTTTTACCTTCACACACTCATAGCAGGACAGTTGCACTCACTCAGCACCCAAACACACACCTGGGGTTGGAGGTCTCCTCTGTCAGCAATTTTATCTTCCTGCATTGAACACTGTGAGAGTAGAAGAACAGAGAATAAAGAGGATGAAATATCACAAAGGGGTAAGGGGGATGAATACAATCAAAAATGCGTGATAGACAGGGCGGAGGATAATGTGTTTATAAATAATGTGTGTGATGTAATGTGTGTTAGACGATCTGTTAAGCACTGGCATTATACAGCAAAACGGAATATATATATATATATATATATCAACAGATGTTATAATCCCACCGGTTAATCTGATAATGTGCTTTAACACCGGACACTGGACACACACAAAACAAGATTTACCAGCCATTATATTTTTCACACACACACTTCTGGTTTGCTATCTTTGTGGGGACTCTCATAGTGTTTTTTTTACTGTACAAACCGTATATTCTATCCCCTTACACTACCCCTAAATCACAGAAAACTTTCTGCATTTTCACATTTTAAAAAACTCATTCTGCATGATTTATAAGCTTGTTTCATCACGGGAGCCTCAATTTAGTCCCTATGAGTCTGTGGATACAAAAACATAAACACACACACAGGCTCACACACACACACACACACACACACACACACTGGTTTCCATGTTTTATGGGGACTTCCCATAGACATAATGAATTTGTATTAAACCTTCCACCAATTACTTTTTCAAAACACTTAATTTAGTCTGAATGATTTATAAGATGTTTTCCTCATTGGGAACACAACAGAATGTCCCCACAAGGACAAGGATTCAGGTTTACTTTATTTTTTTAAAGAACTGACAAGTGACAAACGTAAAGTGACATTAAAGATAATACAAAAAGTAATAAATAAATAAAAAGATTATTACAAAAGTATTCTACAAAAATATTAAGCAGCACAACATTTCTTTCTTTTTTTCTCAATGTTTCATTGATAATAGAAATGTTTCTTTAGCATCAAAACATATCAGAATGATTTCTGAACGAAGGTGGCACTCAACTTTTACCATTACAGGAATAAATTACATTTAACATATTATATTTAAAAAGAAAAAGTTATTTTAAATTGTGATAATATGTTTTACTGTATATAATAAGAGACCCTAAACTTTTGAATAGTAGTAGGATTATATAAAGTTTATATTATATTGTATTATATATCTAAATCTAAAAATCTATTTATATATCGGATTTTTCAACACACTCTTAACCGAAAAGTGTCAATTTTTTAAGAAAGGTGTTTGTTTCTTGAGTCACTCTCTTATCCTTTGATGTCTAAACATTGTGATCACAATTGTGCCATCAGTCTCCATAGTTACTGTGTGTTTTTATCCTCATCTCTGTTTATCTATTTGTATTTCACATCTCTCGTCTTCAAGCTGTTTCAGAGGCAGCTATAATGATGAGATTCTTCCACTTTGATCCGCATCCTCTCCAAATATCTTTCCATCTGCTCCTTCTTTTTCGATATTTCTCATTCTGTCATATGAGCATTTGTTTTTTTCCCCTTCTATTTAACTACTTTAATCCTCTTTTCTTATGCCCCACTATCTCTGGCGAATGGCCTGCATGTTAAGCAGTAATCTTAGCAGTCGGGCAGTGCTAGTAATGGTGGCGAGCACAGAGAGCTCTGGGATTACTGGGCCACTCTTATGCAAACACATTACAGGATTCAAGAAAATGCTTAGCATTAGCAATTTACGTAACAAACAAATCATGCATGTATGCATGCATTGAAATATACTGACACAAACAAACATGATGACGCTGTAGTACGTCAATAAATTCAGTCCTTACATAAAAATGTGTATTTATGATACATTGGCATCTGAAGTTAAAAGCAGGAAACTACTGGACTAAACAGCATTTAAGGTAACCTTGTTTTGTGCTTTGGGAATTTTTTACAAATTCATTATATATATATATATATATATATATATATATATATATATATATATATATATATATATATATATATATATATATATATATATATATATATATATATATATATATATATGAAGATTTTCAATGTAATTTATTCAATACATAAAAATCAATACTTATTTTTAAAAATATTGGACATGCATGCAACATCCAGATTATATCAAATCTATAAATAAAATTCATGTCAGTTACTTGCAGTCCCTTTTGCCTGGTTCTGCTTAAGAATTTGATCTCGCTGACACTGTTTCTCTCTTGCTCATACACATACGTCACTTACTCACTCGTGTGTGTTTTTCTCTGACTCCCTCCCTCTGTTTAATCATTTAGGAGCTGCTGACTGACAGGGAGAAAGGTTTGTTCTTGCTCTGAATCAAAGAACAAAAGAGAGTTGGCTGACAGAAGCAGCACAAAGCAGAACAAAACTAAAGAGGACCGACCTTCTTCCACTCCTTGTGGACAGAGCAGCTGAGAGAACAGGTGAGGGAATGTTTGTTAGAAACTTTGCAATAACTGTTTTATGGGTCTATTTTAATGTTATCTTACTACATATTCTATGCATATTACTAAGGTTTTATATATTCAATATATTTAAATATTTAAAAAATATATGTATAATATTTTTTTCATTTATTCTTTATTAACATACTATATATTATAATAGATACAACTTATAATTCGTATTCATAATACATAAAACAAAAAACATGAAAAATACTTTGAATAACAGTTAATTTAGGGAATGTTTATGGACTGTAAAAATAATTCAGGTCTCCAATTGAAAATTGTCTAGTGACTGATAACATCTAAACATCTAAATTAAATTGCATAAATTCACAGAAATTTAGTTTGGCCAACTAAAATTTTTGTGTGATAATGTGCATAATTTGAAATTTATTAAAGACAAACAGAAGACACAGAAGAGGCTGTCAAATATGAGTCTGGGGCCGGCGTGCATTTTCCTAAGAGGATCTAAAAATATTGTAAGTCTTTTTGGCTTATTATAAATTTTACAAACATACACAGCCACACACACACACACACACACACACACACACATATATATATATATATATATATATATATATAGTTGTCTTGTACTCTAATGTCTATTGCTACTAGACGTTGAAAGAAGAAAACCTTCTAGCAGTTGATTTTTACCTGAAGTTCCTCACTGTAGCTCTATGTAAGGATCTCGCTCTTTTTTTCCCCATTCTAAACTTGCTTAACTCATTCAGAACTCATTCTGTTAATAACCATACAGAGTTATAAATATCTGAACTGGTCTGTCTAGCAGAAGAATTATCTCTCTTATGCTTTTGGATATAAGAGATTAACTAGTGCTTGCAGGAAATATAATGATCTATCCGAGATAATGAGTTCAAAATCAGACCTAAGATATTAACAACAGATTGTGGCTTACATAAACCTTATATAAAGGTCATGCTCGGTTGTGCTGAATCCAAAAATGTAGGTAAAGATGTAAAATTGATGCATATAAAGAAGCCTAACTGTAGCTGTTTTACAGGATCGTCCGCTCGCTGATGAGGAGATAAACGGTAAGGACTGCTTTTACTCTTAAATAAAAAGATATATTTATCTTTCACAGCGTCACTGATTTCTTCTTGTAAATTAACTCATTATACTGGTCTACAATGTTTTAGAAGTCATCTGCTTCAGAGATAAATGTGCTATTAATGTATTTTGATGAAATCAAATATGACAATTAACTGATTGCCTACTGTTTCCAAGATAGTTTATGTCTATAAATATAGGAACCTGTTTATGTAACTCTTTAGAAAACAGCAAAATATTTTTTAGATACTTGTCTCTTGTATTCTTGTAATTATGGAGCATCTCTTTTTGTCACTGTCCAGCAATAGTCTGCAAGCATTGATTGGCTCTGTTAGCACTGTTCACACAAGTACGAGGCTCACTTTGGCTAAATGTGCCCCTTCGCAAAATCAAACAATGACAAATAAGAGAGCGTGGCACTGTATGACAGGGGAGCAAAACTCAGGCTGTGTCCAAAATCTTAAAAATGCTGCTTTGCAAGGTCGGAAGGCAACAAGGCACATCAGAATCTAATGTTAGCTTCTATTCCTATCTCGTGAGAGACCTTCATCTGATCGATTTTTGAAGGCAGCATACATGTATCCTTCTCTGCCTTTGATATCCCACAATCCTGTGATTTCCCTTCTGTGACAGTTGAGCTAAAAAAGATAACATTATGGTTGGTGGTCAGTGTAAATGAGCGCATTTGACCAACATTTTCCACTTCTGATGTCATTTCTAGCCAGATTTTACTGTTGTAGTCATTACAGTTTTTCTCAATTGCTAAAACACTAAAACCCATCGGCTGAACAAATTTCTCAGTTGCCTGAACTCATTTAGCTAATTGTGCTGTCTGTTTTCAATACTTTAAACCATTTCACATGGTAAAACACAATTTGCAGATCTCACTTAAACTTTTTAGCAAAACTCTAAACACATTCTCATTGTCAAGACACATTCTGCACACTAATGTACATGTCATCCGTACGGGTAAACACAAGTGGCAACAATCAAATACAAATGGAGAACACAATGTCATTGATTGAACACAACCACTCAAAACTGATTTAACCTGTTTCAAATGATGAGACGCCACTTTAAGTACAGTGCATTGTAGGCTGCATACTGTACAATTAACAAATCATATTACCCTGAACATGTTGCTTTCCATTTTTTTACAGTACTGACTGCTCAATAGATTTTGACTGGTTGCAGGTTCATATCTACAAAGAACAAGTATTACAGTATCACAGAAACAAAGGACAAGCTTGTGAGATGCAGAGTACAGTACTGTAAAAATCAGCCTAATCTAATGAAAATGCATATCTATAGCACAAATTGTATTTATTGTGCGATTTATATGCCAAAATGAGTTTTTATGTGCATATGTTATGCAGTTTTCGTGTGCATATATGTACTTTATATTGAGTTATTTGCACTCCAAACAACTAAACCTACCCAATGGGGTGATAATGCAAATCAAATGCACATAAAAACGAATTGTGCCGTATAAATCGCACAATAAATACAATTTGTGATGTATATGCATTTCATGAGAATGCATTGGTAAAAATAGGGCTACAAGCAAGAGGAAGAACAAAAAATTGCAAAGCGAAGCAGAGTAGTAATAATTTCTGACCAATTTTGAGCTACTGTGTTGGAACATGTTTTCATTCATCACAAGACAATGACAGAAAAATATGAAATGCTGTATTGTTTACTGATTGCTTGATAGTGTTTATCATTTTGATCACTTTGTTTATGATTTGAGAGCAGTGTTTGATTTTGAACACAGGTAAAACTGTTTTGAGGCGAAAGTTTCATTTTGCAAGAGGAGTCAGAGGTTTTGTGAATAGTGCTTGAAGGAGGTTTTGTGTTTAATGGTTTCAGAAAATGGAGCAAGGTTTCAGAAATAGTGTTTTAGCAATTGAGAAAAACTATAATACGAATTCCCAGCAAAGCTCGCTCTGTTTTGCTGTAGATCGTGAAAACGTCACACTGCCTCAAAAGTCCAAAATATGTTTCGTGAGGTGCCTTCGTCCACAAACGCTGCCTATAAAGTCATTGTCTGATAAGGCAGAGAGGCAACGAGTCAGCTGCCTAAGTTTTTGGATGCAGTCTATGCCAGGGGTGTAAAATCAGTTTATGGCCCACAGCTTTGCAGAGTTTAGCTTCAACCCCAATTAAACTCTGCAACTAAAGATGTGTTTTAGTCATTTTTGGTTTAAATTGAGATCCCTTCCCTTTATCGCTTCTCCTCCATTCCCAAGCAAAGGATCGCATATACTGTCCCAATAGCATATCTAAAAAACTAGAGCCAATAAACCATTTTAAGAATAATTTTTATTCTAAGTGACCCAGAAATATGTTTGACTATATTTATTACAGAAGCATTTTGGCTGTAGACCAGTGTAATTTATTTTATTACACTGATTTATTGCTGGTTCATTTACATAACCAGATTAATCTTACAGAGACAGATGCAAACCAGCTGTGAAATGCCAGATGCCAATGCAATTCAGCAAAGTCTTTGAGCAGCCAATAAGTCTGAGAGTACCAATGCTTCTATTTTATGATCTTTTCTAATTTAATATAACATTTGTTGATAGACAAGTTACCAAGTTCCATCAAATAAAGCGAAAATTTGACCCGTGTTTGGTTTTAGAACACTGAGGGGGAAAAAGTGCGTTGGATTTACATTATTTAATTGTGTACATCGGTCCCACATGAATGATTAATTTATTAATAATTTTTTTTAAAGTAATTTCAACATCATGGAATGAATACATTTTAGTGACTCAATTAAGTAGTTTCAAAGTGAATTTTGATGAATGATTCAGATATTCAATTTCATATATTCATTCATCCACTTCAATTTCATATGTTAAACAACTGAATTATAATACTTCATTAGCCTGACAAACTTTTTGCTAACAAGGGCACACATTAGTATCTTTAAACAAAGTCATTATAATAATAATAATAATAAATAATGATAGATTTTATTTATAAGGCACTTTTCATTACGAATAATCTTAAAGTACAATAATTGTAAAGGGAAACATAACAAAAAATGAATAAAAAGTAAAAGAATAGTTGACCCCCCAAAAATGTCATTAAATGTTTTAGTCCACAGCCTAAGCAAATGCTCCACTCTTCTCCACAGTGGTAACCCACAATAATTTAAATTGTTCTCATAATTCCAACATAATTGAATATTAAACTCTATTAAACACAATCAAGTCTCCTCCTTTCTCATTTTGCTCAAAAACACTTTTACATATAATAACATTTACTCGCTCTTGATTTTGCCATATGCAAATCATGCTGGGAACTAACAAGCCCCGCCCAGTTTCAGTTAAGGCAACACAAATAATTCCTGTAACACAAACAGATTAAGTTTGACTTCAATTTGACTTATATTTAAGTGGATTGAACACAATCAAATTAAGTTTGGACAAAATATACAGCAATTGTGTTGCTTTAGCTCATTTTAATCAAGCAATTTGAAGTGTACTCAGTTTGTCCTCTTTTGCTTTAAGGACTGAAGCACTGACCGAGAACATCTAACCATATGTACACATAGCCAAATGATCAATGTTGCAAATTGACTTATTTTGATTAGTACCTTTTCTTAGCTTTTTTTCAAAATCCTAAAACTTTTTGTATATTTCTAGGTTTAAATGAAATAATAACAAATCCCAGCTTTTTCAATGCATTTAAACAATTTGTCATGTACCCAACCCTAATTCAATTCAATTGACTTGTGTGTGACGCAGAGCTGCGCGAGGCGTTTACCGAGTTCGATAAGGATAAGGATGGTCTGATCAGCTGCAAAGATCTGGGCAACCTGATGAGGACAATGGGATACATGCCCACTGAGATGGAGCTGATTGAACTTAGCCAGAACATCAACATGAACCGTGAGACACCTGTCCCTTTCCCCTCTCTCTTTCACATACAGGATGTCCTAGCAGCTGTTTTGTGTTTTAATGCTCGTCCAATCAGTGTGATTTGTAACCATGTCTGCTGAAACACTGTAGATTGGATGTTCCGTATGTTTATTCATCATGTGTTTATCACATAGATTTCTGCTCATTTTATTTTCAGTTGGAGGAAGTGTAGACTTTCAGGATTTTGTTGACCTCATGGCCCCAAAGCTGCTGGCAGAAACGGCTGGAATGATCGGACTGAAAGAGTTGAAAGAAGCATTTAGAGAGGTAAAGAAATGTCCTTTTCCCTCTTAATTTCCAAAATGTATTTCCAACAAAAAGTGTAATATTTGTAATCTTTCTATATTTTTATGTAGTTTGACATTGACGGTGACGGCACTATCACCACCGACGAGCTGAAGCAGGCAATGCTGAAGCTGCTAGGTGAAAACACAAACAGGAAGGAAATAGAAGCCGTGGTCCGAGAAGCAGATAACAATGGAGACGGGACTGTTGATTTTGAGGGTAAAATAGATTCATATTTCAACAAATAATGTAGCTTTTTTTTCTTTAGTTTTTTTTAGCAGTTTCTATAGTTTCTCAGTGCAGTGGTTCTCATTGCTCAATACAATACTCAAAGTTATGTCATCTGGTATTTCTTGTGTTACATTTTCAAACTTTTCAATAACAGAAACTGGGAGTGTTAAATGGGTGGTTGCATGCGATTTCACTTTTTTAACTTTAGTTAGTGTGTAATGTTGCTGCATGAACATAAACAGTATCTGCACTCAGAAAAAATGACTTGTTGAATTTACTTTAAATATATGTGGTAAGTGGTTGCACACAACTATATTGAGCAATTTTTACAAATAACAATTATATGAGTTATATGAACAAAAAAAATTTCTTTGAGTAAATACGAACCATTTGAATTTGTCACTGTTACATAATATTTACATGTGCCGTTTACTTAAAGGTCCCATTCTTCGCGTGTTTTCGAAGCTTTGATTATGTTTACAGTGTGCAATATAACATGAGTTCATGTTTCGTGTGTAAAAAAACATAGTATTTTTCACACAATTTACTTATCTGTACAGCGCTGTTTCCTCTGTCCTAAAAACGGCCTGATGATCCCTGTTCTATGAAGTCCCTCCTTCAGAAACATGTAACGAGTTCTGATTGGGCCAGCGCTTCCCGTGTTGTGATTGGACAGCAGCTTAGCGCACTTTGCCCGGAAAGGCAAGCGCTCAATGTGCGCTCTTCTTCACGTGGGAGAGTAACAAGACCACGCCCCCTATTTTGCGCGTACTTGTGGGCGGAGGGTTCGTCAACAAACGGTTCTAGTGATGTCATTCCTGAAGGAAGTGCAGGGGTGTAGTCTAAACCGGCCGTTCGCTGTAGGCTTTGAAAGGGAACTGTTAAATAAAATATCTCACTTGGCATTGAACTTTGAGCTTTATAATTTTACAGGTATTATTTATGCTCTAACAGCAACATTACACACTAACTAAAGTTTGAAAAATGGAAAGATGAATTTTGAAAGATGGAATCCCGAAGAACGGGACCTTTAATTATGTTATGTTAAATTTATAAAAGTTTATTATGTAAGGTGAACCCTGTTATCAATTTAATTTGCCTTTTAAAAAATGTAATAACAACAAGCATATTTTTAAAAATAAAATGCTAAATTAACTCATTGGACAAACTAAAAATATTTAATTGACCTGGTTGAAAAAAACTCATTCAAGTGTTTGCGCTAGGAGAGAAACAGGTCTGTAGTTCTCTACAAGTGATGTGTCTAATGTGGGTTTTTAAGCAGTGGGGTTACCCGAGCCTGCTTGAATGTGGTAGGGAAGATGCCGGTGCAGAGAGATGTGTTGGTAAGAGTGTAGGGGAGATGACTTGTAGAAGGTGTGACGGGATGGGATCTAGAGAGCAGGTAGTGAGATGGCTGGAGAGGAGAAGTTTAGATACTTCAGCCTCAGTGAGTGTAGAGAAGGAGAAGAGAAAATCTTTGGCTGTGGATGTGGCTCATTTAAAATCATGTGTGTGTGTGGAGGTGGGAACTGACTGCTGATGATTGTGGTTTTATCTGTAAAAAATGGGCAAGATCGTCTGCAGATAGAGATGTGGTGGTGGAGGGGGACAGAGGAGAGAGTTAAAAGTTCTAAAAAGCGTGCGTGTGTCTGAGGTGCGGTTCATGTACAGCTGCCAGGTCTCTTAAGGCATCTTTACACAGCTGTTTGTGTCTACTTAAAATTCTGTGTAAAGATGCAATGCAGCATAAAAGCTGACTAAACTATGTCTACTCTGATCTCATCACTTGTATAAAAATATGCAGTTAAAAGTGCAGTGTAAATGCATTTATGCCACCTCTGAGCAGCAATACAGTCTATGAAAAGATATCTAATTGCCCCAGCACACCTTTGTAGTATATATTTGCCATTATAGTTACTGCGGAGTGAATAGTGAAAAATTCTCACTTTATATTAGCATGACTAAAAACATCTGCTTTGCTTTTTTTATCTCCCTCTTTTAGAGTTTGTCAAGATGATGTCTAAAAATTGAGAATACACCTGAGACGTTAAAGAAGGCCTGAGAAAATCATTCCAGAGACAGAAACATCTGCATCAGAGACTCAGTCAGACCGTCACTGTCTACAGTACTAGACATATGGAAACAGTATTTTATACCACTTTCTTTGTGTATTTATATCTTACTCTTTGAGTGCCACTTTGTTTTGCTTTACATGACTTCAAATACTGAATCCTCCTTAAACTGTAAATGATGATGCCATCTTTCAATATTATGTAACAATATTTTAGTGCATGTCTGATATATACATTCAGAACAGGATTGTATCATTCATTGGACATGCATACTTGAACTTTTGGCATAAAACCAAGTTAAAATCTCTCTCGGACTGTTATTAATTTTGCATTAGTCTGTATGACCTGATATTGTTGTAATTTGATTATCTAGGCTTTAGTTAAGCTCATCACTGAAAATGACAAATGTCATCAGGGCTCTGGAATAGTCTATCTGCTCTCTAATTCTGTACTGCATCAATGTGTGTGTGTATTTAATTATATACATATAATACTATACTATAACTGATAAAGTCTTAGATACATACAACATAACTTTTACTGTAGTGTCATCAGTTTACAACCCCAAATCAAGAAAAGTTGGGACATTTTGTAAAATGCAATACAATGAACAACATGTGATTTGTTAATTCTCTTTAAACTTTATTTAACAGTACAAATAAAATATTTGCGATGTTTTTTACTACAAGGTATTTTTTTGAGTGATTTGAAGTGAAAATACAAAACAAAAAAAGAAAGAAAGAAAATCTTGTAATCAATGTTGGATGGGCAAGAGTAAAGATCTGAGTGACTTTGACAAGAGCCAAATAGTTTTGGCAAGGGCGACTGGGTCAGAGTCTCTCTCAAACGGCAAGGTTTGTGTGTTGCTCTTGGTCAGCAGGTGTGAATTCACCCAAAGCTCACCAAGCACGAGACCAACTAAGACTATGCTGTGTGGTCTGAGCCAAAGGAAGGTCTACTGTGGCACAAGTCACATTTTAATGATGGTTACAGGAGCAATGTATCCCTCTGCTGTGTATGGGGCAGTGTAGCCACAGACAAATCAGAGTGCGTGATGACCTCGGTCCATCATAAAGAGCCTGCAATGGGCACATGAGTGTCAGAACTGGAGTTTGGAGCAGTGGAGGAAGGTTGCCTGGACCAATGAGTCCTATTTTCGATCACATGGACAGCTGTGTATATCTGCACCATTTTATGGGGAAATGAGGCACCAGGATGCACTGTGGGGCGACAACAAGACCAGGTCACTCAAAAAAAACACAAAAAAATCAACGCATTTTAGTATTTTTTGTATACATATGACTGCACACATTTTCTTTTATATATGACGTTCTGCATTATATAACCTCAAATGTATGTATGCTTGTATGCTGCACTGTGTGGCCTGAAAATGGCATTAAAAAGTAGACCGTTGGAAAATATAATATATTAAATACGAACAAATCCTGCAGTCCACTAATCCCTCTAACCTCCACAGCTGATGGTGCTTTTCCATGAACATCTGCTCAGGTCACACTTCTCTGGCTGGTCTGCTAAGCTTGCGCTAATGCTAATTCCATGATGAACTAGCATTCAGCATTTTTACAAAAAAGACTCTACATGTTAACGATCCAAAAACTTGCACTCATTTAATACAGTGAACAAAATCTGACCTGTAATTTTAACCTCGTCTTTTGTTCCTCATCTAGACAGAGAGCAGCTCATCATAACCCTCTGTGCCAGATGTGCTGATCAACCCCACTAAGCCAATAATGACATCCGGTCTGTCACCAATCTGTTTCTATTTCAATCCTATGCAGCGACCGGGAGACATGCACATACAACATTACATCATGACCAAGATTGTTCCAGGTGAGTAATTAATATAGCTTACAGGGCTTGAATTGATGTGATTATTGAATTGTTTCTGAACAGGGTATTTAGGATTATGTATGCGTGACTATATGGAGACAGAAGGTAAAGATTTTTTGACACTATATTTGTGCACTTCAAATCATCACAAATAGATAACAGCTAGGAGTTTTTATTTATTAATCCGATCTCCTTTGTTGTATTAACTCATGTTTAACTCACTTCATACTCGGGTAACTTACTTTTTTAAAGGGGGGGTGAAACACTCAGTTTCAGTCAGTGTCAATCTTGAGTACCTATAGAGTAGCATTGCATCCTGCATATCTCCGAAAAGTCTTTATTTTTTTAATAATTATATAAGAAAGATGCGCTGTTCCGAGTCTTTCCGAAAAAAGCCGAGCGGGTGGGGGCGTGTCATGTGAGCGGAGCTAAATAATGACGTGTGCAGCAGCGCGCTGCAGTGAGGAAAGTGAGTCGCTCTGTGAGGAAAGTGATTCGCTCAGTGAGGAAAGTGATTCGCCCGCCGCGTGAGGAAAGTGATTCGCTCTGTGAGGAAAGTGATTCGCTCAGTGAGGAAAGTGATTCGCCCGCCGCGTGAGGAAAGTGATTCGCTCTGTGAGGAAAGTGATTCGCCCGCCGCGTGAGGAAAGTGAGTCGCTCTGTGAGGAAAGTGATTCGCAGTATGGGTAAAATCTTTCCGTGGCAGGGGCAGCTGCCAATGATACCTGTCACTGCTTTACGTGCCTGACACTCAGCCTGACACTGTTTTACGTGCCTGGCACTAAATCTGTCGCTGTTTTACGTGCCTGGCACTGGATCAGCCAGTGTTTTACGTGCCTGACATCCGACCGGTCACCGCTAGTAGCAGCTGCCTCGCGACCTGTCAGCTTTATTCGCGTCTGTTATTCCACCGGTCCCGGTTAGATGGGCCGGTCACGCGTTTCGTTAGCGTTATTCGCGCCGGTTAGATTAGCCTGTCACGCGTTTCGTCAGCGTTATTCGCGCCGGTTAGATGAGCCTGTCACGCGTTTTGTCAGCGTTATTCGCGCCTGTCACTCCACCGGTCACGGTTAGATGAGCCTTTTACGCGTTCTGTCACCTCTATATGATCCTGTCACGCGTTCTGTCACCTCTATATGCTCCTGTCACGCGTTCTGTCAACTCTATATGCTCCTGTCACGCGTTCTGTCACCTCTATATGCTCCTGTCACGCGTTCTGTCACCTCTATATGCTCCTGTCACGCGTTCTGTCACCTCTATATGTACCTGTCACGCGTTCTGTCACCTCTATATGCTCCTGTCACGCGTTCTGTCACCTCTATATGCTCCTGTCACGCGTTCTGTCACCTCTATATGTACCTGTCACGCGTTCTGTCACCTCTATATGCTCCTGTCACGCGTTCTGTCACCTCTATATGTACCTGTCACGCGTTCTGTCACCTCTATATGCTCCTGTCACGCGTTCTGTCACCTCTATATGCTCCTGTCACGCGTTCTGTCACCTCTATATGCTCCTGTCACGCGTTCTGTCACCTCTATATGCTCCTGTCACGCGTTCTGTCACCTCTATATGCTCCTGTCACGCGTTCTGTCACCTCTATATGCTCCTGTCACGCGTTCTGTCACCTCTATATGCTCCTGTCACGCGTTCTGTCACCTCTATATGTACCTGTCACGCGTTCTGTCACCTCTATATGATCCTGTCACGCGTTCTGTCACCTCTATATGCTCCTGTCACGCGTTCTGTCACCTCTATATGCTCCTGTCACGCGTTCTGTCACCTCTATATGCTCCTGTCACGCGTTCTGTCACCTCTATATGTACCTGTCACGCGTTCTGTCACCTCTATATGCTCCTGTCACGCGTTCTGTCACCTCTATATGCTCCTGTCACGCGTTCTGTCACCTCTATATGCTCCTGTCACGCGTTCTGTCACCTCTATATGCTCCTGTCACGCGTTCTGTCACCTCTATATGCTCCTGTCACGCGTTCTGTCACCTCTATATGCTCCTGTCACGCGTTCTGTCACCTCTATATGCTCCTGTCACGCGTTCTGTCACCTCTATATGTACCTGTCACGCGTTCTGTCACCTCTATATGATCCTGTCACGCGTTCTGTCACCTCTATATGCTCCTGTCACGCGTTCTGTCACCTCTATATGCTCCTGTCACGCGTTCTGTCACCTCTATATGCTCCTGTCACGCGTTCTGTCACCTCTATATGATCCTGTCACGCGTTCTGTCACCTCTATATGCTCCTGTCACGCGTTCTGTCACCTCTATATGATCCTGTCACGCGTTCTGTCACCTCTATATGCTCCTGTCACACATATGGGGGTGGTTTATATATTTACTTTGCTAACTAAGCAATACATCAAATACAAAATATGCATTTATCCACATTAGATCATTAATATAGGGAAGCGTGGGGAACCTAACGCTTTTCGACTTTCAGTCATTTATTTAGTTTCAGTAAATCCACTTGGGGTTCATTTCACACGTAGCCTATAATACAAGTATGTGGTTTTGTTTCATTAGGTGTAGCCTATGCTTTTTTCTTGACATACCCCAAAAGAATGGAAGTGAAATGTGACAACGTACCCCTAGGTAAGGTACATTGTAACACGCCCAAATAACAGCTTAAAATGTTATCATACAATCAAAAAATATACAAGACAAACTAAAATATTTTGTTAACAAAAAACACAATTTTTAACATTTTATAATAAAATAATGGCATTTTTACTCATTAAAAATACACATTTTTGAGTTTGACAACAAACACATTGCTATATACAGCACATCATAGTTAAAAACATAATGAATCTTTTTTAATAAATTGACTCTGAGTCTTTATTCACCCTTGTTTCTTGGCTCAAAAGAGTAAAAAATATATAGAATATAATATCTAGGGGCGTTTTTTTAACCGTGATTTTTTTTTAAAAATTTTGGCACTGTTTTTTCTCTAAATAATATTGATATGGCAACTAGTAAACACAATAAGTTTCATCATCCTGTGGCCTATACCATGAAGCTGGTTTAGCTGGCTGGCCAGATATGTTTAAGCTTAGTTTGTGTGGGTTTTAGTTTCAAACCTGGGTTTTAGGTACATTAAAGTGGTTTGGCTTTTAGCTGTGTTCATCTCCATAGTAACTTATGATCCATAGCTAACCTGCTCCAGGGCAGCTTATGTTCTGGATAAGAGATCTCAACCTGAAATTGGACCAATCCACTGTGAGTAAAGTGACACACCTCTGATGCAATAAAGCCACTCCCTTGTTTCTGCTCCAAATTAAAGGTCATTACATAGCAAATGGTTTTTAAAGACTAAAGCATTTGGCTTTTAACAATGCTTATTTATAATTATTATTATTATTATTTGTAATAATTTATATATAATTTAGGTAATTATTATACCCGTAATCAATTACACATTTATCATTTTAGTTAATCAATCATTAATAGGCACTTTGTTAAAATTAATATAAATAGCCTATATAAAAGTAATGCAAATAAGCTTTAAAATACATAAATAAAGCTATTAAAAAAAGATTTAATGAGTTTAAATGTTCAGTTCTCTCTCTATATAAACTAAAATAACTTCATAACTTTTACTTGCATTGACATATAATATTTTTTTCTTTAAGTTGTCCTCTTTCCGCAGAAGAGAGAAATTAATCTCACTCAATCTGGTGAGAAGTGAATCTCTGTTCAACAGCATGTGATTGGCTGTTCACTACGAATGTCACATCATTGATCCACAGCATGTGATTGGCTGTTCCCTACGGATGTCACCCACTGATCCACAGCATGTGATTGGCTGTTCCCTACAGATGTCACCCACTGATCCATAGCATGTGATTGGCTGTTCACTACGGATGTCACATCATTGATCCACAGCATGTGATTGGCTGTTCACTACGGATGTCACCCACTGATCCACAGCATGTGATTGGCTGTTCACTACGGATGTCACCCACTGATCCACAGCATGTGATTGGCTGTTCACTACAGATGTCACCCACTGATCCACAGCATGTGATTGGCCGTTCACTATGGATGTCACATCATTGATCCACAGCATGTGATTGGCTGTTCACTACCGATATCACATCACTGATCCACTGATCCACATTGGCTGTTGACTGCTGATGTCATAGCTAACAAAGCCTGAGTTGACAGAGAAAGCTGATGATCAGCATCATGGGACCAACAAAGCCTGAATAGATTGGTTTGGTTTTGTCAACTCAAAACTAATCCTGTAACCCTGAGTTTGTTAAACCACCATCATAGTACAGGCCCCTGGCATGTGTAGAAAGTGTTAAAACATACAACTAACCCCAACACTAGGTTTTGCTCCGCGCTCCCTATAGGCTCTCTTCCTTTGTCACACTAAATCGTATATGTGCATAGTTAAGAACATTTAGTTTTTTTAGCCTACCATCACATAAAGGTTGCATTTGCATGGTGGTAACTCAATTTTTTTTTTTTTTGGCTTGGAATTTCGTTTGTTGTAAATATGAACTGAATTTAGAAATGCTTTTGAAATTAAAAACTGGAACGCTGACATGGAACAAGATTGGCAAAACAATGATCCACGAGTCCACGGCCTTTGTGGTGAATATACACAAATAAAAGTAGACAGTTTATAGTGTATAATAATGTCTTGCATTTTTCTGTATGGATAAAAATGACGGAGTAGGCTACTGTGAGTTGTTTCCGTTGTCATTAAGGGGAAAACGTGCCTGCGTTCATCGGGCAGAGGGTTAAAGATAGCCTAGGCCTACATTTATAATGCAAAAGCTTTACATTCAAGATCAATAAAAATGTAAAGCTTTTGCAAAATTATAAATGTGTATACTGTCACTTCATACATTTAATGCGTCCTGGTTGAATACGTTTTCCAAAAATGGGAAGTGTTTTTTACTTTCTATTCATTACATAATCCTAAATAAAAATGTAGGCTACTCAACTATTTTCACCATTAATGATAATAATACATGTTTATTGAGCTCAAATCCTCATATCAAAGTGATTTGAGAAGGATCATGTGACACTGAAGACTAAAATGATGATAAATTCCGCTTTGATCACAGGAATAAATTATACTTTACTAGGCCTATACATTTACATAGAGAGAAAAAAAGTTATTTTAAATTGTAAATTGTTAATTGTTTTTGCTGTATTTTGGATCAAATAAATGCACCCTCCTTTTAAAGCAGAAGAGACTTCTTACAAAAACAATCAAAATAGTAGGCTATACCAACCTTTTTTCATTCATGGCACCCTTTGACAATTTTCAAAATGTTGTGGCACCCCCTGTAACATACGTTACACTAGGAGTGTAATGGTACAGATTGCTCACGGTTCGGTTTGTATCACGGTTTTATGTTCACGGTTTCGGTACGGTTCTGTATTTGCTATCTTCAGGGAAAAAAGGACTAATAAAAATAAAGAAAATAAGAACAAATAACTTAAATGCAAGCAGCAGCACAAATAAATACTATTGAGCAAAGATACTAATAAAATAAACTATGCATTTTAGGTTTTCCAGGTAGGTCTAACATTAGTTTTTAGGTAGAGAAATTGAAAAAATAATCAGATGTAAAATAACTGCATATTTAACTGTTTAAATTAAAGATTAATCCTTATCAAACTTACAAAAGCTATCCAATCAAGAGCAGGGAGTGATGTCCTTATCTTTTGTTTGACAGACAGCAGTAAAGGCTACTGCCCCTTTAACACCTAATGCAAGGATAGTTGTCGTCTTTCTCGACTGTATAATGTTCACCTAAGGCATACAGAATATATCTGCTTGGATACTCATCAAGATGGACATGTTGACATACTTTTAGAGTTTGTCTGTTCAAGCGCAAGACTTGAAAGAGAACACAATTTTTTTGCGCGCTGTGAGACTTGTGCGCGCTTTCGAATGAGCGCAAAGAGACAGAACTTCTCACAGTGCGCGCGAGTTCTCATTCGCAAATAACTCTGTCGGAAAGCGTGACAGGCACATCAAACCGTGACCGGAGGAGTGACAGGCGCTAATAACGCGGACGGAGCGTGACAGGCACATCAAACCGTGACCGGAGGAGTGACAGGCGCAAATAACGCGGACGGAAAACGCGTGATAGGCACATCAAACCGTGACCGGAGGAGTGACAGGCGCAAATAACGCTGACGAATAGCGTGACAGGCTCATCAAAACGTGACCGGAGGAGTGACAGGCGCAAATAACGCTGACGAATCGCGTGACAGGCACATCAAAACGTGACCGGAGGAGTGACAGGCGCAAATAACGCGGACGGGTCGCGTGACAGGCGCATCTAACCGTGACCGGAGGAGTGACAGGCGTAAATAACGCGGAAGGAAAGCGTGACAGGCTCATCAAACCGTGACCGGAGGAGTGACAGGCGTAAATAACGCGGAAGGAATGCGTGACAGGCTCATCAAACCGTGACCGGAGGAGTGACAGGCGCAAATAACGCAGACGGAGCGCGTGACAGGTGCATCTAACTGTGACCGGAGGAGTGACAGGCGCAAATAAAGCGGACGGAAAACGCGTGACAGGCCCATCTAACCGGGACCGGAGGAGTGACAGGCGCAAATAATGCGGACGGAACGCGTGACAGGTGCATCTAACCGTGACCGGAGGAGTGACAGGCGCAAATAACGCGGACGGAAAACGCGTCACAGGCCCATCTAACCGGGACCGGAGGAGTGACAGGCGCAAATAATGCGGACGGAATACGCGTGACAGGCTCATCTAACCGGGACCGATGGAGTGACAGACGCGAATAACGCTGACGAAACGCGTGACAGGCTCATCTAACCGGCGCGAATAACGCGGACGAAACGCGTGACAGCCTCATCTAACCGTGACCGATGGAGTGACAGACGCGAATAACGCTGACGAAACGCGTGACCGGCCCATCTAACCGGGACCGGTGGAATAACAGACGCGAATAAAGCTGACAGGTCGCGAGGCAGCTGCTACTAGCGGTGACCGGTCGGATGTCAGGCACGTAAAACACTGGCTGATCCAGTGCCAGGCACGTAAAACAGCGACAGATTTAGTGCCAGGCACGTAAAACAGTGTCAGGCTGAGTGTCAGGCACGTAAAGCAGTGACAGGTATCATTGGCAGCTGCCCCTGCCACGGAAAGATTTTACCCCCTCTCGTGATTCGCCCGTCGCGTGAGGAAAGTGATTCGCTCTGTGAGGAAAGTGATTCGCTCAGTGAGGAAAGTGATTCGCCCGCCGCGTGAGGAAAGTGATTCGCTCTGTGAGGAAAGTGATTCGCTCTGTGAGGAAAGTGATTCGCTCTGTGAGGAAAGTGATTCTCTCAGTGAGGAAAGTGATTCGCCCGCCGCGTGAGGAAAGTGATTCGCTCTGTGAGGAAAGTGATTCGCTCAGTGAGGAAAGTGATTCGCCCGCCGCGTGAGGAAAGTGATTCGCTCTGTGAGGAAAGTGATTCGCCCGCCGCGTGAGGAAAGTGATTCGCTCTGTGAGGAAAGTGATTCGCTCAGTGAGGAAAGTGATTCGCCCGCCGCGTGAGGAAAGTGAGTCGCTCTGTGAGGAAAGTGATTCGCTCAGTGAGGAAAGTGATTCGCCTGCCGCGTGAGGAAAGTGAGTCGCTCAGTGAGGAAAGTGATTCGCCCGTCGCGTGAGGAAAGTGCTAATACAGATCGACCGCCGGCCTATCAGTGGGTAAGTCAGTAGCTACTGGTTATATCACCTGTTTAGCATCCTACAAGCCAGCGCTTTGATGGGCGTAGGCTGTTGCTCTCTCTCTCCCTCTCTCTCTCTCACGCGCTTCCGGTAGAATTGTCCGTAAGGCCCATACAAGGAAATTCCGCCCCCACTAACGTCAATGGGGACGCATGATCTCAAAAAACTTGCCGAAACTTATGACTAACCGGAAGTAGTATTTTTGACAAAGAAATACTCCCATCAAACGTCCACCTTAACTTTTGAAACTTTGTCTATGTTTAGTATGGGATTCCAAGTCTTTAACAGTGTAAAAAGATCAGTATGCATGAAACAGCATTTCACCCCCCCTTTAAGTTAAACCAACCATGTTTTACAATTACAATAATTTACTATTTTAATTACAGTGTGGAGTTAATTTCATGTAGTATAATGTTTTGTAAAAAAAAAAAAAAAAAAAAATAGTTTTTTTTGTTCTCACATAGTCAAGGTGAAATTTTTAAAATCAACTTAAAAAATAGGCTAGGTGTTCGTGGTGCCGTAACATATTGCATTTAGAAATTTGAAATGTGAAGTGACAACTTGGATATTTTACTTGAATAAGTTTACTTTTATGGCAGCACGGGTTACTTCAGGGATTAGCATATATGGCTTTGTATCATAGACCGTAAAAAAATATGGACGACTCGACATCATCCGTTTCCGCTTGCCATATTTGAAGCTTTCAGGCGGGGGTGCACGGCGCTGACATCTTGGGACCGAGTCTGCGCAGTAGCGATTTCGGGACCGGAGTTGCGCAGTAGAGCGCAGGAAGTTGAGCAGGAAGTACAGCTGCGATATCAAAAGCCCGCCCACACTCTCGCAGATGCAGAACAATAAATTATGTTGGTGTGAAATAAACAGTTATGGAAATGTAGAAATTAAAGCTAAAGCTCTAATCTGCTCCCAAAAATTTCGAAAAAAGTCCGTTAGTGCCTCAGTGACAACTTCACTCAGAGAAGCCGTCAGTCTCAGCTGTCAATCATGACGTCACCCCCCCCCCCCCCCCCCCCGTTTTTATAGCATCAAATAACTAACTCAAACTAAACTTATTTTTAAAACGAACACCTGAAATGAAATCATCGTGATGATAACTGCCTTCAGTGACATAAACTAACTTTGGGGAAACATTTTTAAAGTGTAATTTTATTATTTAGTTTGAAAACACAGAGGAGCGGCTATACTGGGACCGGTCACCGGGGGGCGATCGAGGCGCGAAAGCTTCAGTAAATGAGAGGGAGACTGCAGGCTTGCTTTGTATCAGTAGAAATCAAGCCTGCAGCATCCCTCTCAAAAAAAACCGAAGCCTCCGCGCCTCGATCGCCCCCTGGTGACTGGTCCCAGTATATCTGCATCTCCGTGTTTTCTAATGGACGGGAGGCAAACTAAACAATCAAATTACACTTCAAATAAGTTTTCCCCAAAGTTAGTTTAGGTATGTCATTGTAGGCAGTTATCATCACGATGATTTAATTTCAAGTGTTCGTTATTTAAATAAGTTTAGTTTTAGTTATTTGATGCTATAAAAACGGGGGGTGTGACCTCATGATTGACAGCTGAGACTGACGGCTTCTCTGAGTGAAGTTGTCACTGAGGCACTAACTGACTTTTTGGGGGATTTTTGGGAGCAGATTGGAGCTTTAGCTTTAATTTCTATATTTCCATAACTGTTTATTTCTCTCCAACATAATTAATTGTTCTGCATCTGTGAGTGTGGGCGGGCTTTTGATATAGTGGCTGTACTTCCTGCTCTCTACTGCGCAACTCCACTCCCGAAATCACTACTGCGCAGACTCCAGTCCCAATATGTCAGCGCCGTGCAGGCCGATTGAAAGCTTCAACTCTGGTGAGCCGAAACAGATGACATTGCGTTGTCCATATTTTTTTACAGTCTATGGTAGAAACCCTGGAGTATATTCGAACGATCGTGCTCATTCGAATATAGAGATTTATGCATTTTTTTTCTGGAAAAAATCCTTTTTGGCCAGAGGCTAAAGACTACAGCCAGTAGAGGGAGCTATTTCCGCATGTTTTCAACCCGATCATGGGGGATGGAGATCACACTCACAGCTCAGCTTGCAGCTGTGGGCATTCATGTAAATGGAGCGGCCAGTCAAGCAAAGTGAGTGTTTCAACTTCTCAAAGGAATTCCCATGAAAGTTAAGCTTCCAAAGGAATGAACTGAAAATGCACCAGACTGAACACTGCAGCATTTGCCGGGCTGCGAGAACAAAAGGACGCCATTTTGTTCGCAGTCCTGGGAATGAGAACTTTTTTTCTCTGTTCTTGCGGAGTATGTTGTAGCCTTAATCCAGGTGGCTTTGGGAGTGGCCTCACAGGGCAGTGAAGCAATGAATTCTGGGAATTGTGGTCTTTCTTCCCCATGAGACAAAACTTATTTTCTGGCTTTTCTCAGTCTAGAAGGCACCAAATTAAAAAATAAATTCACATTTCTAATACATTAATGACCCAGTTTCAATACAGATTCATCTTCCTAGTGTTGAAGTAGGAAAAGTGGAAAATTTAAGTGGAAAAGAAATGTATGATGAATGTTATGTTTTACCCTGCATGGCTGTTGGAGCAGAGAAAATGAGATATTCAGTCAGGAAAGATAAATTATGTAATGTTGACCTGTTTGTATTCATTTATTTGTATTATTTAATCCCACTATATAGGCATTTTCTTTTCTCTGATGCTACATAATCCCTCACTTATCCATCATCTTATCCATCATCCATTATCCTCTCCTTCTGTCTTCCACTTTTTGACTGCATTTAATCTCGTATAATATTTAAGCAGGATGTTTTCCTTTCTTAAAATCTTGATGATATAACAGGTTGTGTTCTTGACCTGTCAAACTCATGGCATGTGCATGTGTATGTGTGGGAAGACTTTAGAGTCTCAATCGGATAAAAATTGTTTTTTTCCCCTAAAATATTAAATGATTCCCCCCCCCCCCCCCACACACACACTTGATTTCCTTTATAACATTGCATAAAATATTTAATTTTACAAACATTATTATTTTATGCAAAATCTGTTATTAGCCTCTATTTTCTTGTATTCTTTTGTCTCTCCCTAGTCTATACTTTGCTGCAACACCATATTGAATATGGATATGGTGCTTTCACATCTCTAGTTTGGTTCATTTGGTCCGAACCAAGGGCAAACAATTATACATATTCTGTTCAAAATGACAGAATTAAAACATTTTGGGTGAACTATCCCTTTAAGATGTTGCATCTTTGAAACCTGGCAACATTTAAAAACTTAATTGTGAAATGTCTTTTTTACATATCAGATTATGTTTTCATATTGCTAGTCATATAAGTGTGTGCTGCAGTCACAGGAGTCTAACAAGCTTTATTTGTTTAGATTAGTCTAAAAACTTCTGACTGGTCGATGATCTAGCATTCATGCTCTGCTCGTTGTCCGAGCCTACAAATCCTGGACCTATTGGGAGCAGTAGTATATTCCTGCACAACCGGAGGCTGCAGTTTCAGGACCGCAATTCTAGGACCCTCGTTTTTTGTGACCGCGCCACCTACAGAACTGGATGATATAGCGGTGTGCTGCAGTTTCAGGACCTCAGTTCTATGACCCATGTGGTTTAGTTAGTAGCCTACATAGTATAAAGATATTTAATCTCAGGAGTATATTTTATGTGATTTTTATTTTATTCAAAATGCATCAGAGGCTAATTACAAAGTGTGCAATACCTGCTTTGAGTCACAATTTTAAATTTAAACACATTAATTTACACAAATTATAATTTTAAAATGTATATCAATCTTTAAAAAAAAAGTTGAGTACCTTAAAAATCTTAGTTTCTTGAATTATACTGTATATTGATTAACCTCCTTAACTTTAACTAATTAGTTCATTATCAGGTAAAATAAAGATGGAATCAGTATATGCAGTCACTAAATTACAGTCAGATATTTTAAAGATTGTAGAGAGGCAAGACAAGACTCAAGAATGTTTGAAGAATATATATTTATGTCATTTTTGCAATAACAACAGCACCAAAAAGACCCCTTTTTTCATCAGTTGCCTCACAGACGGAATGGCTATATATATATATATATATATATATATATATATATATATATATGATTTAACACTTGTGCACTGTTGGAGTTGTAGAGAGAGAAAGCCAAATAGAATATTAATGTTACTCATGTCTAATTCCAAACTCCAAATTTGTAAGTATATAAGAGCAATACCCACCAATTGAGACCATGGTACTATACAGTTGAAGCTGCATACAGCGTGATGAGGCAACTATTGTAAACATTTCTTACTTAGCTAAATGGATGATGACTGAAAGTCATTATACTAATCTGGTGAACATGGTAGTTTTGATAAATGAGCCATGACACAAAATGAACTGTAGATGGTAACATACATTCAATAAAATACTGCACAATTTATAAAAACCAGCAAGTGTTGAAAATACAAATATATATTGTTATAATACCCTTCTATTTGGAAGCGCTCCATCAAAAGAAGACACCACCACTTTCTAATGAAAGCCATGTCCATCTGAAAGATGTGTGACATTGACAGATACTATATAAGCATATACTTATATAAAAAAATATATATATAAAAAAAACACTGAGACTCTAAAATTAACATGACAATCCTGCAGTCATTTCCACAGTGATGGCGTGGCAATCCCTAAAAGCAAAAAAAAAAAAAGGTAACATAGGCTACATGTCAAAAGCCATTGCCATCTCGGTTACATTATGAAATCTACATGATATGCAGAATGGAATATAATAATATTTGTTTGAAGTTGCTAAATATGCATTTATTAATCACTGCAATATTATGCCCAGTCTTTTCAGTCCAGCTCCAAGGATAATAATAAAAAAAAATTGTGCAAGATTCATACAGAATTATTTTTATTTTTTTTAATTAAAGGATTCATTTTAATCTTTTTAATCCTTCGCAGCAAAAGTACAGACTATAAGAACGTAGCCAAAGTATAAATGGCTGAACTTGTCAAACATTATGCATCATTTTGACAGGCTGATATTGTAGTGCAACCAGGCAGTCAGAGCAGTTATGTAAGAATATTTTATTCTTAACTATGGTAAAACAATGATTATTCAGGAAGTTTCCCCACTAATACAGTAAGCTACAGGTAAATCACACACCCTTACACCAACATTTGTCATCTTTTTAAGTTTAATAATGTGCTGGCTAGATGTATTATAGTCATTAAAAATCAAAAAGGATTTAATAAATCATGGCCACGCCACGATCAAGAACATCATAGTAACTAATAAAACTAGCACACAAATTCTTAATTTGTGTGAATTTATTCTTAATTCATAGTTAGCAGCTCACTTTAGTACATTTTGTTTTTCGTTTAAACGTTATAAAATAAAACTAGATTGAATATCGGTACTTACAGTCTGATCAGTGTCCATCGTCCATCTTAAATTAGTGTTTTGGTGATTCAATTCGGTAGGTGGTGCTGTCACAAAAAACGAGGGTCCTAGAACTGGGGTCTTAGAACTGGGGTCCTGAAACTGCAGCCTCCGGTTGTGCAGGAATACCCTTCTCATTGGGAGAGAAGATACGAAGTACACGAGGACTAAAGGACGTCAGTACAAAACTCAACCTCAAGAGGACGCTTTTTATCACAGAGCGGAAAACTAGTTCATATCTCGTAGCATAGAAAGTGTAGAATAGATTAACACAATTATAATAAAAACCAGTGATTTCAATTAGGATATTAATCAGGCTTGGTACATGAATCTTGTGTTACGTGAAATACAGAGAAAAAGAGTTTGTGAACCTTTATATAAACAAAAAATAAGTGCAAAATAATCAAATGATGCAAACAGCACATGGTAGTCAATGTTTTCTTTTATTTATTGTTACAGTAGCCTATTGTAAATTGAAATTTACTTTTCAAAAATTCAGGCCATCCCCACCCGAACAGAGGGGCGTGGCCTGTAGCATGTCAGTCAAATGTGTGAGGGGTTTCAAGGCTCTTACACTCAGTTTAAAAATGAAACCATATCAGTTCAATGCTCTGACTTCCACACTGCAATCAGTGCAGAACCCAACCAAAACACCACCATAACCAAACCAAAAAAAACGTTATGCTTTGAGCCGTTTTCCTTTAATCTCAGTTTCTTCAATACGACATCAATGATCCTACCTCTTGAGGCATATACAAGTTTCCACTGAGATTTCCTGAACAACATGACAGATTTAACAGAATTAAGAAGTAAATTACTTAGTCATTTAATTATGGTCAAAATACATGTAGTGAAATGTTTCCCGTCTCTCTGCGAAACGGGCTCTGGATTCGTTACTCCACTGGCGCACTCAGTAAAAAGCTGATGGTTGCTAAATGAACCAAAAACCATTAAACAGTTATATATAATACTTAATTATAAAAAGAAATGCCGGGATCACTTAACATACCGTAAGTGAATCCAAAAGAATTTGGCAGCAAATGATGAGGTTTAAAGTCAGACTGCACAAACCACTGATACACATGCATACTCTGCTCATTCACACAAACGCATTCACACTCACGGTAATGGACATGTCCTGGGTAAGAGATGACAGTTTCCTGTTTCCTGTGAAGGGCTTCATGATGTGGCACGTTGTGGTTGGCCATGAGGACTGGAGGTGGTCAAATAAAAAGTAGCCCCTATTTTGTTTCTTCTATTTTTTGACGCTCCCTAGTCCTCGCCTGCTTTCATTCCTCGCACAGACCCCTGACTACGCATCTGAAAATGAAAATAAACAGATTTTGAATAATAACGACACATACTACCATTCAAACATTTGGAGACGGTAAAGTGTTTTATGAACGAAATGAATACTTTTATTTAGCACAGAAACATTAATTTTACCAAAAGCGACAGTAACATCATTTTTATTATGTCCTTTTGAACTTTCTATTTATTAAAGAATCCAAAAAATGTAACGGTTTCCTCAAAAATAATATTAAAGGTGTCATGAACTGGCTTTTGAAAAAATTTTATACTGTTGTCTGAGGTCAACTAATGTTTGTGTGATTTTTACATTTAAAAACATCATAACTAATAAGTAATAGACTATTTTTTTACACTGGTTTTGAGGCTCTCTCCTGAATGCTGGGTTTTGATGGGCGTTTCACTGGAGACTTGGAAGTTAACGCGCATGGTTAGGATTGAAGAAGATTTGAATATTTAATGAGATTCAGCTCCCCTGTCAGAGTTCCTCTCACATGAGGGAGGGGTTGTTTTGAAAGCGGCAACCAGAATGATTCAAGTACATCTTTATCAAACAAACACAATGATTTATTTCTCATCCACCCGTGACTAATTGGAATATTATTTCTGTATTACTTGGCCCGCACAATCGGTGGATATAAGCACATACCGTGCACACACACACACACACACACACACATTTTGGTAGCCCGTCTGGAAAACGCATAGCCCCGGGACTACTATTACAAATAAAAAAGACGTTTTACTCACATTACTTTGTTGCATCATTCCTGTCAGATCCATATATACATATATAGAAGGCACAACATTGTGTTTTAATCTCAATATGTTTGCAAATCCAGCGTGACCTGAGACTTGTTTACAATCGATTCCACAGTGAAATGAAGTAAACACAACTTCATTAAAAATAAATTAAGTATCACACATTCCTAATATTATGATCCGAAGGAAGCTTATGCAGCGACTGTGTTCTTCCACAATATCTTGCCAATCTTCTTCTGCATGTTTATTGCTGCTGGCTAGCGATCCGAACAGCTCAATGTCGGTGGGCGGGGCTACTGGATTAGACGCGCTGTAGAGGTGTGTTTTGTCGTGCAGTAACATAAGAATGAAGCTCACGATTGTTTTCTGGGCCTGGTATAAAAGCTTTTCTCTGACTAACAAGGAAGTTTTCAGCTCTCAAACTTACAGGATATTCTTATATTACAATGACTTTTTGAATATCTAAAGCTCAAGGGAAAGTTGATTTCTCAATTCATCACCAAGCACGTGTTTTCAATTAATTAACTAATATTAAAGGACAACTCAATTTAAAGGAATTTTTAAGTTTATCTTGATCGTTATACCTTTGTGAGTACAGTCTATAGGAGAAAAAAAAAAAACGAATCAGATTGGTGTTTGCAACACGGAGTTATTACAGTTAATGCCCAGAGCCCCCATTCAGCTAACACGGCAGCTATGGGGGCATAAACGTAAAGGGTCTCTTTGTGCCTCTTAACCGACACGAAATGCAATTAAAATGTCTGTCCAACATGAACAGGGCACTTACATGACAACGAGATGCGTTTAGCCACTTAGCCATTGTTTAAATTCACCTAAATAGTGTTTTAGACTGCTAGCTGCAGTCTTGCGCTCAAGTTCCATGGGAACTCATGCAGCCTTGGTGAAGATAAGATTCTTTTTTTTTTTAAACATAAAAAAAAAAAAAAAAAAAAAAAAAAAAAATGTCTAATCAACCCACAACTTTTGAGCATTAGTGCAAGTCTAGCATTAGGTCACACGTAACTGACAAGACAAATATAATGCAAATATAGTAATATTAGAGACATCTCATTCTCCATAATATTCGGTTGCTGTGGGCAGAATTGCATTGCATGGTTTCTAAAGAAAAACATACCTGATCCAGCTCCCTTTGTGTCTCTTCCTCCATCCTACGAATGTCATCCATAGTAAGGTCCACCCAGCGGTCCAGCCAACAAAAGAGCTGCCGGTGGAAATTAGTGAAGAGCCTTTTCTCCTGCTACTCAGACAAAGAGACAAGAGGTTAATGTTACTGTAAGTATAACAAAGACTTATAAACACCTGATAGCAGAGGCTAAATTTTCATGTAATGAAATATATCAAACCAGAATATATTCAAATCAAATTTGTTCACGTAGCAGTGTTGCAGAATTGCAAAATACAAATGTTAGTACACAACCAGGAAAGATAAAAATGGGGGATATTTTTTAATAGATTATGAGTGTAAGTCCAGCCTCTTTGTGTTGTTGATGAGGAATCCTATAGCAGTGCTGATGAATCACCTTATGAATGAAGTTCTCCACCCGTCCCTGCAGACCCCACCAGCGAAAATGAACTGTCACCAGCTTATATGCAGTCATATAAGGACAGTTACCATTATGAAGCTCTTTCTGCAACAGGCAGAGAGATTGATGCATGAGGAACAGATAATCGATAATCACTCATTTGGACAGTATAATAACATATAGCATTTCAATGTATGTAAACAGAAACTGCATAAAAGACTGTGAATGTGAATATCAAATGACAGAGGCAACATCGCTACACTATTGACAAGAGACAATGTTTTTTGCCAATGAAATTTAACCATTGTAACGCACCTTTAGAAGGCAGCATGTGCATGCATATGAATATACACTGATCAAGCATAATATTATGACCACCTTCCTAATATTGTGTTGGTTCCCCTTTTGCTGCTCTGACCCGTCGATCCATGTACTCCATTAGATCCCTACGGCAAGATGTTAGCAGCAGATCCTGAGTCCTGAAGTTGTGAGGTGGGCCTCCATGGATCGGACTTGTTTGTTCAGCACATCCCACAGATGCTCGGATTGGATTGAGATCTGGGAAATTTGGAGGCCAAGACAACACCTCAATCTCGTTGTTGCGCTCCTCAAATCATTTCTGGACAATTATTTCTTTGTGGCAGGGCGTATTATCCTGCCGAAAGAGGCCAAAGCCACCAGGGAATACTGTGTCCATGAAAGGGTGTTCATGGTCTGCAACAATACTTAGGTAGGGGTACACGCACGCACCTTGGCCATCCATATGATGTAAAGGCAAAGGTGATCAGACCGGGCCACCTTCTTCTATTGCTCTGTGATCCAGTTTGCTCTGATGCTCATGTGCCAACTGTTGGCACTTTCGGCAGTGGACAGGGGTCAGCATGGGCACCCTGACTGGTCTGTGGCTTTGCAGCCCCATATGCAAAAAACTTCTATACACTGTATATTCTCTCACTGTGACACCTTTCTATGAGAATCAGCATTAACTTATTGATCAATTTGAGCTACAGTAGCTCATCTGTTTGAATGGTCCACACAGGCCAGCCTTCGCTCCCCATGTGCATCAATGAACCTTGGCCGCCCATGGTTCTTCACCACTGTTCCTTCCTCTGACCACTTTTGATAGATACTGACCACTGCAGACCGGGAACACCCCACAAGAGCTGCAGTTTTGGAGATGCTCTGACCTATTTGTGCCTTTTAAACTCGTTCAAATCCTTACGCTTGCCCATTTTTCCTGCTTCTAACACATCAACTTTGATGACAAAATGATCACTTGCTGTCTAATATAGCCAACCCACTAACAGGTGCCGTGATAAAGAGATAATCAGGTGTTATTCACTTCACCAGTCAGTGGTCAAAATGTTATGCCTGATCGGTCTATAATATAATGCTAGCGAAAGGATGACAGAAAAAACGGATACTGTGTTAACTGTGTCAAATCTTTTTTACACATTAAAAGTGGGAAAAAATTAACTTTCATTAATGTTGACAACACAGCACTAATGTATTAAAAAAAAAAAAAATACACACATACATATATTATATATATATATATATATATATATATATATATATATATATATATATATATATATATATATATATATAAATATGTGTGTGTATGTGTATGTGTATGTGTGTGTGAGAATATGCCGTGTTTGTGTACCTTCCATTCAGGTCCCAGAGGTCCTCTCCCAGTTTTCTCTGAATGATAGATGGCGGGGTCCTCTTCTGGTTTGTAGTCCTGAGAGATGAATGAAACAGTGATGAAAAGGGAAAAAGCAATGGGAGTTTATGATGAAGTAAGAGGAGAATATTGAAGAAAAAAGCAGATCAACAGATGATTCTGTGCTTATAAGATATGGATTTTAGTTAAATCAGGACTTTAAGCCCAACATGAGGTAAAATAAGTTTAACACTAGATATCAATAACACAAATGCTAGACAGTATCAGTACAGTTTTCTTTAATGCCATGTCAGCATCTGAGGCTATCTAAAAAAACTTAATTACAAAAAAAAAAAAAAAAAAAAAAAAAATTATATATCAGGGTTCCTACTCTGTCATGAACACCAGATTCAAGGACATTTTAAAGCACCTTTTATTTTATATCAAGCACCTATCAAATTCACATCCCAGCATCTGGAGTGTCCTGAAAGACCTTTTACAGTACTTAATAGTTTAAACCCTCCTATTGCATTTGCATCCATTTTAAACTGGAAGAATCATTTGCACATAAATGCATAGTTTACGAAAATGTAATTTTGGAAACATATTAAAAATGTTTGCAGCTCTCTTATATTATTAATCATTACTTGAGTAAAAACATTATAATATAGAGAAAATAAATTGCAATTGAGTGAAAAAATATTATATGGAAGCTTGTTTCAACCTCTAAACCAAAAAAGTAAACAAGACTTCTAATTTTGCCTATTTTCACAGAATTGCGAGTTCAAAAGTCCGAATTGCATGTTTGTTTGTTAGAAAAGTCAGAATTGTGTAATGAAAACAAGTTTTTCTCTCTCAATATTGTAAGTTTATATCTGAGAAAAGTAGATATAAACGCAATTGCATGAGTTAATTTTAAAAGGAAATTTAGAATAGTCACAATTCCGACTTCATAAATTGTAACTGTGACATATAAAGAATATATTCTTAGTCTATAAGCACAATTGTGGCTTTTTATCACGCAATTCTGACTTTACAATTAGGATGTGATGGTGAGGACATATTCCCAACGGTTAATCGACGACAACATGTGACTAAAGTAAAATGTGCACGGCCGCTCGGCACTCATAATGGTGTGGAACTTGCAAAGAAATAAATGTAAAACAAGCCAGTGGAAACACAATGAATGACAGTGCAGCCATAAAATGTGTGCGCATTTTATTTTCGGATTTAGAATTAACACCAGTTCGGGGAAGGGTTGCTTGAATGGTGGGTTCATTAGCCTATTATTATTAATGAAAAACACAACAACAAAATAGTACACTCGCTTAAATAGGCGCTTTTACATTTCGCTTTTAAACCAAATCTTTCGCCACCATCTCGTCATTCAGCACCTCACTCTCGTGATGAATGAAATCTGACTTAATTCGGCTCATGCTGTATTAAGCAGACAAGTTCAGTTTTTATTGTAGTGTCTGTTCTTTAAATTACGAAAATTATTTTAATACAATAAAAATACAATTTAAATTAAAACGACGGTGGAGGTGGTTTTGCGGTGGGTGCAGTTCTGCGGTGGGAAAGTGATGTAACCGGTGTTGCGCCTGAACACAGTAACACCAGCAACACTGACTACAGTAGCAAGCTTAGTACCTAGAAATATACTTAAAATTGCACTTAAGTATTCAATCAATCAATCAACTTTATTTATATAGCGCTTTTACAATCACGATTGTGTCAAAGCAGCTTCACAGTGTCAAACAGGATAATATTGCGACAAAATTAGATATGGCTGTACAGTCGTTCTGGAGAAAACAGCGATGTAATCAGCTTATTTTGATTTATCATATAGCGACAATGTTGGCAGATCAGTATTATAGTTTATAGAATTAAATAAGACCTAATTCATACATTTTATTTGTATAATAAGTTGAATAACTTAGATCATAATTTTAGTGTCCCCAACTGAGCAAGCCAAGCCAAAGGCGACAGTGGCAAGGAACCAAAACTCCATCGGGGCATGATGGAGAAAAATAAACCTTGGGAGAAACCAGACTCAGTCGGGGTGCCAGTTCTCCTCTGGCCAATTAACACACCGTGTAAGATTATTATTCTGGCAACCTTACAGGTCGGAAATCATATTGGATTGGAATATTCAAAATTTCATGGTATCACGGAAGAGACGGATTTATTTAGGATGGGCGTCGATTACACAAGAGTATGAAAACATGAAACATCGGAATTATAGCGCCGAAGACGGTGCTATTCTTGACCTGTACTGACAGAAACGTCCAAGTAAGACTGCCAGACTTTTAACGGGCACTAAGAAGAGAGAACATATTACTCCAGTTTAAATTAAACTGCATTGGTTACCCATATGATATAGAGTTCAATATAAAGCGCTGTTGTATGTTCTTAAGTCTCTGCATGGTCTAGCCCCTGAGTACGTTACTGATTTAATCAGCCGCTGTCACTCCAGCAGGCCTCTGCGCTCAAATGATCAGTTGCTTCTTATGGTTCCACAAACACGTTTCAAATGTAAAGGTGACCAGTCTTTCTCTGTTGCAGCTCCTAGCCTTTGGAACAACCTTCCGCTGTCTGTAAAGACCTGTCCTTCATTGGGTGTTTTTCAGAGTGCGCTAAAAACGTATTTGTTTTCCTTAGCTTTTGATAATTCTTTGTAAGTTGTGTATGTCATATGTTTGTATTGTCTTTGTGCTTATTATTTTAAATTTTTCTTGTATACCTCCTGAACAGCACTTTGGTTCCACTTGTGGTGTTGAAAGTGCTTTATAAATAAATGAAGTTGAAAAGTCCAAGTATATTTGGCCTATACTTGTACTCAATCTTTTGATCGAGACATACTTTTATAGTATGTGTTTAATCTTTTGATTGAGTAGACTTTTAAATATACTTTTTTTTCATAGTTTTGCATGCATTAAAACGTATTAAACTTACATTTTTCGAAAATACAGTTTTGCATATTGATATAAAACATATATGTTCCTAATTCTGCATATCTGAATTTTAGTGTAGGCTAGTCCACTGGTAGTGTACACAGGAATTTACTTAAAATCTACTTTACTCTTTCTCCGCCATTGACTGAATTTTCCAGCTATCCATGTTTTCACTGTTATACTGTAGTGGGCGTTATGACATCTAGAATCTCCGGATCAAAATACAGGAGAAGAAGAAGCTGAAAAAAGTGACAAAAGAATGCTTACGCAAATGTAAAATAACATGATCAACGAACATTAAACAGCAAGTAAATCAAAACTACCTAAAGGTACCAAATGAAATGCCAAACCTATGAAGAGGAAGCGACTGAAGTTTTGGAGGTGTTGATGGACTCAATCTACTAAATAAAATCTAGATTTTGATCATCGTTCTGAATCTGGTCAAGACAGTGTTTGACAAAATTGCGATTTTCGCAACTTTTTAAAATGTTGCCTTTTTTTAATGAAACTTACCCACATTTAACTGTTGTTGATATAAAAAAAGAAGCATTAAACTATAATAAAATGTTTTAAAGTACAGTTATAGGTTTATTTCAATATAATACATAATTTTAAATATACAACATACTTTTAAATGTATAAATAAATATACTAAGACTAAGTGGGGCATGTAATAATTTTCGCAAAATTAATTTAAAATTAATTTCAAGCCATTTCAAGGAACAATATTTGTATTTTAAAGGCCTTGAATTCACGTGTCCGAAATTCAAATACTTTCAAGGTGCGTGGGAAGCCTGATTTATACAATAAAATAAAAAACAAGAAAACTGACCAAATACAGCAATTATGAAGGATTTTAACTTTAACATGTGATAAGAAAAATCTAAAATCTTTTCTGATAAAATCTTCATAAATAAGTCTTCCAGTTAGCTTACTTCATAAAAAAGTTTTCTACTTGCACAAATGCAAGACAATTTCACACAAAGACAGAAGTTCAACTCACCACATCATCCACCTGAGAGCGATCAGCTATATCAATCGGCACAATCTCAATGTCCTCCCATTCCTCTGGTGGAAGACCATGAGGCTGCATAAGAGGACGAAAATTTTTTCAGCGGGATTTACTTACAGATGAGACTCTCAGACTGCCCTGTTCATACAACAGGATCAAATAACGTTTGTATGAACAAATAACTGAAGTCAGGCCCCTTTTCTATTCTTGCATTAGCCATGAATAATGCCTCTAACTGTAGTGACAGGAGCTAAAAGTAAATGATGGTGATGCCCACTACCAGAAAGTCTTTTCAAAATTGACAAATGATTCAATAAACAAAAAAATACCATCCATCTTAATTAAACAACAGCAGCTTTTTATTAATCACTTTAAACTAATTACATTTAACAGACTCCACCTCTTGCAGAGTTAAGGCACTGATGAACTGTCCAATAACACTCACATTCTCAGTTGTTCCTATGTCTGGTTTATGCCAGGTTTCAATCTTAATGAAGAAATCATCTTTCATGTACTCATTCTGAAAAGCACAAAGCACAAGAGAACATCACAAACGGAATCCTTTTTTTATTTATTTCAAACTCAGTGTTTAGATCATTTTCAACAACAGCAAGACAAAAGGACCAAACTCTGATTCAGCAAGATGATTTTAAAATGATGATTTCAAAAACACACTTACTGTAACAACTGAAGGTTTCCATAATTGATTTAGTTGTGGGAAAGAAAAGAACAGATTTGTTTGTATGGATCAGTGATTTTCAATGCATTAAATGCAAAAGCAAAAAAGGGTTGAATCATATAATCCCATTTGTATATAATCAATTATTATTCACACATGCTCAAAGGAATGAGTGTTTACTAACTAGTGCGACAGTATGGGTATGCGTTCCATGCTTTCTCATGAAAAACCAGGGCTCCTTCAGGGGCAAACATCTGAATAAAACCGGGAACCTTGCTGCAAAACACAAATCGATATTTAAAATATTAGTTTTAGATTCAGAAAATCAATTACACAAATGCTTGTTTCCTCTCATTTTTTTCAATGTTGGAATATTTTGGGGAAATGTATTCTTTAAAAATATATCAGCATCTGTGGCTATTTCAAGATCAACATTTAAAAAAAAAAAAAAAGTATATATATATATATATATATATATATATATATATATATATATATAGTATATAATATTTTTGGAGTTTACACTGAAACAATAACGGTACAGTTGTTAAAAACCTGCATTTTTAAACCCATTTTCAGTCAAATAAATGTTTTAGTTTTTTTTCCCCTAGGCAATGTCCATGTTTTTTTGTTTTTGAAAGAAGCCTTTTATGCTCACCAAGGCTGTATTTATTTTATCAATAACAGTAAATATGTAAAATATTTTTAGTCACATGATCCTCATGAGAAAACATTGTAATATGATTATAATAAGTGTGATATGATATCGTAACATTATTAGAAATTTTAGCAACGACTTTCATGCGTGGTGACGCATTTAAAAAACAATTCAGGGCTTTGCAATGAATATTTTTTTAATTTTGCTTCGGCTTCCAACAATTATGAAAATGTAATAATCAAGATAAAAATTACGCCTTTACTTTAAAGTGGTGTGCTTTCGCCCCTACCTAAAGGCCTAAACTTAACATCCAAATCAGTCAAATCATGTAAAATGACTGTCGTAAAATGCAGTGTGCTGAGGGACATGCTTTATTTTAAAAAGAGTTAATAAAAGCACATTAAACTGCAAAAGAGACTGATCTCCATATTTACATCCCTTATACTTGTAGAGTTTCAAGTGGGTGCCTAGACACTCAAATATTAGGGATGTAACGATATATTGCAATATAAAACTGTGACGATATGCATCATTGATGGAAACGATATAGAGTTGTTTTATCCAAGGCTCAATTTGTTGTAGTAGGCCTATTTATAAAGTATAATTCCCCCAAACACTAATTTACAAATGTACCACAAATGTTTCTCTGTCATCATGTACTCTCAACATCATGTTGTTTGTCGTTTAACTTCCAAACACAAATGAAGATGTTCTTTATGAAACCTGAGGGATTTCTGTCCCTCCATTTAAAGCTACACTGTGTAACTTTTTTTGTTTATTCTTAGCTAAAAACACTTCGTTCTTTCAAAAATATATGTGCTCATTAATGAACATTTACTTCATTCAAGTAATAAAGTATTCCCGTAAGTTTTTATAATATGCCATTGAAAATACATACGGGTGAGGGGTTTGAATGCCGGTCGCCATGTTGCCCCTCCATCTTGAAAGTGCATTAGCCAAAGAGGGACATACCCATAAACTCAAGCTTCGCTTTTCGCGTTTTAACACTCGATGTGTCGAATGTGAAGAGGGGGATTGCTTGAATCGTCCACAGAGTGGACTAACGAAATCAGAATTGAGAGGAACAGAAACTAATATTCACTGATGGTCATATACCTTTTCACCACTAGATGGGGGAAAATATCACACAGTGTAGCTTTAAAGTCCATTATTATTCCAACGTAAAGCGTAAAATAACTAATCGAGTGTCTAATTCAAATCCAAGTCTTCTGAAGAGACACGAACAATGGCTTATGATGAAAAGATTTACAACAACGCACATACTGTAGTAAACGCAGACATTTAATTGACTGTATGACACGCGAAAACATGAGAGTGAGTAAATGCAGAATTAAAATTCTTGGATGAGCAAAACATTTAAAGTTTGAGAGTGGTAATTTTGACACGCTTTCTTGCAATTAGAATTGTGACAGATTGCATTGATCATCTGAGGCACGCGCTGCCAGAATGAGGCACTTAAAAAGCGCTAACATCATTGAAAGTGGCACTCCTTGGTTAAGACGCAAACATCATTTAAATCACCAGAACACATTTAGTTTTAGTAGTATGATTGTTTAAAGCATTTCAGATGGTTTATTCTTATATGTATAGTGCATTAATAACAGGGGAGGCAGGATGCTGTGAGCCCCGGGAGTGATGCTGCCTGTATTGGAAACATGAGTAATGTGTGAGAGGAAAAAAGGAAAAAGTTCTGGGAATTTCAGTGACATTACAACATTAAATGATTAATGTTCAATATAATATTTAATGATGCAATGGGGGAATATTTGTGGGTAATAATAATAATACACAAATAATAATATTATTTTAATAATAATAAGCAAAGAAAAAACAAACCCTCTTCTTTATGTTGCCCTAAAGCTACACTGTGTAACTTTTTTAGTTTTTTCTTAGCTAAAAACACTTAGTTCTTTCAAAAATATATGTGCTCATTAATGTATATTTACTTCTTTCAAGTAATAAAGTATTCTCATAAGTTTATAATATGCCATTGAAAATACATACAGGTGATGGGTTCAATGCCGGTCGCCATGTTGCCCCTCCGTCTTGAAAGTTTAGCCAAAGAGGGACATACCCATAAATTATTTCGCGTTTAAACACTCGATGGCAGTCATGAACGAGGTCGAACTGGAAGCCATGTTAATCTTGGACTAAATCGGCCACCGTATGAGTTCAAACGAAATCGGAATTGAGAGGAACAGAAACTAATATTCACTGTATTGTCATATACCTTTACACTGCTAGATGGGGGAAAATATCACACAGTGTAGCTTTAATATATCGGGTTACATATCGTATCGTGAATTCAGTATCGTAATATCGAATCGTGACATGAGTGTTTCGTTAAACCCCTATCAAATATACACAAAAATATATCAAAGTGTTCGTCTTGGTAAATATTTAATTTAGTATTTGACAGTGAGTTATGTCTTCAGCAAATAAACAGTTGGAAAATAAATCGGATGCATGCCTTTATATTAGATTTGTAAATTTGGTCTTAAAACCTAAAGCAAATACCTGCTGCTGTCTTTGTCATCAATGTTAAACAAAAGACAAAATCACTCCCTGGTCTTGACTGAATAACTTAAGTAGTTTTACTGAGAATCAATGTATATTTAAATCTTATCTTTCCGGCCACAAACTTTTGAACCATAGAATATATTTCACTATCGCAGTCTTATTGATCAGGCGAAACCCGCATGGCTGTTAACATGTTCAAAGCCTTTGCACATGCTCTCACCTGTGTATGTGGTAGATCTTGTGGGTGTACTGGCCCTTCTCGCCATCCTTCTCGTATGGTTCATTTCGGAGGACCTCAATCCCTTCTCCTCCGCCTGTGTTGTTCTTACTGGCCTCTGCAACCGAGTACAGTTGGCCAACCTGGTACTGAGAGGGGGGGTAAGGGGGTATTACATAACTAATGGCAACTGTTCACAGCACAATAGAGATAAACAATGTAATGCAGAAGAGGTGCTGCTGACTCCATCAAACTGAAGGGAGCTGTCTAAATATTTGCTTGAGCAATAACAGAAGCACAGATTGTCACTGATCACAGAAGACAGAGCAGCCGGTTATTCTAACAGACTCTTTTTTCTTACCTCTTCTACTGAACATGGCAACAGCACCTGGCTGAAAGTAGAATGGGATAGAGGTTAAAAAAAAGCTAAGAATAATTTATTATCTCATGTCATGGACACTGCATCGCGGCGCGTTGGTATAACGGGCGTGTCGTTAGCTGGCCCCGCATTACTGTACGATAAACCAGCGTTTTAACAACCAGCGGAATTTTAACTCAAAACTACTCTTATTAAATGTTTATCCAATCACGCGTTTATGAATAGCGGCGCTGGTGGGAACACGGTCCATAAAACACACTGTAATGCTGTATTAGGCAGGCTAAGCGGTTAGCGCCGACCAGCACACCCAAATCACGGGCTTAAAATCCTCTATTTATTATGACATATGGGAATATGCTTTAAAAAACGACAGACGCGTGCTGCAAGATATAACGCAAATGAATCTAGTTAATGCATACTGTAAAAGCCACTCACTATTGCTTGACGAGTACCATCCCGAATCTGGACAGAACGGTACATTCAACAACAGATTGCGGTCGCCGGAAATGAGTCGTGCGCGTCATCAGTGGAGAGAGGCGTGAAGAGGACGCGCAGACCAGAGGTCTGAGGACAGAGACCATGATGGGAAGGGAATTTCGTGGGATATTTGTTGTTGTTGTTGTTGTTTGTGGGGAATTTCGTGGGATAGTGTCTCATAGTGTTTATTTATCTTTGGTCATAAGCAAAACTGTGCAAAGAAAATTACATTTTCTATTTTAAGATGGTTTATAAACATGACCAAATGGGAAAAAAAATCTTGATATATTTATTTATATATGTATTATTTATTTATTTATTTATTATTTTTAACGATACTGATTCAGGAATATATACATAAGGATACTGAATTCATATTTTTGCGATACTCAAAAACAAAAATTTACTGTTGATTAAAATGCTGGATTTGGGGTGGAAATTAAAAGGACTTGGTTCTGGTAGCATAATGCACAGGACAATGGTGATACCAGAATAAAAATATTCATGATCCTGAAGCTGAAAATACATTATTATTATTTTAGACGAATATGCTTGGTTTCTGTCACTGACTACTAGATACAGTGGGTACGGAAAGTATTCAGACCACCTTAAATTTTTTAACTCTTTGTTATATTGCAGCCATTTGCTAAAATCATTTAGGTTATTTTTTTCTCTCTCATTAATGTACACACAGCATCCCATATTGACAGAAAAACACAGAATTGTTGACATTTTTGCAGATTTATTGAAAAAGAAAAACTAAATATCACATGGTCCTAAATATTCCGACCCTTTGCTGTGACACTCATATATTTAACTCAGGTGTTTTCCATTTCTTCTGATCATCCTTGAAATAATTTTAAACCTTCATTGTAGTCCAGCTGTGTTTGATTATACGGATTGGACTTGATTAGGAAAGCCACACACCTGTCTATATAAGACCTTACAGCTCACAGTGCATATCAGAGCAAATGAGAATCACAAGGTCAAAGTAACTGCCTGAAGAGCTTGATTGTGGCAAGCCACAGATCTGCCCACGGTTGCAAAAAAATGTCTGCTGAACTTTAGGTTCCTAAGAGCACAGTGGTCTCCATAATCCTTAAATGGAAGATGTTTGGGATGACCAGAACCCTTTCTAGAGCTGTCCGTCCGGCCAAACTGAGCTATCAGGGGAGAACAGCCTTGGTGAGAGAGGTAAAGAAGAACCCAAAGATCACTGTGGATGAGCTCCAAAGATGCGGTCGGGAGATGGGAGAAAGTTGTAGAAAGTCAACCATCACTGCAGCCCTCCACCAGTCTGGGCTTTATGGAAGAGTGGCCTGATGGAAGCCTCTCCTCACTGCAAGACACATGAAAGTTTGCTAAAACAAACAAACAAAAAACACCTGAAGGACTCCAAGATGTTGAGAAATAAGATTCTCTTGTCTGATGAGACCAAGATTTAACTTTTTGGCCCTAATTCTAAGCGGTATGTGTGGAGAAAAATACCACCTGTCCAATGCAGTCCCAACTGTGAAGCATGGTGGTGGCAGCATCATGCTGTGGGGGTGTTTTTCAGCTGCTGGGACAGGACGCAATTTAGGGAAAGCTGAGTGCGGCCAAGTACAGGGATATCCTAGACGAAAACCTTCTCTAGAGTGCTCAAGACCTCAGACTGGGTCTAATAATAACAGCTAAAATAATGGAGTGGCTTCACAACAACTCCGGGATTGTTCTTGAATGGCCCGGCCAGAGCCCAGACTTAAACACAATTGAGCATCTCTGGAGAGACCTGAAAATGGCTGTTCACCAACATTTACCATCTAACCTGATAGAACTGGAGAGGATCTACAAGTAGGAATGGCAGAGGATCCCCAAATCCAGGTGTGTAAAACTTGTTGCATCTTTCCCCAAAAGACTCAGGGCTGTATTAGATCAATAGGGTGCTTCTACTAAATACTGAGCAAAGGGTCTGAATACTTAGGACCGTATGATATTTCAGTTTTTCTTTTTTGATAAATCAGAACTGATTCAGAATGTTTTTCTGTCAATATGGGCTGATGTGTGTACATTAATGAGAAAAAAAAATGTACTCAAATGATTTAAGCAACTGGCTACAATATAACAAAGAGTGAAACATTTAAGGGGGTCTGAATACTTTCCGTACCCACTGTATATATAAAATAATGTAGGCTGTTTTCTACTGGTAACATAAGACATTTGTCATTATCAGGACCCACAAATATAGCCCCATTTATTATACATTTTATTCAACACTATCTATAATAATGTAAGGTAATTCAGACACTAAAAAGAAACTTGAACACCTTGTTTTGGTGGTCAATGACTTCCATTATAAGAACCAAAAAAAAAAGAAAAGAAAAAGAAATTCATACGGGTTTGAAATGACTAGCGAATGAGTCTATAAATATCTCAGCTGTTTATTATAATTCAGTTAATTTGGTTTATTTTTATTACCATCTCTTTCACCCAGACTGCTGTGAAAGACACACTTTTACGTGTTTTGTGAGCTATTAAGCCTATGTTTTTCACTGTTGAGCAACTAGCCTATATGTCATTGAGCCATTGAGCCTAGGCCTACTATATCAAAAGTCATTCAATTTTAGCCGAGGATTTGTATATTAAAAAATATATATAAGTAAGAAACATTAAAATAAACAGTTGAACCAACTTTTATGTTTAATAGTTTATTGGAAATGTTAAGAGAGAAACCTTAAAGTAAAGTTAACTCTTTCATATGGAATATGGCACAACATTAGTGCATGCAACTTAAATATACACATTTCAACAGTCAGAATGTTGAACACTTAAGTTTCTATTCATTTCTTAACATGCAAATGAAACATTAAATAATATTCTTATACATTAACATGTACTTAGATATTCCTAACAAAAATGCTATTTCACAAAAAATCCTCTAACTGTAGTAGGCTACTGGCGAAACTGTTATATATTCAACAATATTATATTGTACTCAAAAATATATATTCAAAAAAAAGAAAAAAGTAATTTAAATGCAGTACCACAGAAAATGATTAGTGCGCCAACATACTGTCCAAATAAATGGTCCAAAAATTCTTATAAATTAGGCTTATAAATGTTAATTGAATAAGAAAGGAATCACATTGGTAATCTCATAGCTAATCCACTTCCTCAATAGTGGGTCCCTGAGGACCAGCCCCTGAGCTGGCACCTGGCTGAGCCCCAGAACTTCCTGTTGGCATCCCACCTTGGTAAAGCTTAGTGACGATTGGGTTGCAGACTTTCTCCAGCTCCTTCAGCTTATGTTCATACTCCTCTTTATCAGCCAGCTGGTTGTTCTCTAGCCAGCTGATAGCCTGGTTGCACTTATCTATGACATTCTTCTTGTCATCCTCACTGATCTTGCCTTTCAGGTTCTCATCTTCCACGCTGCTCTTCATGTTGAAGGCATAAGACTCCAGGGAGTTTTTGGCAGCAATCTTCTCTCTTTGCAGATCATCTTCAGCTTTATACTTGTCTGCCTCCTGCACCATTCTCTCAATGTCCTCTTTGCTCAGTCTGCCCTTGTCATTGGTGATGGTGATCTTGTTCTCTTTTCCAGTGCTTTTGTCCACCGCTGACACGTTTAGGATTCCGTTGGCGTCAATGTCAAACGTCACCTCAATCTGAGGGACTCCACGCGGTGCAGGTGGAATTCCTGTGAGCTCAAATTTACCCAGCAGGTTGTTGTCTTTGGTCATGGCCCTCTCTCCCTCAAACACCTGGATCAGGACACCAGGCTGGTTGTCTGAGTAGGTGGTGAAAGTCTGGGTCTGTTTGGTGGGGATGGTGGTGTTGCGTTTGATAAGGGGTGTCATGACTCCACCTGCGGTTTCAATACCCAGGGACAGTGGCGCCACATCCAGCAGCAGCAGGTCCTGGACATTTCCAGATGTGTCACCCATGAGGATGGCGGCTTGCACCGCTGCACCATAAGCCACTGCCTCATCAGGGTTGATGCTCTTGTTCAAGTCCCTGCCGTTGAAGAAATCCTGCAGAAGCTTCTGGATCTTTGGGATTCTAGTTGATCCACCAACCAGAACGATGTCATGGATCTGAGACTTGTCCATCTTGGCATCTCTCAGGGATTTCTCCACAGGCTCAAGTGTTCCCCTGAAGAGGTCTGAGCACATCTCTTCAAAGCGGGCTCTGGTGATGGACGTGTAGAAGTCGATGCCCTCGTACAGCGAGTCGATCTCAATGCTGGCCTGAGAGCTGGAGGAGAGGGTCCTCTTGGCCCGCTCACACGCTGTGCGCAGCCTCCTCAGTGCCCTCTTGTTCTGACTGATGTCCTTCTTGTGCTTCCTCTTGAATTCTTCTACAAAGTGATTCACCATGCGGTTGTCAAAGTCCTCGCCACCCAGATGAGTGTCTCCAGCGGTGGACTTCACCTCAAAAATGCCATCTTCAATGGTCAGGATGGACACATCAAAGGTGCCTCCACCAAGGTCAAAGATCAGGACATTACGCTCTCCTCCTTTGCCTTTGTCAAGGCCGTAGGCGATGGCTGCAGCTGTGGGCTCGTTGATGATTCTGAGGACATTGAGCCCAGCGATTACTCCTGCATCTTTAGTGGCTTGCCTCTGGGAGTCATTGAAATAAGCAGGAACTGTGATAACAGCGTTTGTCACCTTCTGCCCCAGATAAGCTTCAGCAATCTCCTTCATCTTCACCAGGACCATAGAGGAAATTTCTTCAGGATAAAATGTCTTGTTTTCTCCTTTGTATTCGACTTGAACCTTTGGCTTTCCTCCATCACTGATGACTTGGAAGGACCAGTGCTTCATGTCAGACTGCACTACTGGGTCATCAAATTTTCTGCCAATCAGCCTCTTGGCATCAAACACGGTGTTGTTGGGGTTCATGGCCACCTGGTTTTTAGCTGCATCCCCAATGAGCCTCTCTGTGTCTGTGAAGGCAACATAGCTGGGTGTTGTTCTGTTCCCCTGGTCATTGGCGATGATTTCCACTTTTCCGTGCTGAAACACCCCAACACAGGAGTAGGTGGTGCCCAGGTCAATCCCAACAGCAACTCCTTTTGCAGATGACATCTTTCACAGGTAGTTAGCAGATTACTATAAAAGATATAAAACCACATACATTTTATTATTTAAAAAAAAACATATATATTGTAAAAGAATAATAAAAAAGAATAAAAAATAGAGCAGGTATCAACATTGACGTGTATTTAATTGATATTTGAGGCCATAATAGTTATAGGCTTTTTTTTTTTTTTTTTTTTTGATTCGGGGGGCAGATAGATAGATAGATAGATAGATAGATAGATAGATAGATAGATAGATAGATAGATAGATAGATAGATAGATAGATAGATTTTACACGTACCCATTTTAAACGCATTGCTAATTAACTACACATTCTTGAACACATTCTCAGAACTGTATATATTTGCAAGATAAATATTCACGAATACAGCTCTTATATTTCTGCCCGTTTTCGCTCGTGTGACTTAGCCTACTGCAGCCTCTTTTTTTCTCCTACAGACAGACAGAAGCGTGCGGGCAGCACAAACAAACGCGCCCCTATTTTAAGTCAATAAAGGAAAAAATACTCCAAATATCTTGTGCTATTTTTGTGATTGTTTACGGCATTCTACAGCCCTTTATCAAAACTTGAAACACATAGCCCCGTTTGAGACAAAACAGCAGGTACATAGTTAATATAAGTGAAATAATAAAGAAAAACGAAACAGGAATAATAAAAATATCCTTACTTGAAAATGCTGTAGTCGTAGAAGCAGGCTACTCTAGCGTCCGTTCTTTTCACGGTAACTCAAATAAGTTCTGTGAAAACACTGAAGCTCCCCGAACTGCTCTGCTGTTTATATGCAGAACCCACATGTTCTAAACAGTTCTCGAACGCTCGTGCTGAGATGACCAATGAAAAGGCGAAACACGGAGACAGTTCCGCCCACGGCCGGGTTTCTATGGAATCTTCACGCGCTTTCTGGAGCATTCGATTAGATCATTAAAAACTTGTCTAAACAAACGTATTCATCGTATATTATATAAGAATTAACATTTGTATTAGGCTATAGTTATAATAACAATGTATAATAAAAAGTATAAAGCAATGCTAGCCTATGTCTGAAATGACTATAACATCTAAAAATGCCGGTGAAATAGGTTAGTTTAGTTTATTTGTTTATTTAACAGGGACAATACGCAACACAAATGTTGTGCCAGAGTTAGCTAGGATAGCTTATTTGCATCTGCGGTCTCTGGGCAGTAGGCTGATTTTCAATACAGTTAGCCTACAGCATTCAATTACAATCCAAGAAGGGGGGGGGGGGGGGGGGAGAGAAAAAAAGAATAATAAAATAAACAAATAATATCATATAGAAATATTGAATCACATAGAAGTTAATATTTAAAAAAAATGATAATAATAATTAATGATCACACAACTGATTTTCCTTAAACCATAATTTAAGTTCCGTTTTAAAAATACTAAATGTCTCTAATATGAACAGGCAATTAATTATATCTTTCTGCTGCTCTACTATAACGCCGATTGTCCAAATGCAGTTTTGTTAAATTTAACTGAACAATCGCCTCTACCAGATGCCCTGGCAGGCTACAACATAGCCTAGGCTAGCATATAGGTTATTAAAAAAATAATAGATTGAGATCAAATGGTATTTTGTTACAGCCTACAGGTCTAGGCTATATGTTTTTCATGAGAACTGTTGTTTTTATTCTTTTACTGCTAAACGTAAAATATCTTGTTTCATGTTAGGCCGTAGACAATAGAGGGCATGAAAGTGAAAGAGACAGCTGTCCATGAGGGTAAATATTATCTCAAACTGAAACTGCATGATACATTATTATTCACATATTGATTCACAACTTTTAATTACACTCATAGCCAGCTTTACATATTAGAGACAACTGCATTTTGTCTTAGAAAATCTTTGCAAATTTAAAATTGCAAAGTTTGAAAACATTTTTTTTTGAAAAACTGAAAATTGAAAATATTGAAAAAAGTTTCAATTATCCCATTTTAATTGTCAAACAAAGCTGTACTCATTTTTTCAGTTCAGTTTGTTGATTAAATCTCATAGATTTATTGCCGTGGGGATGTTGTATTTATTCAGATTTAAATACAGCCCCATACAAGAGTTAAAACAAATCTATTAAATCTATTAAAATCATTTCATTATCTAGATCTCTGGTCATGAAAGGAGAAAATACTGCTTGCCAATAGCATACAGAGAACAGTGATTATAATATTTTCCAGACTGATCCAAAAATAAAAAATAAAATAAAAATAAAAATAAAAATAAATAATAAATAATAATAATAATAATAATAATAATAATAATAATAATAATAATAATAATAATAATAATAATAATAGGTAAACAAATAATTAAGACTTAGAGGTTAAAACACATTCAAAAAAATGTGTATCAAATGTATGATGGTCTTATAATTATTATTTGATTAGATTTTTTTTTTTTTTCTATGGCTTTGCAAAAAAATGTTCATTAATTTGTGTTAATAAAGTGTTGTCACAGTACTGGAATTTCTGACTTCAATACAATACCTTGAAAAGTATCAATATTCAATAAAATGTTTGATACCATATAAGAATTCCTCAGTCATGGTCAGAATTATTGGCACCCCAGGTAAATATGATCAAAGATGGCTTTAAAAATAAATCTGCATTGTTTATTTTTTTAATCTTTTTTAAATTTATTTTGATCTAACCTTTCATTGATGTAAAATAATTTAAAGTAGGGGGTGAATCACATTATGAAATATTTGCACCCTTTTATTAAATACTTTTTGCAATCTTCTTTTCCCAAGATAACAACAAGTCTTCTTTATAATGCCTGATGAGAACACCTGACACGAGATCAGAGACCATTCCTCCAAACAGGATCTCTCCAGATCCTTCAGATTCCCAGATCTATGTTTGTGCTTCTTCTCTTCAGTTCAGCCGACTCATGTTCTACAGGTTCAGGTCAGGGAACATGGGACGACCATGGCAGAAGATTCATTTTGTGCTCAGTGACACATTTGTGTGTTGATTATGATGTTTATCTGTATTTCCTAGAATCCATTATACCATGTATCTGAACAAGATGTCCAGGACCTCCAGCAAAAAATAGACCTATCATTAAAAATCCAGCAGTATTTTTAACCGTAGGCATGGAGTTGGCCTACTTTTTATCCCTGTTTTCACCAAAGCCATCTGGTAGGTTAGCTGCCAAAAAGCTCTTTTAATAGGTTAATCTGACCACAGAACCAGTCCCTTTTGAAGTTCTTAGTGCATGTCTGACGAAAATGCTGGAGTTTGTTCCTGAATGAGTGAGGAGGATGTTTCTGAAACTCTTCAAACAACAAGTGGTGATGTAGGGGTTGTTTGATTTTAATTTTGAATTTTTTTAGGCTTTCTTACCCCAAAACTTAACTGATCTCTGTTATTCTCCACCTGTGATCCTTTTAGGGTGCGTTCACACTTGTCATGTTTGGTTCGATTAAAACGAACCCTGGTGCGGTTGCTCGGTTAGTGCGGTTCATTTGAACATATATGAACGCTGCCATCCGAACCCTGGTGCGCACCAAACAAGCGGACCGAGACCGCTAAAAAGATGGGTCTCGGTCCGCTTCCAAACGAACTGCGGTTCGATTGATATATGAACGCAACACGGACCAAAGACATGTAAACGGACCAAAAACCGGACGTATAATGTCAAGATGCCACGCATAATGCAGCTGATTTGACGACGCGGAAAGATCGGTGTATCCAAAATGAGTAACTTTAAAGTTAGAGGCAAACGTAGAGCAACGAGGAAGTGCCTAATCAATATTTTGTCAGACGAGCATGTTTCGAAAATGCTAGAAAAAACACACAAAAAGCATACCTGGCTCTTCTCATCGAAGTTCCTGTGTTGCCCATTATTAGCAGGTACAGACGACAGAACGGCCGTCTCTTTTGCATAAGAGTCGCCCCCCAGCAAACACAAAACGTTTTTACAACGTTCCACAACGTTGTATTCTGGTTGCAATTAGGTAATGTTGTAGTACAACGTTTTAAAGACGTTTTAAAAACGTTTTTTAAAATAGAAAAACAATGTAACCAAAATAAAACGTTTTAAAAACGTTGTGAAAATACCAACCTGGGACGTTTTCTTTAAGTAGTCAAAAAAACGTAAATATCACGTTTGTTTACTACGAAAACAAAACTAGACCAAACTACAACTTTTTGGAGACGTTTTATTCAGGTGTTAAAATAACGTTATCTGCACGTTGGAAAAAAAAACGTTTTAAAAACGTTGTGAAAATACCAACCTGGGACGTTTTCTTTAAGTAGTCAAAAAAACGTAAATATCACGTTTGTCTACTACGAAAACTAAACTAGACCAAACTACAACCTTTGGTAGACGTTTTATCCAGGTGTTAAAATAACGTGATCTGAACGTTGGAATAAAACGTTTTAAAAACGTCATGCTAGTACCAAAATACAACCATATGCCAAACCTCCAACGGTAGGCTACGTTCTGTTTGTGAAAAATATACACAGAATATAAACAGAACGTGACAGTAACATTTTAACATCAACGATTCAGTGACTGATCGAGTAACAGATGAGGCTGATGCAGAGCTGAGCATTCTATATCAATGTTGTGAATATACTTTAAGGTGCTCATTTAACTGATAGAATAGCTATATTAGAGTATTATATTATATTATATTATATTATATTATATTATATTATATTATATTATATTATACAAGCTTTCATTCTCATTCCATTTAAAGTTTTACGTAGGCATAGGCTGCAGTTTCCACTTAAACGGTGGCCTACTTAACTATCGGGATATTATACTTCAGTATAAAAATATGTATTCATGTAAACGCAACACTGCACAAATTACACATGACGTGTTTAACGTGCGTGCGTGTTGAACATTCGAGTCGCTTTTAAACAAACTGGAGCGGATGGAATTACCATGGAAACGGGGCAGCTCGTCTGACAACAAGCAGCAAAGCTCCGTCTGTCACTGTTGTTTTCACTAATTTCAGGTAAGTTTAGTCCCTAATATTACACATATAATACATACAACTGTTCTTGACACTTTCTAACACGCTTCTGTTGAATATTTACTGTAAAGAAATGGTTTAGTGTCTTCGGAAAAAGTCCGTTAGCGTCTTAACCGTTAGGCTAATTGAGAGGTAACGTTAACGTAAGGCTAACTATAGCCCTGAGCTCTTATTTATGAAAGTTGGGCTTTTAATTCCATATTATGTGTAGATAAGAGGTTTTGTTAATGTTTTGCTGGCTATTTGTCAATGGTTGAATGAAAGGAACGTTAATTTAAGTATTTAACCAAACAGTTTGCACTTTACGTGACTCGGTGACGTCACTCACATGCGCTATTTCAAACATGTTTGATCTTTCATAGTAAACAAGTATTGACCACGTATATAACCATGCATCTGTAAAACCTAAACGTAAATTCTGGTATCTTACGATATTATATATTGTATATATCCTGTATATTAATCTTTTTTTTTTTTTTTTGCTGCATTTTCACCTATGCACTAGTTTATTTATTTCTAATAAACCTACCTGAGTGACATTGTATAGTTTACCACTTATTGTTGGCTCTGTGACAAATTGTTTATGTTCCTAGATTGTGATGGCTGTCCAGCACTATGAACCATCTGACTTGTAAGTAAAACATACATACAACCATACATACATTCCTGTGTGTATATGTTGATCATTCTAGCAAATTAAATGGTTAAATGTTCATTAATTAACTCTGAGATCAACTTTGCAGATGCAGTTCATGTGTGCGTATAGGGAGACAGTAGATACTGAAATCATCATGGGTGTCTGGCGTGCTTCGGTTTAAGTAGTAGTAGTTATTTACATACTATAGACATGGCAGAACAAAGACTTCAGATTTCAGTTCCAGTCTTTTTGAGCTTTAATATTCAGACACTAGTCTGTATCAATATCTGATTCATTGTAGAGCCCTTATTTTGATTTATACATAAAGAATATTTCCAAATTCTGTAACGTTCTGCTTAATACAGTAAATTCCATTTGTGACTGGATTCTGTGATTTCATCCATGTTTGGCTCTACGTGGTATTTGCAGTATTAAAGAGAGGTAGTTTTGAGAGTGAATTATTGTTGTGTTATAAATTTGTTACCATTAGTATAAGAAGGGTAAGACTAAAAGACTAAATTTCAGTCCGGCAGAATTTTCTGCACACTTCACCACCGAGGCCAGATGAGCATTGTGAATGTATGAACCTCACATTATATTTATAACAATCCTTGTTGATGTTTGAATTGTATTTCAGGGCAGTTTGTGAAGACGGATAAACAAGAGATGTTGTGAAAACCAGGACAGAAGTCGGTTCCAGATCCACCTTCCAGACCAGACTTCTCTCTCACATGGATTGCTGTCTAATGGTGTATTATATGTTCTCTGCAGAATTAGGTGCATGCAGATATTACTCAGGAACACGACTAAACTTTATTTGCTATAATACATCTATTTAGTGTACCAATGTGAAACAGACTAAAACACTTGACTGTTTCTCAAAATCAGGTATGCCAATATTATAAAATATTATTTATTGAACAATAATAGAGACAGTGTATTTAGGCCACGCCCACACCGGGGAGGAAACATTCCAACGCTCTCCATTGAGTTTGTGTTGCGTGAAGCGGTCACCTCGTCTTTTTTTACTTATAACAAAAACGGCAATGTCTAAAAGCTCATATGTGACAAGGTGTGCAGCACACAAGGTAAAAAACACATAACTCAGTTTTTATAAGCTGTCGACCCCAAAAAACAAGCGTTTAAGGACAAAAGTGGATACAGGCAATAAGACGTGAAGCTTCAGCAAGAAGAATGGGTCAATTTTGGGATCCTGACACTCCATATGCCTACGTGTGCAGTAAACCTTTTGTTAAATATCCAAATGTCAGTTTTATATATTATATATTATATTTCCTGTCGCTGATTACTTTCCCCTCCAGTGTGTGTAGTTCTCAGTGTAATATAGCATGACGCGCTCTGTCTCAAGTGCCTGTATCCACTTTAGTCTTTAAACACTCGTTGTTTTTTTGGGGTCAACAGCTTATAAAAACTTCTGGGTTTTGTTCCTGGGGTTTTTAGCTTGTTTAATGTACACCAGGTACAATAGAAAAAATAGATTGCAGTAAAATAACATATGCAATAACATAATCTGTAATTAGTTAAAATGAGAATTTACATTTTATAGATTAATCTCTTTTGTTATAACATCTGTGCACTGAATTTTTATGGATTTTTCTCTACATTTTTTTGTTCATGTTCTTATTTAAATTCCCAGTCATTGCATAATTTGCATGTGCTGTACTTTATTTGTACCATTTTGTTTTATTGGCATACCGGTATTTTTATTTATCTGTTTAGAATTTTTTTCTTATTATTAATGAGAGCTTTAATTGTAGTCTTCTACAATTATCTCAAGGATTTCAATTTACATTATCTCTACTAAAAATGAAAAAGCTGTTATCATGTAACTTTTCTGTTGTTGTTCCAAACTTGTATGACTTTGTTAGACATTCGAGTTAATGTTTCTTATTCACCATTCACTTTCTTTTGTTCAAAAAAGTGAATAGTGTATAAGGAACATTATGCTTAATATCTCCTGACTTAAGGTTAACATTAACACCTCCCTTTGTGTTTAACAAAGGAAAGTCATACAGATTTAGATTGGAATCATGCAAGGATGAGTAAATGACAGATTTTTCTTTTTTTGTTTACTTACCTCTATCATATTGCTTTTTATATTGTGTGAATAAATACAATGACTGACAAATGTTGTGTGTAGTATAAATTATTAGTACTACATATGTTTATGTAGTTTAATAAAATGGGAAACAAACAGATGTAAGGCCTGAAATGTAAAAAGCGTTATTAATAAGCTGAATATTAAGATTGACAGAAATATTATAACGTGTGATTAGCCTTGACAAATTATACAGAGATCTAAAAAGACCACAATATATTTTTCTTACTGTAGTTATAATATTGTTTTTATATTAAAGATAACAGTAAAAACAAAAAAAAAACATTTTGACAGCATGTGTGAAGTGAAGAACCAGTTTGAATGTGGTACGTTTCTACAACGTTGGAAGGAGATGGACGTGGTAGGTGACAAAAACGTTATAAACACATTTTTGCAATGTTGGAAGGAGAGGATATGGTAAGGTGATAAAAAACGTAATAAATATGTTTCTGCAACGTTGTAAGTAGACGCGGTAACGTGATAAAGACGTTTCTGCAACGTTACAAGGAGACGTGGCAACGTGATAAAGACGTTATAAGAACGTTTCTGTAACGTTGTGAAAAAACGTATTTATAACGTGAAAAAAACCCGACATCTGTCGTATTAAATACGTCGGATAAAAACGTTATCGCGACCTTTTCACAACATGAAAAAAACGTTTTTACAACGTTGCTGTGTTTGCTGGGCCGTCTCTGTTCTGCACAACGGAGGAAATCCTGCTGCTGTTTTGAATGTTTTGAACATTGTATGAGCTCTTCATGAGTTCTCAGCGGGTAAAAATAATGCCACATGTACACGCATAAAATGATCGCGTTTAATCCAGCACACAGCGTTGTTTTGAACATTTCATGAGCTCTTCATGAGTTCTCTGGTAAAAAAAATAATGCCATATGTGTGCATTGTTTTGAATGTTCGGTAAGCGAGCTCCTACGTCATATAAGCCGACCAATCAGGTTGTGAGCGTCTCCCTGTGCCTTTGGTTCGGTAACTTTAGGTTCGCTGTTAAAAATGCCCGTGTGAACGCTAAGCGGACCAGGACTATTATGTTTGTTTTTGTTTTTTGGTCCGGACCAAACGAACCAAACGAACCGAACTACAAGTGTGAACGCACCCTTAGAGTATTGGCCACTCAAACTTACCCCTCACCGTATAGGCAGGCAGAGAGATTCGTAACATCTTTAATGTTGGCCCTGATGGTGGAAATGGGCATTTCAATGCTTTAGCTATTTTCAGCAATTTTCTATTTTGTGAAGCTCAAGAATCTTTAGCTGCACATCCCTGTATTCTTGGGTTTTACTCATTGTGATGAATGATTCAGAAAATTTGACCTTTGTGTTTCCTCATATTTGCACCTGTGAAACAAGATGTAGACAATTTCATACTTCAGATATTTAACTCAAAAAAATCAGGGTTCCAATGTGTTTAGGAGAAAAACATTTATTTCATAATGTGATTTCCCCTTGACTTTCCATTCTTTTACTTTAATGACAAATTTGATGTGTGTGTGTGTGTGTGTGTGTGTGTGTGTGTGTGTGTGTGTGTGTGTGTGTGTGTGTGTGTGTGTGTGTGTGTGTGTGTGTGTGTGTGTGTGAGATTAAAAAAAAAAACCCTGTAAAACTTAACTGTTTAACTCTAAGGGACTTGGAAAATGAACCTTTTTATTTTATTTATTATTTTTATTTTTAAGTGGAGTGTTCCTTTATGTCTAATGAATGTTTATTTGTGCTTTATTGCTCTTTGGAGTACAAATTCCTTCACTCTTTGATGTAAACAAAAATAAACTGAATATTCTTTTCACGTTTTCCTGCAAATGTTTTGGGTACACAGAAACACAGACTCTCAATACACAGGACATGAGAGGGGGAGTGGGAGCAAACAGGCCCAAAAACAAATCTGTGTTACAGATTACAACTAGGAGATTTTGGTGTCCTGTACCTCAACTAATAGGTTGACCAGCAGCTCAAACTTTATGCTATAGTTTCTCATAATTATGTAACCATCGTGTTTATGAAAGATTTATGAAAGAATAGCAGCTAAACTATTATTGTTATAGGCCTATTAACAGATAAACTGTAGACTGATTTTGCCCAATGTATACCTGAGAATGCCCAAGTCCATTCTACAATTCTACAATACAATTATACTGGTGAACAATTTTTTTTAACCTACCTAGTAGGTTCAAAATACTAATATTATTGTTATTAGTTACAAATGACTTAAGATTGTTTTGGAAAATGTTTAGCTATCTGCTTATAGCTCATCTCGATGCTTTTTGCAGATCTACTTGTGCCTGCCTTTCACTCGTAATGACCATTTCATAATGAGTCAAAAACAGTGCAACAGAAATTGCATCCAACAAATTATCACAGCTTTTATGAATCATCTTGGATGTTATTATAATTTTTGGAGTTTAAAAAATTCAATATATTTTTTAACTCACATAGCCTATACTTTATGAAAATATTATAGGCTCAAATGTTATTGTTTTATAAATTTTTAACATAGAATTTCTCCATTCCTCAAAGGATTTCAGTGAGTACAGATTCTCTCACTGGTATAATCAAGAAGTAAGCACAAAAAAAGGAAAAAGAAAAAAGGAAAAAAAAGAACAAGTTCAGTGTATTACAGCCTCCAAACATATGACTCAGCCATCAGCCGGAGCAACATCCATGGTTGTTTTACTTTTTTACATAACTGTCCAATGTGGCTCCTCCAAAAAGTGCACATCCCTCTTCCTCAGATTTTTTCTCTCCCATTGAAAATCCCCCTTCTCCAACACTCCCTGTCCCCCAACCTACACCCTCTCCCACTATATCGCGAGAGACTGATTGGGACAGCAGGCAGAGAAATATTCATATACCTGCAACAAGAGCAGTTGCAAAGCCTTTATGAATAAATAGATACCATATGATTCATCAATAAGTTTACCATCATCAGGGGACAGTTAGACGGAGGAATGAATATTAGCGTTAACATTGGCAGACAAACTGCCTTCTTAGCAATACAGCCAGCTAGCTGACCAGCAGCTCAAACTTGATAATTTATTAGCACTGCTGGGTTAGCTAGTTAGCACCGGGCTAGTTCAATATTTGCACGAAAACTTTTTCGAATTTCAATCACGCAGCGAACAAATTGCGACATTTGTGCAAAAAGGTGAGTTATTTTGACATTTTTTTTCTATTGCCTAAGATCGTTAGCAAACTAGCCAGCGTTTTTATGAGCTAAAGTTAACTGGCTAGCCCGAGTTAGCTTGGTGTGTTGACATTATCAGCGTGAGAGCGGATGGCAATTAAACTTATGTCAGACAGCTATCTAGGCGAAACGTATTCTTAGCCCTTGTATGGTTTACCATGTCGCACAGTTTTATTGTAACTACAACTAACAGGCCTTTACACTTTATGTGTTTTTCTTTATAGCTAACTGCATCGGCTTCGAGTTATACACTGGCCTGAAGATGGTGAGTTATCATCGGGACTTATGAGCATCACTTCTAAATTGTATTACCTGGTTTCATATCAATGTCTTTTTTTTCCGATTAGTTTGCGTTAAAATTTAAAAAAGGGCTCAATTTCTCTGTTATTATGGTTCAATAATAACATCAAATGAATCAACGCTCAGCACGTTCTTCATATAATAGGTGGAGAATTGGGTCTCACAACCCAAAGCAAAACAACGCTTCCCTCAACATGCTTTGAGTCATGACACTTAAAACATAAAAACACAAAAAACCCTCATCATTTATATACTTTATGATGATTCCAAACCTGGACAAAGAGATGTTACACAGAAAGACTACTTCGTTCTCTATTCACTTTTGAAGAATGACAAGTTGTCATTCTGTCATCTCCTCATACACTTGTGTAACACCATTAAAGGGAGTAAATAATTTTTGGAAAAACCATCCCTTTAACTACAATATTCTTACAATTTCTGTTTGAATAGTTTGTTTTTGTTAAGACTGCATTGTTGTTGTTATTTATTATTATAATTTTTTGAAAAAATACAACAATAAATCTTTTTTTTCTGTATTTATTCATCATTTAGGTCACAAATCCCTACCGCAGGATCCTTGCAGAGCCTTAAAACCAGAGACCACTTGAGAACTAACATCAGCTCAGCCGGCCGCTTTTGACATGTTTTATTGTTACTCGTCATACATACATTTACATATTATTTTATGTAGAATGTGAGCTATTTTAGAGCACAAACATTGTTGTTACAGAGTTAAATCTTTTTTTTTTTTTTTTTAATGGGGAAAAACAATTACCAATCATTGTCAGGCCACATTTTACGGTCAGGTTTTCTGAATTCATGTAAATTGTAAAACAGTAGCCTGATGAACAGATCGCGCCATTCCCATACGCACATAGACCGCGACGATCCTGATGTCTTTGATGATCGTTTGGTCTTAAATTGGTCACTTATTATTAGTCAGTCATGAACGGCTCCCTTTTAACCCCACCAAGCCCACGGGCTGCAGCTAATTCATCTCCCCTTCCACCCTCCCCGTCTCCATCGCCTTCTCCTCCATCGCCATCACTGTTGCCCCTCTCCACGAGACCCCCTCCTTTGCCTCCTCCAGCTCCTGCCAGTCAGCCCTTGTCGTCATTGTCTGACACACCAACACCATCTCCGTCTCCCTGCCTTAGTTGGACCGAGTTCTGTGAGCTCCATGCCCGGGTAGCCGCAGGTGACTTTGCTCGCCATTTCCGGGCCTTCCTGCTGGAGAACCCGCATTACTCCCCTGATTCAGCAGCTGCTTTTTGTCGCCGCTTCACTGACAGATTTGTTCGTCATTTTGAGAGCGAGCTCGAGGGGACAGGCGTCGGTAGGGAAGGAACGGTGAACTGGGTCGCCCAATCAGACGTCACGTCGCTGGAGGAGGACGCAGCGTCTCCGTCCCTGCTGCCACAAGAGGCTGCCACCCCCTGCCTGCCCACTCACACACGGGATATGCCCAAACCGGTCTTGACCCAGGAGGACTGCGGCACAGAACGATTCCAGAATACAGGAGCGTTTCAGGATTTATATGCTCATACACAGATTCTCCCACCATCCTCTTCTTCGTCATGCTCTTCCTCTATGGGCGGGAATAATGGGCGGAGGGAGGAGAGGGGAACTGCAGTCAAACACAATCCATCTGGCTACAAAGACCTCGAGGAAGAGGAAGACAGTTGGGTGGGGCAAGTGGCTGGAGAGGAGGTTGAGACAGAAATAGTTGGAAGGGATGATGAGGGCGAGAGTGAGTCGAACTTGGAAAGAGCCGATCTCAGCCAAACTCTGACATGCCCCAACCCCTCTGGCACACCAGCAAATACTGGGTCAAAAGGTAATGGGACACCCATTGGGGGTCACTCCAAAAATAAACTAAAAAAGCGGTTCTCTCTGCGCAGCGTGGGCCGCAGCGTCAGAGGGAGCGTGCGAGGCATCTTGCACTGGCGCAGCTCCTCCAGTGACTCCCCTCAGAACTGCAACGTCGGTAACATCAACCCTCTTCCTTCCAGTTACAGTTACACTACAGGCCTGCAAGATGGCAAGAGGAACTCCGGCTCGCAGGGTATTCCCGCTTCTCTCCCTGTGTCTCTCTCCCTTCCCCTCTCCCTCCCTCACTCGTCATCCTCTTCGTTGCCCCCATCATCCTCCAGTAGCGCCACCTCCCTTTCACTTTCCGAGGCCCGTGACTGGCGGAGGAGCAACGGTGATGGGGAAAAGGAGAAATGGAGTCATCGGTTGGAGAAATTGCGACTGTCCCGCTCACCACCACCGACTCTGTCCGCCACAGCAACAGGTTCATCGGTCGTGTCCCCCTCGGCGCTTCCACCGAGCAGCGTCAGTGCCCCCAGGAAGATGGGTAGGCTGGTACGAGAGGGAGGTGTGACCGTATGCTCGTCTTCGGACGAGTTCGCCAGCACTCATGGTTTCCCAGGGTTCTCCTTTGGACTGCTGCACCACGGTACGGACAGCACAGCGTCAGGGCATCTTACGGCCACTGGGGGAGTTGCAGGCGGACGGGGTATGCGTTGGCACAAGTGCCGTCTAGTTCTGAAAGAACGAGATAAGGATGGAGGGGATGGAGGGCTGGAGTATTTCCTGGAGTTTTACATCCCGCCTAAAGTGAGTGACAGGATTCCTTTCTAAATACACATACTTTCTACTTGCACATATTTTATATATGTGCTATCATTCATAAGTTTGGGGTCAGTGTGATGTTTTAATGTTTTTGAAAGTCTCCTTTGCTCACCATTTATTTGATCAAAATAACAAATTTTTTTTTTTCAATAACAGTTTTTATAAACAGAATATATTTAAAAATGTAATTTATTCCTGTTATTCAGTTTGATGTGCTCCTGTTGAATAAATTGCTGACCGCAAACTTTTGAACAGTACTGTATTTATTTTTATTAGTATTTTATTATTATTACTGTCAATTGTATTATTATATATTAAAGTACTAGCTGAATAGTTTAATTAAGATATATGTAATTTATATATTTTGACATATTTGAATACTTACAGTCCTCCAAGCCCAGACTGACTGTCCCATGCGGCTCTATTGTTGATGTGAGGAGCACAACAGCTATAGAGGTGCCAGACAAAGAGAACACCTTCCTTCTACAGGTATGTCAGAACACCTTGTATTTAGTACACTGTAAAAAAATTCTAGTGCTTTCAACTAATTATTATTTAGTAACTAGTTCCACAGATTTTTTACGTTCACTCAATTTCGTTCTAGAAATTGTTACTTGAATTAATATTTTTTAATTGGCTCAAACTCGACTTCAACATGAAAATGTACGTTTGCTCAATTATTTTTAAAGTTAATTGAATTAATAATTTTTAGTTGGCTCAAACTTGACTTCAACTTTAAAATGTACGTTTACTCAACCTGTTTTTATAATTAATTCAACTAAATGTTTTAAATAGGGGTTTCATTTTTAAATGGTTTTAATTGTTACTAGAAATTGCAGGTGAACTAGTTACATGTTATAGCGAGGATAAAAACAAATTAAAGCACATTGTATCATCTGCATTTATAACAATTGGCATACAAACAATACATTTTCATAAGAATTAATTTCAAATTTCTTTAGATAATAAAAAAATGACCAAAGCCCTTGTCACTTTTCTTTAATGTCTTTAATGCACCTTTAGTTTTGAAAAAACACACACAGTCAAAGAAGATACAGTGGAGCATTCTTGCTACTTGTCAGTGTTTCAGCTGGAAAAGAGATAGTTCACCAAAAATGAAAATTCTGTCCTCATTTATTCGCCCTCACGTTGTTCAAATCCTGTATAATGTTCTTTGTTCTGCTGAACACAAAATAAGATATTTGGAAGAATGTTTGTAAGAAAGCACATTAGTAACCATTTACTACCATAGTATTTTCCCCCCTACTATGGTAGTGAATGGTTGGTCTATCTGCTTGGTTACAAACATTCTTACAAATATCTTTATTTTGTGCTCAGCAGAACAAAGAAACTCATACAGGTTTGGAACAACATGAGGGTAAATGACAGAATTTTCATTTTTGGGTGAACTATCCCTTTAAGAAGAATGGATGAGAAACTTTGCGACGACAAACCATCAATGGATATCTTGGTCACACCCTGTTGGAGAAAGAAAGAGAACAATTAATAAAAATAAATTTAAAAAATATAACGTTTTATTATTTATACATTTGATCAATATTAAGAATTGACTTGCATGTGTGACTAAACTAAAGTTGCAAACTAAAGTAATTTATGGCTAGCTTTCTTTCTCTTTCGCTGTTTAGAATTCGTCCCACTTGTGAGGACGGTTAAATGAGCGACATTTTCATAGTATTCGTGGTTATGTTGTTCCCATAACTTTACGGTACAATTTCACAAGTTGGAACACGAAAAATCACATTTAACACAACCAAGTAACCCTAAATAGCGTACATTATTTGGCCAACATTAAGTTTCACGTTTAACATGTACATTTCCTTGTATAAAAATCACCACAGCACCTTGGCCTATAGCTAATGAGAGAAAGTTTGTCTGACACAATAGCACACAACACGCTGAGATTAAATCTAATATCATTATATAGTATTATAGTTTAAAACAAAATTATGTATTATTACTTAAACATGGTTAAAGACCACATTAACGTAAAGTAAATAATTTATTCGATGACGAGTGAACTTGACGTAGACTTCACTTAGGCCTAAATAATCCCTATTTCCCTTGGATATATTTACTTCTAATTTACTTCTTACTTACCTTCTAACGTTAAATATCCACACAAGCCTAATATGTTCGACATATTTGTATGCAATATAATCAATATAATCTTCCGCGAAATCAAACAAGTACCTCAGATATCCTTCCGCGAAATCAAACGAGCAATACATTCTTCCGAGTAGTCAAACAAGCTCTTGTACATAGGCTATTCATTAAAATTAGGCAGATTAAATGCCACAATTAACTACATATGTTAATTAATTATATATGTATATTAAATATGTAAGTGTTGTAGGATCCATGTCATTATAGCCTGCAGCTACCATCATAAACAAAACATCGAAAATACATCTAATTTCACAAATATTGTTCTGATATAGGCTATTATCAAATGTTTCTAACAGCCCATTTCAACAGCACAAACAAAAATCTATTTACCATAGTAAAATATTGTGTGTAAAATATTGTGATGGCCATATAGCCTACTTTTATAAAATATTGACTGGAGTCGCGTTTTTTAGTCCAGTCAGCATTTGCCATTCTAAATGTTAACTGGATTTGAAAATATCAATTGATTTAATGTTTTTCAAATATATTTGAGCAGACTTAATATAATATGTCTTCTTAACTAAGCACAAGTAAGAAAATTAGTTCAACATATATTTTTTTGCTCTTCCAACATTTTATTAATTGGAGTTTTTAGAGTGTAGTTAGTAAAATCTTCAATAATTAAGCCTCAAGCCACCCTAGGTGTATATGCATTTCTTCTTTCAGCTAAACAATTAAAAAAATATCCTGGCTTTTCCAAGCTTTATAATGGGACTGAATTATACCTTAGATTTTGAAGGCTAAAAATGTGCGTCCATCCATCATAAAAGTAATCCATACGGCTCTTGAGGGTTAATAAAGGCCGCCTTAAGTGAAGCAATGCGTTTTTGTAAGGAAAAATATTGTAAAAACAAATGATAAAAATCACTGTAAAACCTTTTATATAAATGTAATCTAATAAAGGAATTTTAAAGATTATATTCATAACTGTGGTTGTAATTGGCATTGTTACATCCTCTGTTTTAGCACCCATCTCAGATTCTGATCATTGAAAACTGAACACATTGAATATCTTCATATTTGATCTTTTTTCCCCCTCTCAGTTGGAAGGTCAGGCGCAGTACGTGATCGAGACCAGAGATGCGGTTCAGATGAGAGCTTGGCTCAGTGACATCAGAAACGCAATTTGTTTGAGGTAAGTCTTTGTGTTTCAAATTATTCAAAAGAGAAAGCTTTGTGTATGAAAAGTATAATGAGATCACTCTCAGTAGTTTGCTTGCTTGTATGACACCATGTCACAGTCAACTCAGCAATGATCACAAATGTACTCGTTGACCCTTCTCATCAGTGAGCAAGAGGACGTTGAGGGAGTGTGTGGCAGTGCTCTTACCGACCTCAGCGTAACGCCAGAATTTAGTGACCGCCTGTCACAAGGTAAGTGTTTGGAGATGATGCCACCATGTGGTCAGCTGCATTCAGGACAGTATGTGTAATGGGACTGCTTGCATGATGTTTGCCAGTGTTAGAATGAGCCCACAAATCTCAAACTGGTGATTCTGTGGTTGAACAGAAGTATTAAAAACATCTGATCCGGAATTGAAATATTTATATTTAGCAGTAAAAATTAATAGGCTACAGATATTTAGCAGCAAATACAGATGGTGATGTATCTGGTATTTGATGTGTTTTCACTATAGTGTGCTATGGTGGAGTTGGTGGTTCTCCCCGTCTGGAGCCTCTCCCTCCTGAGTTACCACCCCGTGCCCCTCTTGATGAATCAGACAGTCGATTGCTTGGTGGTGGCGGAACCGGTCTTGGCACACCTTTTGCTGAAACTCCTGATGCCACAGGTGCTGTACTACACTAAACACACATTTTGGCAGAGATCATAATGACATTTACATTACACTAATCCTGTTAACATTTAAATGTTCCATTTAAAGACAAGTCAATGTTTCCATCCAAGTATTTAATTTGTGAAAAACTGAAATATTGAGAAAACTATTTGCAAATAAAGCAGAATTTCTGTCCCATGAGTTGTTTTCCTGTCCAGAAAACAAAATCAGGGTCCAGGGTTTAAAGTTTTATCCACTGGGAAAGCTACTGTTGCTGTTTTATTAAAGTTGGTGTGCAATTCACCCCAACTATTTGTTTAAATGCATCTTATTTCTCTTATTGTTAATGATTCATCCGTGCATATGTTTTCTTATCTTTCTTATATTTAAAGGTGCCCTAAAATGAAAAATTGAATTAACCTTGCCATAGTGAAATAATATGAGTTCAGTTCAAGGACAACACATACTTTGAGTCTCAAACACCATTACCTCCTCCTTCATATGTAAATATTGTGCATGAAAAACACCACCGAAAAATAGGTGAATCTTAACATAACACCAACTGTGATGCAATTGTTGGGATCATTAATATGTACGCCCCCAACATTTGCATATGTCAGCACATATTCATTGTGAGGCGGAACTGCGCAGCCGAATCAGCAGGTAAACAAGCGACACGCAAGGATAGCGACTGGCAGATCATGGACACAAATATCATGTTCCAGGCTGTGCAGGGGATGTGAGGACTTTTCATACCCTTCCCACAGATAAATGTCAACAGTAGGGCTGTGACGATTCACTCGTTTTCTTGACGCATCGATTACAAATCCTGATGATGCATATGCATCGATATTGAAACATGTATTTTGAATCGTGAATCCTTAATTTCGGCCGATATTCGATTTTAAATGCTAAGAATCGAATGAATCGCGATTCAATTAATGATTCAGTGCTTTAAAATAAACATTTGATTTTATATATATATATATATATATATATATATATATATATATATATATATATATATACTACATGCATGAATTAATAGAGACGTTGTGTTGTAACAGCTGCACCCTCTAAGCTGATCTCCTTCACAGACATGCATGCGCTCTTTGCCGCCTTCACTGGATTGCTTGCTCCGTCCGTATTATAGCCAATTTATATAAAATAAAATACTGAAGTTTTAGGGAAATGGGTCATACCTGAGCATTTGAAATGCAACACCGCTTATTCAAGGAAGCACATTTATTGCATGGACGGAGCAAACACTTTTGTAAATGTCTAAAATGCATACGCACAGTTCTGATGAATAATACATGAAATGTAACTTAATGTTGTTTAACTGAATATACAAAGCAAACTGCTAAAGTAACATTACCAACAATTCATTCTATTCCGTGAAGAAAAGTTAGTTTAGGATTAGCTGGAAACGTGCCTGATATTTCCTCTCCATGGAAGCACTGCATGTTTAATGCCTGGAACACTTTAATAAGGTTGTGTAGCCATTAACATCACGCACAATAGTCAGCATTAACAAACAATACTTTTAAAGCCTTTTTAAATATTGGCTCATGTACATTTCTACAAATGTCATATAGGTTAATAAAGTAAAGTGTGTTATAATAATAAAAAAATTAAGTAATAATATGACCTAAAATTAACAATGAAAAAAGGTTGTTGTTTTTTTGGTACCACTTTACAGAAAGGTTCATTAGTTAACAACCAATAATGGACTGCAACTTATGAAGCATTTATTTCTATTTGTTAATGTTAATTTCAACATTTACTAATACATTATTCAAATCTTGTTAACATTAGTTGCACTGTGAACTAACATGAATAGCTGTATTTTTATTAATTAACATTAACAAAGATTAACAAATACAGTAACAAATTGCTCATTACTTGCTCATACTGCTCATGGTTAGTTAATGTTAGTGAATACATTAAATAATGGTAACTAATGAAACATTGTAAAGTGTAACCGTTTTTTTTTTTTTTGGTAACATTTTACGTTTCATTAGTTAATGCAGTTAGCCGATCTCCGAACACCTCTGCTCAGCATTACATCTTTGTTAACATTAGTTAATAAAAATCCAGCTGTTTATCGTTTGTTCATGTTAGTTCATATGTGCTTTATCTAATGTTACCAAGATTTTAGTATCTTAAATGGTAAAATAACAAAGATAAATAAATGCTTTATAAGAGCAGTTCATTATTAGTTCATGTTAACTAATGAACCTATTGTAAAGTGTTACTGAGTTTGTTGCCCGCCCTCTGACTTCTGAAGGCTGCTGTTTAATTCATACCCTGCCTTAGACACATTAGGGAAAGCATTTTAATAATCCTATGAATGCATATAAGAAAATGCATAATCGAATGAATCCAATCGTATCGAATTTTAATGTGAATCGTCTCTAATCAAATCATTCTTAATTGGCAAAAATCCTTCTTGAATCGAATCGAAAACCTATGAATCGAATCGATTCGCTGCCTACCATAGATGCACAGCCCTAGTCAAAAGTCATGGTTGTTATTTATTATTATCGAATACCGCAACAATTTAATTCAAAATTATTTTAATTAATAAAAAGTTGTTCTAACAAAGTTGTTTATATAACGTTAGTCACAATGTAGGCTAATGTTACACAGTGACTGTGATGTAGCCTAATCTCAAATACAAATAGGCAAAAACATCATAGGAAACACCATACTTAAGTTCTCAAAAATATAAATATATAACTAATATTTTTACAAAATGAATAGGCTTGTCAAAGGACTATCGTTTTAACTTAAATATAGTGGAAAAGGTGACGTTTGCTAGAAGGATCGAGTGAACGATCTAAGCAAAGTATCTACGGTTGTATTTTATGATACAAAATAATATTACCCTTTGTCATTAGACACACTATTTAGTTTTGTATGGTACTTGGTGTTTCCTATTGTTACTGTACTAGCATCTTGCGTTATCTAGACAATGCTGTCTCTCTAAGAAACTTTCAATTTAATCAGAAATTGTTTAAACAGTCAATAAGTGGATAATCGCTACTTACTGCTTGCAGTAATATAGTTGCCACTTTCTTCAGTTTAAGAAGCTGAGCAAAGCTTGCTTGAAATGCACAAACGAACAATCTTGAATTAAATTGTTGTGCTATCAGATTATTTTTCATTTACATTTACACATTTGGCAGACGCTTTTATCCAAAGTGACTTACATTGCATTGCATTTTTTACATTATTGTCAGTTCATGCTTTCCCTGGGAATCGAACCCATGACCTTGGCGTTGGTACTCTACTGGTTGAGCTACAGGAAAGTTTATAAACATCAACCATGACTGTTTACATTTTTTATCTGTGGGAAGGGTAGACAAGTCTTCTGAAGTGTGTCCATGCGAGCAGCTTGTTTTGATGATTCGCTCCATTTCTGCCTGACAATGCACATGTTTGGACAGATGCAAATGTTGGGGGCATCCATATAAATTATCCCCAACGCTTGCGTCACGGTTGGGTTTATGTTGAGAACCACTTTTTTTCCCCTTGTGTTATGGATTTACGAGATTTACATAAGAAGTAGGAGGCAATGATGTTTGAGCCTCACAGTATGTGATGTCCATGTATCGAACTCTTATTATTTCACCATGGCAAGGTTAATTCAACTTTTCATTCTAGGGCACCTTTAACACATCAATAGTTATGTAGTGGCACAGAGTTAGACCCTTTTAACTCCACACAGAAACAGCAACGCGTGCGGCATGACTTCACTTTTGTTATTTAAATCAAGCCTACAGCATCCCTCTCAGAAACTGAAGCCTCCGCGCCTCAAATTAACTGTTCTGCATCAGTGAGAGTATGGGTAGGCTTTTGATATTGCTGTTGGACTTCCTGCTCCCTATTGCGCAACTCCGGTCCTGGACATGTTTTATATTTACTGTTGCACTAAAATGCAAAAGTGAAGAATTTATGTTATTTATTACTTGATTGTTCAAGCTACCTCACAGAAGTGCTCTGTTTGTTAACAGAGTTGTTGAATGTTAAAATAAGGGGAATTAAATAAAAAATAAGGAACATCCGGGATCGTTTTTTTCGCTCTTCTTTATTCTTTTTTTAATGTATTATAGAAGTATCGGATCGGGACTAAACAAACTTGATCGGGACATCCCTAACCAAAATGTTCTATTTTGGTTTCATCTGACCACATGACTTTCTCCCATGACTCCTCTGGATCATACAAATGGTCTATGGCAAACTTAAGACGGACCTGGACATGTACTGGTTTAAGCAGGGGAACCTTCCGTGCCATGAATGATTTCAAATTATGACGTCTTAGTGTATTACCAACAGTAACCTTGGAAAATGTGGTCCCAGCTCTTTTCAGGTCATTGACCATCCTCTTGTGTAGTTCTGGGCTGATTTCTCACCTTTCTTAGGATCATTGAGACCCAACGAGGTGAGATCTTGCATGGAGCCCCAGTCCGAGGGAGATTGACAATCATGTTTAGCTTCTTCCATTTTCTAATGATTGCTCTAACAGTTGACCTTTTTTCACCAAGCTGCTTGGCAATTTCCCCATAGCCCTTTCCAGCCTTGTGGAGGTGTACAATTTTGTCTCTAGTGTCTTTGGACAGCTCTTCGGTCTTGGCCATGTTAGTAGTTGGATTCTTACTGATTGTATCTTTATGCAGCTAACAACCTCAAACACGTGCATCTAATTTAGGATAATAAATGGAGTGGAGGTGGACATTTTTAAGGCAGACTAAGGCCCCGATCACACCGAACGTGTTTTTCAGGTTCGAAAACGCGAGGCACACTGCACTGCCTGTTTTGGTAAGCGTTTTTTTCATTCAGAAAAGACTAGTGTGCTGCGTTTTTTTTAAATGTTTCTAGGCAACCGCCAAATCATCTGTACTGTCAGTCAAATCCATGTAACGGTCAACACAACGGAACGCCCGCCTCTCCATTCATTCGATTGGACAAAAGAAAATAAATGTGATGGCGTCGGGCGCTTTTCCACTCAGAGTTGACTTTTTTTAACTTCATACACTCGGAGGGCTCCTTCAAAAACGCGAGGAGCAGCAAGCGGTTAAAACGCGAGGCGCCCAGGGCGCATAAGCAGCACGCATAACACTCTCTGCCAACCGAAATCCATTCAAAAAAGGCGCCTCTCACTGCAAAAACGCGTTCTGTGTGATCGGGGCCTAACAAGTCTTTAAAGGTCAGAATTCTAGCTGATAGACAGCTGTTCAAATACCTATTTGCAGCTGTATCATACAAATAAATAGTTTAAAAATCATATATTGTAATTTTCTGAATTTTTTTTTTAAAGATTATGTCTCACACAGTGGACATGCACCTACGATGACAATTTCAGACCCCTCCATGATTTCCAAGTGGGAGAACTTGCAAGATAGCAGGGTGTTCAAATGCTTATTTTCCTCACTGTATGAGTTAAAATGAGTCATTTGACAAGGCTTCTATTAATTTTGAAAAAATATATATTTATATTTTTGAGAACTGAAGTATGATGTTTTTGGATGCTTGTATTTTAGAGTACATCACAGTCACTGCGTAGCCTACTTTGTGACGTAATGTTACTTAGTAACGTTATATAAACATGCAATATTGACGATGAAAAAAGACGAGTCCAAAATGTAGTTTAAAAAATAAAAACTTGAACAAAAAGCACTGGTTTTGGTTTTGTCGTGCTTGCGGTTGCCAGATTTCTTTTTTTCATTACATGTTGCACTAAGAACACATTAATATGCAAATTAGATGCAATGTATCGATACATTGTATTGAATGGGAAAATCCAAGTATGGCCATTTTACCCACATATTGCATAAAGTAAGATGGTATATCAAAGCATTCGGTTATATCTTTCCTAATATAGTTCAGAATCATCTTTAAATAAAGTTTGTTTTAAAAATAATCCTGAAACTTAAAAATGTATTTGTAAATTAAAAATAAATCCTATTGTTTTTGCCTATAAATGCAATTTCATGTCATTCAATTTACAAAATTAACAACTGAGTCCTGGTGGACATATCATAACATATGAATAAAATATTTAAAAAAAAATAATTGTCCATTTGTTTCTTATGCTCTAAACAATGTAATGACATGAAAAAATACAAAATTCAAAAAACTTTTTTTTTTTTTTCTGGGTTCCATATATAACATTTAATTAAAAAATAGTTAAGATGTATGGTCACATTTGAACACCTATGAGTGAGTGTGACATTAATGTTAAAGGGGTACTTCAGCGCTAGGAAGATGAATCTGTATTTAAACTGGGTCATTAATGTAGTAGAAATGTGAAATTATTTTTGAATTTGGTGCCTTCTAGACTGAGAAAAGACAGAAAATGTAGTTTTGTCTCATGGGGATGAAAGACTACAATTCCTAGAATGCTTCGCTGCCCTGTGAGGCCATTCCCAAAGCCACCTACTGGATTACTGTGACTGAGTTAAAATTAAAAACTGAACGTGTCTGTTCAATATAATGAGTGAGTCACCGCGAGAATATCACAGCACTGAGCACTAACTGCAGGAGTGAGATAAATGAGCTGTGGTAATCGCGACTACACTCCCATACATATGCAGGTAATCGCATACATTCACAACGCGAGTTCAGTCTGGCGGGTTTCAGTTCATGCCTTTGCAAGCTTAACTTTTCATAGAAATTAATTTGAGAAGTTAAAAGACTTACATTGCTCACCATAGCTCAGTTTAAATGAGTGCCTGTAGCTGAGATGAGCTTTGAGTGTGTTATCTCCCATCCCCCATGCATGAGTTCAAAACATAAAAAAGGCTCCCTCTGCTGACTGTAGTCATTAGCCTTTGGCCAAAGGCTATCCGTTTCCGCTTGCCATATTTGAAGCTTTCAGGCGGCCTGCACGGCGCTGACATCTTGGGACCAAGTCTGCGCAGTAGTGATTTCGGGACCGGAGTTGCGCAGTAGAGCGCAGGAAGTACAGCTGCGATATCAAAAGCCTGCCCACACTCTCGCAGATGCAGAACAATTATTTTATGTTGGTTTGAAATAAACAGTTATGGAAATGTAGAAATTAAAGCTAAAGCTCCAATCTGCTCCCAAAAATCCCGAAAAAAGTCTGTTAGTGCCTCAGTGAGAACTTCACTCAGAGAAGCCGTCAGTCTCAGCTGTCAATCATGAGGTCACACACCCCTTTTTATTGCATCAAATAACTAACTAAAACTAAACTTATTTTAAAAACAAACACTTGAAATGAAATCGTGATGATAACTGCCTTTAATGACATTAACTTTGGGGAAAAAATATTTGAAGTGTAATTTTATTGTTTAGTTTGCCTCGCGTCCATTAGAAAACACAGAGGGGCGGCTATACTGGGACCGGTCAGAGGGTGGGCGATCGAGGTCGGAAAGGTTCAGTATCTGAGAGGGAGACTGCAGTCTTGGTTTCTACTGATACAAAGCCATATACTAATCGCTGAAGTAACCCTTTAAGATGTTTGCACCTCAATCACTCTCCATAATAAAACTATACTGTAAATGTGGTCGACATAGTAACTAATGCACACTATGCTGTATTGTTTACCTGTATAGTGAAGCTGTTGTCTATTCATATATATTGACAGCGCTAGCTTGTGTGGAACTATTGAGAGCTTCGTGAGATGTGACCGTGCGGGCCGCCAGGAGATGAACACGTCGCAACTCTGTTGTTCAACGGCTCTGGCTTTATTAAGTGCGCCAAAATACTATTTGTTGTTTGAATTTCGTATTATAACTTTACAAATTTGGTGTGAGATTGGAAGAATTTGGAGAATTTGGTGTGAGTTTAGCGTGTGCCTCGCGAAAAATGCGTTACAATTGGGAACTGTTTTCTCGCTCCATGTAGTTTCGTGTTGCAGCCCCAGGATAGCAGCAACAGAAGTATGAGACCTGAACTTGAGCAACAGCGCAAACTCTTTCGGAATATTTGGAAGGCCTAACAGCTCTGATCTCGTGATGAAAAGTAGAGACGATTATAGACGAAAAATGAAGAGATTTTATCTTCGTTTTTATTTTATGCAAAACATTTTAGTCTCGTCTTTTTTAGTCTTAGTATGTGTTTTTGTACATTGGTGCAGTCTCGTCATCATCTCGTCTTAGTCATGCAAAAAAAGGTCGTTGACAAAAATATTTCGTCTCGTCTGATGAAATTAACTATAACTGTAGCTAAACGCATTAATAGACATGGTACTTCCTTGAAATTTAATTTTCAAGCCATAAGGAAATGTCCCTTCACAATAGATAGTTCTTTACAATGAACTGAATGAGAGCTACATATGGCAGTTTATCTGTGCAATAAAATACTCTGCTCACCTGCTGAGTAATAAAAACACCATATCTGCGTCACTTTTACAACGTTTCTTGCAGTCTCCGAAAAGCCAAACCTATGTTGATTGTTGTTTTATTATTAGCACTGTCGCCTTCTCTTTTTGCCCTTAGACTCTTCACTTCTCTGTTCTGTTCTGTTCTGTTCTGTTCTGTTCTTTTTTTTTTTTTTTTTGAGGTTTGAGATTTAGCTGCTCTTAATCGCATTTTGATTTTCCTCTATCCAATTAACAAATGGTGGTAACAAATCTCCACCCTACATTTTTTTTAAATATAATCTTTAACTCAGATGTACATCACAGTACTAGCCCGATGTCATCATACTCAGATTCTAGTCAAAATATGAGTCTGATACTGCTTCATTGGGCTGTGATTATGGGGCGTTTCAGCCAAACCAGGAAAGACAATGACTGCACTCAATTGGATAGACCTACAACCAATTAGAGCAACGGAGTAACTGTAGTATGTTGACTTGAGTGACACATAGTTGTCAACAGAACTCAACTGCACACATGCTAGAAGAAGATTAGCGTAAACAATCTTTTGTAAATCTTTTACAGTGTTATAAAAATAATTTCAGGATACACAGAGTACTTACCAACATGGTCATCATTTTTGAGAGCGATAGTAAAGGTCAATGCATGTACAGACAAGTTCTTGGGATTAGAACAAATTCATCCCAATCGGTCTTTGCTGACGTGGATGATTACAGTTGATCAACTGTCCATCATCGTATTAAACCCGCTCAGACAATTTGATTAGTCCGAACAGCTCTGGTTTGAGCATAGTTACTCCACAATTGATCATGTCATGGTTTCATGGTAAAAAGAGATGCTTTGCGATGATATTGTTCCAGCATATTATTTAGTAACATGGATTATCTAATGTGTTTTTATAGTTGTTTTGGAAATGTTATGTTTAGTTTGTGTTTCCATTCATCTTTTATAATGCAGTATCCTGAAATTCTGGTAAATATATGTGGATAGAATTTTAGCTACTTATATTAACTCTTAACCGTACAGATCAAGATATAAGGTATTTAGGTTTTTTTTTCTCCTGGTTTTTCTCAGGGTCGTTCCTGTTCTCTGAAGGTTCTGTGTCAGAAACTGTGGAACATCCTCTGAGTGAGTGTCAGTGGTTCCACGGCACACTCTCCCGCCTTAAGGCTGCCCAGCTGGTGTTGGCAGGTGGCATGGCGAGCCATGGAGTGTTCCTTGTGCGGCAGAGTGAGACACGGCGTGGGGAGTATGTCCTCACCTTCAACTTCCAGGGTAAAGCGAAGGTAAATGGGTGTGGTAAAGCTTATTTAATCCTCAAAAGGTTTGAGTTTGGTAAGATTTCTGTGATGTGCAGAGCCCTTAAAGGGACATGATAAAGGAAAAAAATATGTCAATGCTTTTGCGTTCTCTTGTAAATGTTTTGCGTTTCCCAAAGAAAATTTGCTAGCACAAAGTTTCTCTGGGGAGCGCAAAAGTTTTGTGAACGAATGCAGAAGTTAATGAAATATTTTTTTCCCTCCTATCTCATATTTCCAGCAGTGCTGGAATGCTGCATGCTCACCAATGCTGCAATTTTTTGATTAAAAAAATTAAAATGTAATTTATTCCTGTGATGTTTTTAGCATCATTTCTGAAAAGTCTTCATTGACACATGATCCTTCACAAATAAGTCTAAAATGCTGATTTGATGCTCAAGAAACATTTTTGTATTATTATCATGCTGCTTAATTTTCTGTGGAAAGGGTGATATGTTTTTATGATGAATAGAAAGATTTCAATACTGTCACTTGTGATCAGTTTAATGCTTTCCTGCTGAATAAAAGTATACATTTCTTTAAAAATAAATACCTCTTCCTTCTGCTCTGGCTTTTTCCTCCCAGCACTTGCGTCTCTCCCTGAATGAGGATGGACAGTGTCGCGTGCAGCATCTCTGGTTCCAGTCCATTTTTGACATGCTGGAGCATTTTCGTGTGCACCCCATTCCCCTGGAATCTGGGGGCGCCTCTGATGTCACCCTCATCAGCTTTGTGGGGGCCACGAATGTCCGGCAACCAGGTATGGAAGGTTGGGTTCAGCTTTAAGGTGTGAAGGTTTACAACAGAGCATAGATAACAGGGAAATTCTGCATTTTTAGATGACGGGCAGGTAAGTGATCACAGGTGCCCCTTGCCTCTCCCCTAGAACAGCTGTTTGGATAAAAATTGATTATATGGACTATATATGCAAAATTGGTTAAAATGTTACAAATACTTATAACTTCATTTTTATTTTACTGAATGTTTGTGGAATGTTCCTGGTGTTAAAGTGAATTGGATCCTCACACAGTATTCACCTAGTACTGGTAAACTTGGCTCCTTTCAAAGAAATATATATTTAAAACAATAATAATACATTTTAGTACATCAGAGCTTAATGATATATTATACACCTGATTATACATGTTTTCTTTTTTTAATTTACCTGTTTTGAGTAAATGTTTAACATTTTTTAACTTGGGGTGCTGGTCATATAATTAGAAGATCATCAAAAAGTTGATTTATTTCACTAATTCCATTAAAAAAATGAAACGTGTATATTATATTCATTCATTACACACAGACTGATATATTTCAAATGTTTATTTCTTTTAATTTTGATGATTATAACTGACAACTAAGGAAAATCCCAAATTCAGTGTCTCAGAAAATTAGAATATTACTAAAGACCAATACAAAGAAATTATTTTTTTTAAATCTTGGCCAACTGAAAAGTATGAACATCAAAAGTATGAGCATGTACAGCACTCAATACTTAGTTAGGGCTCCTGGACTGTTATTGGTTGCTTTGGCACTGTGTGCAGGTGCCAAGTCCTGTTGGGAAATAAAATCTGCATCTTCATAAAGTTGGTCAGCAACAGGAAGCATAAAGTGCTCTAAAACTTCCTAGTATACGGCTGCTTTGACCTTGGACCTCAATAAACACAGTGGACCAACACCAGCAGATGACATGGGACCCCAAACCATCACTGACTGTGGGAACTTTACACTGGACTTCAAGCAATGTGGATTGTGTGCCTCTCCTGTCTTCCTCCAGACTCTGGGACCCTGATTTCCAAACGAAATGCAAAATTTACTTTCATCAGAGAACATAACTTTGGACCCCTCAGCAGCAGTCCAGTCCTTTTTGTCTTTAGCTCAGGCGAGATGCTTCTGACGCTGTCTGTTGTTTAAGAGTTCTTGACACAAGGAATGAGACAGCTGAAACCCATGTCTTGCATACGTCTTTGCGTAGGTGTTCTTGAAGCACTGACTCCAGCTGCAGTCCAGTCTTTGTGAATCTCCCCCACATTTTTGAATGGGTTTTGTTTTACAATCCTCTCCAGGGTGCGTTTATGCAGGGTGTACTTTTTTTTCAACTAAATATTTTCCTTCCCTTCACCTTGCTATTAATTTGCTTGGACACAGCTGTGAACAGCCAGTCTCTTTTGCAGTGACCTTTTTGTGCAAGGTGTCTGGTCGTCTTTTGGACAACTGTCAAGTCAGCAGACTTCCCCATGATGGTGTGTCCTAAAGAAATAGACCCTGTCCACTCAGAGACGCATTTAGCTGTATACGTATACATTTTGTACCGTATCAACGTTTCGTCCACACTGATCCGGCGTTTTGGAAGCATGAATCCTATATTTTCTGCAACCAGGTCTGAGAGTGGATAAATCTGAAAACAACGTTTTTGTGTGTAGAGCAAATCCGTATATTTTGTGAAACAGTGATGTCATCACAATACGTCTGGCATGGTGAAAGACTAAAGGGATACAACTACAGGAACTGGGCATGCGCACATCAATATCATGTCATTTAATTACCGTATTTGCATTATTGTAAGGGTAGGTTTAGCATTGGGGTAGGTGTAGGCGTTAATAAAACACATCTGTTAAGTAGCAGAGTGATATTTTGCCTCACCTCCTACCACTGTCTGCCTTCTAGCCACAACTCTTTTTCTCCGTTTTTATTGTATTTCTGTGGCAGAATTACAGCGCCACATACTGGCCTGGCATACATACTACATAGTTTTGAGTCGTTTTTATTGCTCTCGTGTGGATGCAGATATTTCTTGAAACAAGGGGGAAAAAAGATCTGATTGGGAAAGTTCTGGCTTCGTGTGGATGGGGTCTGAGAGACCATTTAAAGGCCTTTGGAGGTGTTTTGAGTTAATTAGCTGATTATAGTGTAGCACCAGGTGTCTTCAATATTGAACCTTTTTACAATATTCTAATTTTCTGAGACACTGAATTTGGGATTTTCCGTAGTTGTCGTTATATAAATTATTATAATTATCAAAATTAAAAGAAATAAACATTTGAAATATATTGTAATGAATTAATACAATATACAAGTTTCACTTTTTTTAATGGAATTAGTGAAATAAATCAACTTTTTGACTATATTCTAATTATATGACCAGCACCTTTAATTTGACTAAATGTATTGAGTTATTTAAAAAAACTGCTTGAAACTTCAGAACTGATTGAAACTCCAAGTTATTATACACCTTATTTTGCACTGTGGATGTATGCTATTTTCTGTGAATGTGAGACTTCCGATTCATTAGCCGCTATAGGTAAATAACTAGAAGAGCAAAAAAGTTCAACCACTGTGTTTACAATTATGACAGAACATAAAAATAATATGGTAAGAAAAAACTGTTTGCATTATCAAGCTTAATAACAAGCTGCTTTATACATCTAAAAATAACTGGAAGCTTATGAGACAGAAGGCTGACACATTCAATGTAGAAATGGCTGCAGCCACTCTTACGTGGAAAGTAAGGTGGATAGCAGAGACCAAGAACCTCTTTCTAGGGCGTTTATTTAAAAATGAAATCAAGTTGACATATTTTGCAAATATGAAGTCATTTTTATTTGTAGTATGGTCAAATTAAGTGAAATACCACTCATGAGTGTATCACAAGTCTGCACCTTCACAAATGTGACATTAGATCCATGAAGTGTTTTACTATTGAATTATCATAAAAAAAAATGTACACTACATTTTTTTGTGAGCGAGAATAACGTGACTGCATGTGACAGTTATCACAATATTTGAATCATTTGACCACCCTAATAAAGACATAAATGTTACGTTAAACAGCTGTTTTGGGGGAGATCCCTGTGTGCCCATAAAAGGAAAAAAATAACAAGAAAGATTTTTTAGAAGGTGTTAAGCTTCTGTCAGTTTGATTCTTGAAACCGGGGTAGATTTTAGCGACTCACACAGTCTTTGGCATCGAGCTTGTGTGTGTCATGTGAGTGGGATGAATCTGGAGTGTGTTTGTATGTGTGTGTATTCATAAACAACATGGCCACTGCATGAGTTTTTTGCACCTGTCACAGAGAAATGACTAAATGTGGGATCACCCTGTGTGTGAGATCACTTCCTGTCACGGCATGCTTTTGAAAGGACACTTTGTGCAAGCATCTGCTACGACTACTCACGCACACAGATCCATCACTCTGCTGCCAGAGTCTGCTGTGCATGGCTTTGCTTTCGTGTTTTGACAATGATGGTGTCCAAATGTGATTTCTGCGTGCTTGACCTGACATATGCCCATACCCCCCCAGCTCACCTTTTCTAATATTTCCTCATCATCATGATCTATCCTGGATCTCCTTTTCATCACTTTATAGCATCTAGATGCTTCATCTATCCTTCATATATACACTGCATCTTTTCTACAATTTTTCTACTGTCCTCCATTCTTCTTTTGGACATAAATCTATTTTCTTCCATCACCACTGCCTTCCTTCATTTAGATTTTGTCACACACTACTTCATACTGTTCTCTCCCTTTTCTCATCCTGCTTCAGCCTCTGGCCTTTTCCATAGTACATATCAGAGCTCTGATTGGCTGTTTTTGTTGTTGTTTGTCGTTGGGTCATCTTCGCAGGCCGGGAAAGGGCAGGCAGCCGCCCCACAGTCTGTGATGTCATCACCACGCGCCACCCCGACTCTCCATCAACCCCCATCTCTGACTGTGTGTAAGTGAGACCAGATTCAACAGAGAGAGAGAGATAGAGAAGGTCTGAAAAAGGAAATAAGTCATGCTGGTACATGGGCATTAGCAAAATAACAAAGGTCATTTACAAAAATATTAAAGGTACTGTACCAAAAACAGCTTGCTTAAGGGTAAGAAGGAAATTGTCATGTAAAAGTTATAAAGTTACAACCCATTTTACTTTTGGTAAATGACACTATCGTTCAAAAGCTTGGGTCAGTAAGATGTTTTTGAAAGAAGTCTCTTATGCTCACCAAGGCTAGCCAGACAAGCCAGACCCAAATTAAGATGTTTGGTCAAGGAACTCACCGTCAGGGCTCAATCCGAGAGGCGGGATAAATGGTTGTTTTTCAAACTCCCTCTGCATGCAATAGGATAGAGCTACCAGTGCTACAACCAACCAGAGCAACGTGAAGCGGAGCTCGTTGACAGATTAAACATTCGCTGTATCTGGTCGGCAAAACTCAAAACACATCTACCGCCGTTCGCCAGCCTCTATGTTTACTAGTAGCACACAAGCGCTCTGCCGTCATTATGTTAAGCTCCGCCCACCGACTCTATACACGATGTGATTGGCGTGACCAGAGTTTGTTTTTTACAGCTCAGATGGGTATTGAAAGTTGCTAGACGATACTCGCAGCAGAGTAGATTTGCTGCCGCTAGGGTGCGTCTAGATTTCTAGGCTACACCAAGGCTGCATTTGTTGATTGAAATTGTGAAATATTATTACATTTAAAAAGATTAGTCCTATGACACAAAGCTGAATGTTCAGCATTACTCCAGTCTTCAGAGTCACATGATCCTTCAGAAATCATTCTGATTTGATGAAACATTTCCTATTATTATCAATTATGAAAACCGTTGTGCTGCTACTCCGTTTTCCCAAATTATGCAAATATAAAAACATTCAGTTTTTTACATTTGCATAATAAGACAGGGAAACTGTATTAAGAGAGTAAATAGGGTCCATTTTGATTTGACGGGGACTGGGACAGCAGATAAAAGAGTAAATTGTGGAAAACATTTTTAGGAATACAGAATGATCTGAAAAGGTAGCTTGTTAGAATAAGACAGAAAAAGAGTAGTGACAGGTCATCCGTTCACTTCAGTGCACATCTGTCTGCTTAACTTCCTCATTCACAGCTGGGTTTCAGTTGCGCACATCCATCCCGAAATGTGTCGCAGGGTAACACTTTCATTGAACATTTGATCGTAATCTTTATTGAATGTCACACATTTATAGACCGTGAGCTCTGTCTCCATACAAACATGATTCAGGATTAGAAAACATGTAATGAATGAGCAGTGATTTCTCAATCGATAACTCTTTACTGCTGTTTAGTGGAGGCAGGGTGTTAACAGTCTGTGTGCAATGTGCTGACCAGTTCCATTACTAGCATTTCATAGTTTCTCGTCAAACTTTGTGTATCTTATTTTCATTACTTATCCTCTCTCTTATCCTCCTTTACTGGTTCTCCTCTCTATCGCTGTTCTCAGACTTGACCAGCAGACCCCGTAGTCCTCCTCAGCCACCGCCTCCCCCTCTGCCTCCCGGACGCCCTCCGCCCCCGACCCCACCGCAGGAACGAGGGAGTGAAACGGAGGCCGCCGGAGGAGGCGGAGCAAGCAGCGGGGCAGAAGAGTGTGAAGAGCGTGAGCGGGAGCCACCGCTCCTCCAGCTCGAAGGGGTGGAGGGCGAGGAGAGGGAAGGAGGGAGGGCAAGAGCCATTGACAACCAGTACTCCTTCTTCTAAATGGGGGAAAACCAGGAGGTGGGATAGAGGAGGAAGAGGAGAGCCCTTCACAACCAGTATTTTCAGTATTGTCCAGCGGAAGAACTGACCGAAGGGTCACACGACTGAGTTATTAACACTATTAAACATGTGCATTCACGTTGCAAGAGAGTGAGAGAGAGAGAGAGAGAGAGAGAGAGAGAGAGAGAGAGAGAGAGAGAGAGAGAGAGAGAGAGAGAGAGAGAGAGAGAGAGAGAGAGAGAGAGAGAGAGAGAGAGAGAGAGAGAGAGACACCCATACACATAAGCATACATGATACTGACGGTACATCTTTTAAACACTAAGTAACGGCTCTACACTAAATTGGAGGTGCATTGTGAAAATGTTGGTTGGCTTTTACTAATTGGTTCTCCAGTGTTTGTCAGTGCAAAAGTTCCTCCTCTGGTGCTGCTGCATAGGAAGGTACGACGGTGTCAGTGCCACTAGTGAGCTGGTGTTGTGTTTTTAGCAACTTATTTCTTCAAGAGTCCTTCTAGTCATTACATTCATTCGGATGTCTAGTATTCTTTGACCCTTCGCACTTATACAAAAGGAGTTTTTTTCCCCCTAAGGTGAGGGATATTTTTTACTTGTTCAGAGATTGTTACCCACCAGCACTCTTGTTATTATTATTACTGTTATTATTATTATTACTGGAACATTTTTAGTTGTTTTGTTTTGTTCTGCCACTGACAAACTACGAATGTCGCAAAGTACTTTTCTTCCTTCCTGTTCATTTCAATTGTACTGATTTTGGTAGTTCATTAGAAGGCATTGCATTGGGCTTAACAATGCCCAGTTTTGCCAAAAAACAACACAAAAAAAGCAAGCCCAGTCCTCTGAAGTCCATTAGTATTACTTCTTAAGGTTAATTAGCATATTAAACATCTCCATAGACTCCATTATTACCTCAGAGTCCTGATCTTTCACCCAGCTCCTCTGTTCTCCGTCTCTCTTGCTCTCTGTCTTTACAGCCTACCTTTACTTTTAGCTTTACGATCTTTATTTGTTTATGTGGTTTTTATTTCAAAGCTAGAGTCCAGAGGTGCAAGAGAGAATCTTTCATTTAAAGAAAAAATGTTATTGAGTACGAAAATAACAATAACCGAATGATGATGATAATGAATTTAATAACTGTCCAAATAATTTTTTTTTCAAAATGCCTTTTATTTTTGTTGTTTATTATATGAACATATTTGTTCTCCAAAATCTGTTTTCTGTTTCTAATTTGTTGTGCCTTTTATATCTCTTCTAATCTCACTCTGTCCTACTGCTGTCTCCTTCAAACTTTCCACAGATTTCAGGCAAACTTAAAAAAAAAAAGAAAAAAAAAAGATAGAGCCCCTTTCTTCTTGTGCCTTTTTTGTGTTGTTATTTGTCATTCCCTCTTGTTTTGTGCCAGTCATTCTTGATTTTGTCTCGATCTGTCTTTTTGCATTGTCTGCCATTCAGTTCAGTGCCTGCATCTGTCTTCTCCTGTTTTTGTTTAATTTCTCCTATCTTGTTTCAGCTATTTCAGTTGTTCTCTTCTTGATTCCACAAATCATTCAGTATGATTTGTTCTCTATCCATTTGCTCAACGTTTTTGCTCCTTCCCTTTACCCTTTATTTAAACCTTTATTGTGCCTTCTCTCTTTTCTCTTCTGTCTCTCTGTCTGTCTGTGCTGGGACTGTGTTAAGGTGGACACTGTTGTCCACTCTGTGTAATTAGAGTTTCAGGTACTACATTGAATTAAATGATGATGATGATGATGATGATGATGATGATGATGATGATGATGATGATATAATATAATTATACTGAAAGAATATGTCCGAGTTGTGTTTGTGTAATTATTATGGATGGATGGAGGTATGTACGGGCTATATAAATAGATATGTGAAATGTTATTTAATTGCATGTTTCTTCACAAAAGTAGGATATAGAAATGATTTTACGAAGCATGGCTTACGTGTGGCTGCCTACGTGATACGGATTGAGTGCGCCATTGCGTCATCACGCTACGTTGTCCAATGACAATCAAGAGTTTTTGAAAAAACAGCCTTCGCGTATATCGCTGGCTAATTCACGAGACGTGGTGCCGGTAATATTTAATAGGAACATAAGGCTCATTATCTCTTCGTGTTCGTTCGTAACAGAATATCGGACTGAACTAGACTTCGGGCTATAACGGAGATCGCGCTCGAGCGGATCTGAGAACGCTGCGGAAACCAAGAAAAATCACACCGCAGACAGGCTAGTCCAGTTACTAGCTTGTCATAGGCAACAAGGGGAATTTAGCGGGCAACTGAGTTAGCGGCTAGATATGTCTTTTCGCCGACAGAACGTAAGTACCACATCTCTAAATTGCAATAAGTTAGTATGCCTTATATACTCTTTAATTGACATTCTTAAAACTCATAATAGATTTGATGGTCCAATTATTGTCCTTCCTTAAGCTTCCACTATCACACTTAGCATAACATGCTAATAAACCCGCTAGCCGTCTTTTTAAATATACGTTAATGTGATTAATACTTGATTTGTGTCAACATTTAACAACCGTTATGCTTTCTAACAGCAGCCTGGACCCGGTGGCCGCAAAACATCCAATGGAACTTCAGGGTCAATGGCTTCATCAGTTCCAGGGAGTAACTCTAACAGACCCACCCCGGGAAGGTAACGCACACGTTGGGCTGCCACGCTCAGAAAGTCCGCGGATTGTCATTTTAACACGAGGCCTACCGGTCAATGTGGGCGTGCCCAAGCGCATATTTAATACCGTCCATTGAACGCCAATCGTTTCGAGCCTTGTTAAAATAGCAGGAGCTCGAGCCAATCACCTCGAAGCCTATTTGATTGACACAATTTCGGGCCAATGATTGATAGGATTGTCGTAAACGGTACACATCCGCCCAGAGAGAATATTGTCAACCAATCGAGTTTAGATTTTAATTGATTGCCATCTTTTTCAGCTTATGACTGCTCTCGGAGGCGGGTCATGGGAAGGGATCAGCCGTGTTTTGTTGTTGTTTTCCGATCCCATATGATTCGGTATTGTGTTCGACTTTCAACTTGTGCCATTTTACAGACGCCTTGAAAGAACAGCCGGGATGCATATGACACAAAAGTACAAACCACTTGTAATTTATAATCGTTTATATTGAATGTGGCGTGGGGCACGAAATGCGTATATTTGTGCACTTTAATGTAAAGCTGTATGTCTTGTCTTCGATTCGGCATTTGCTTGTTGTTAGCCAGGTCCGCTAACCTGCTTTGCGGTCTGTCGTAATTAAAACACGAGCCTTGTTGCCATTGTTTACACATTCGCTTTGCTAAATAATATTTTGTCATGATGCGCAACCAGCCTCAATCCGAGCGTAATTTTGTTACTCGTGAATGATTGTCCTTTTGTTTTACCACGCGCTTCGCGGTGTTGTACTTGTTGTCCACACATGTAACAGAAGAGCAATGTCTGCAACTGCAACACCGGAGCTGAGTGGAAAGACGGCACATTTGATACAGCTCGTGTACCGTAAATACTTAATATCCCGAATTGTTGTTATCTATTCATATTTTTTGATTATTTATATGCACACGTATTGATATTTACTAAAATATTTTTAGTTTGTTCATTTGAATGTTAAATGTCACGTGTTCAATTTATTTAAATTAAAAAATTAACGTTTAAAATGGAATTTTTCAATTTTTTACTATCACTATTTGCTAACGATTTCCTTTTTCTTTTAAGAAACAGAAACTCAGTGAAGACTCCTTCACAATCCCCACCTGTACGTAAATTTATGCATTTGCAAACTAATTTTCTATTTCAAGATTACAAAATCAACATGTCTTAATCTTATTTTCTGAAAATTGTGCTGCCTTTTTCTGACCGCCAAATATTAATATATTTTCATGTACCCCCTTTTTTTTAGGTGTTTGAGGGTGTGTACAACAACTCCAGGATGCTCCATTTTCTCACAGCCGTGGTGGTGAGTTTTGGCATGAAATACATCTGTGTTAGCTGTTGAAACCGCGCTTGTTTGATATACATTTTTTTTTTACTTATAAGGTCCACAGCAATATTAAATAATATTGACTTAAACAGATTTTTTAATTCTGTTTGTACTTGGTAAAATGTTTTAGAGCTTTGCATAACTAGAAAGTGTATATTTCTTATAAAATGACCATGGAATTTTAGTAATCTACATGTTTTTTTTTCCAGGGGCTAGTTGCATAAATTAGCCACTATGTTACGACTGTGTCTTAAGCTCTAATTTTTCCAACTAGCTATTAGTCAAAGTGTAATCAGTCTTACTTTTCTAATTCAAATTAACCGATCTTCCATTTTATGTAACTGGTTTTAAAAAGTTAGGACCAGTCTTAATTAAAAAAATTAGATGACTTTCTTTTAAGACTAGTCTAAGTGGTTTATGCAACTGGCCCCAGGTCTAGAAATCACACTTTTAAAGAGGGGGTGAAACCCCCTATCTTCAAACTATCTTGCGTACCTATAGAGTAGTACTGCATCCTTCGTAAGTGTAAAATCTTAAGTTTTATTATATTTATTAAAATAAAGATATGCTGTACCGAGTCTTTCCGAATAAAACCGAGCAGATGGAGGCGTATCGTGTGGGCAGGGCTAAAGAATTACGAGCTATTGCATTGAGAGCGTCTTGTATGAAAGCTGTGACGTCCTTAAACGTGGACAAGAAAACGTTATCCTAAATAAACTACCTACAGATCAGATAGAACAGTTGAAATTGAACAGAAGCAGCAGCAACAACTACAGCAGGATGTCTCTGTGGTATGTTTTGTACTGTAACGTAACTGTATTTGCTTAGTGGCTTGACATGCTTGAGTTTTACAGCATTTTTGTGTGTTTACTCATGGTTTAAGGACAACTGTATGCGATTTAGCGTTAGCAGTACCAAGCAAAACGGTTTGGCATGTCAGACTTGTGCTTTTTATATAGAAAAAATGGTGTAGTAGTGCATTTGAATGAAGAAGCTAATTTTGTGTGAACGTCTCCAATTTACTGCCCTAGGCATGATTTTGACTTGGTTTGACTTGGTGCCCCTTGTATCAAGATTTTTATATGTTAGTTGTGTTTTTTTATATATATATTAAACGTTATCCATGTCTAGGATGGGAATCCAAGTCTTGAACAGTGTTAAAAAAAAAAAAAAACTCTATACATGGAACAGCATTTTACCCCCCTTTAAGCTATTCAGGTTTTTCTGTACAGTGGGAACCTTGGTGGTTTAAAGAAAAGGAAAAACCTGTTGTTGTTCAGGGTAGGGGTGGGTAATATGACCAAATTCTTATTTCGCGGTTTGAGATTTTATTTCACGGTAACGGTACGTATCACAGTGTAGTTATTTGGTTTAATTTAATTTCTTTTATTAAAAATAAGGGGGAAAAGCTGCAAAAAACAATTGGACAAACACAATATAACACAAATATGATTTTTTTCCCCGCAATAAGTACAATGGGTTTATTTAACATGTAGTTAGAATTAGTATGTACAAATAAAATTGTGTAGTCTTCACTGACTGAATTGAATAGAAATGTTTCTATTAGTGTTGTCAGTTGATTTAAAAATGTATCGACAAACATTTGTGATTTGAATTGTGATTTTAAAAACATCAGATTTTAATATTTTATACTGTAATAATTTCAGTTACTCTCCAAATGAATGTAGAAACAACCTAAAGATGATATTTTAAATGAGTATATTTTTTATGAATGAAGACCAGTATCACTGGTACTAATACTGATGTGTCTGAAATATATATTTTTTAATTTAAACATTAATCCTTTAGGCACCAGTGTTTTTTTCCTGAAAAGTTTGATTTTGACATCTTAATTTCAAAAGGCTATATCTTAAAGTGGGGGTGAAATGCTGTTTCATGCATACTGAGCTTTTTACACTGTTAAAGACTTGGGTTCTCATCCTAAACATAGACAAAGTTTCAAACACTAATGTTGGACATTTGATAGAGTATTTGTGTCAAAAATACTCCTTCCGGTGTCATGACAAATCCTGTCCCCCTGTGAAATCGTGTCCGCAAGGACCCCTAGAGCGATTCTATTGGCTGAAAGAAATTTTAATAGGTAATCTGTTCAGAGCCTGATTGCAATTCTTACACAATCGCGTTTTGATTTTTGCTGTTTAAATTGTGTTAAGATAGTCTTTAATGTCTTACAAAGCATATGCTTCATATATTAGTAGTATATAACTGAAGCTATAAGTGCTTATATAAGTATATAATTCAGAACATATTTTTGCTCCCATTATAGCAATCAATTAAATATTTTAAATAAATGTTTTACGTGTGTACATATTATGGCAATGAATTCATAGTTTATTATAGGGATGGGACGATACACTTAAACTCACGATATGATGCACCTCGATATGCCAGGGTTACGATACGATACGTCACGATACGATATCAAATTTTTTTATATTTTTCAAATCTGTTAATTTTTTTTTTTTTTTTTTTTTTACCACCAAAGTAATGTACTTAAACGAAAGGTAGGATTTTTCTCTTTTTTGCATTTTGGTTCTATGTTGTTTAAAAAAAAAGAAGAATTTTTAGAAGTCCGCAACCACATCTTAAACAGGGGTGCCAATAATTGTGGAGGGCACTGTAGGGCTGTCAATCGATTAAAATATTGAATCGCGATTAACTGCATGATTGTCATGAGTTAACTCGATTTTAAATCGCACCTTTTTAGCAATTGTAAATGTATCTTAAATTAAGTTTAAATTAAGTTTTTAATACTCTAATCAACATAGGTATGGACAAATATGCATGCTTTATGCAAATGTACATTTATTATTAGTGAAACCATACTTATTCAATAATAATCAATACAGTATGAAGACTAGACATATCAAAGGTCATAGATATGTTTATCTAAGAAATTGTTCTCTTAAGCCTAAACTTAAAAATAATGAGTAAGTAACTGTTAGTGATTTCTCTCATTTTAAGAATATAAAGGGAGTTTTTACACTGGCAGTTTAATTCAGAACAGGGCAAAGTTCGTATGAAAAATTGTTAATGTGTACCAGTGAGCGAACCAGAACCACACCATACCTGGAGGAGGTCCATATTACACGAGTAGGAATATAGTGCGGCCCCTTTAAGAGATCCGCATTTCCTGTTGAACTGCCGGTATTTTGCGTGTGCGCGCCAAACTGGGCCGCGATTCACGTGGACAGTGTGAAGAACACGGACTCGGGAGCGCACTTGTTCAGGAAAGTAACCTGTGCATTCGTTTTAGCCGATTGTAATGTATTTAGTTTAATAAAACAGGTGTACTGTAAGCGGTGATGGTGTTAATGATTTACCTCAGACATGAGCGAGAGTGAGCTGCAGTGCATAGCGCTCAGACTGCAGAGAATGTGCTCAGTGAAAAAACGCCCTTTTCTTTCTGGAGTCTAATAAAAGTTAAACAGAAAATATGGTAGTTTATGTAGGCAATAACTGCATTTTTGGTTTAGAATATTAATGCTAATGTCAACCCTTTTCTTTCCCTCTTAATGTTTGCTGCTGCACCCCACCCTCATTTTACGCAAATCATGCAGCAGTGCCATCTATCTTTATTTCGCGATACATTTTTTTCGACCTCGATGCGTTTCGTCACGTTTTGTATCGCGATATTTTGTCAAACGATATTTCGTCCCATCCCTAGTTTATTAGTTTATTATTTAGTTATTTTTAAACAATGAATTGTCCAGAACCATGTATAACAACTTTTGATCAGGCATTTAAAACCGCTACCAGCGGACACGATTTCACAGGGGGACAGGATTTGTCATGACGCCGGTTTCTCACAAGTTTCAGAGAGTTTTTTTCGAGTATGGGTCGGCTTGACGGCGATAGAGCGGAAGGTCCTTGTATGGGCCGTACGGGCTCTTATCCCGGTAGGGTGCATGCGCGCGTGTGACTAGAGCGAGAGAGGAAATGCATGCCCATAAACACACTCTCAGCTGCAGATCCAGTCGTCGTTATAGTCTACTTTATTCCTATGGGTGACGTCGAGCGACTTCAACGCTTCAGCACATCATTCCGGGAAGGCAGCGCTGCATTTGAACCGATTTGAACACAGAAATTACGGGAAGCTTCACAACATCGCGGATCTCCACGGCCGCTGCTGTCACAGGGCTTCGTCAAAAACACACTTCTTTGATATGATTTGGTGGAGCGGTCCCAGCGATAACGGTTCAGTCCTGCTTTGAAAGCAGGCGGTGAGTAAAACTGCTTCAAATGTCTATGCTGTTGGCTATCGTCGCGTGAGTAAACATCAGTAAACAACACGATCGTGTATAACGTTAGTTAATTTATCAATGGAGCATGCGATATATGGTCTTTAAATATATTTGTTCAGCTGACCAATATAGGTGTCAGTTTGTTTATTGTAAAACCACCCAAACAAACTTGGCGTTCTCACAAAGCGTTTACTCCATTGTTCTATGTATAACGTTACACTAGTCTGACGCGCAAAACCGTTTTGCTTGCTACTGCTAAGGTTTAGTGGCATACAATAGTCCATAAACTGAATCATGTCCTCATAAACTGCGAGTAAACAAACACAAATGTTGACAGGCCACTAAATACAGTACAGTTCGTGGCCCCTAGAGGGTTAATGGTAGTAGGGCTGCACGATTATGACAAATCATTGTCAATTATACCCTTGAAATTGCGATTATTAAATACGATTATCACAATTTACATTGATGTTTTGAATAGCTTTATACTAGGGCTGTAACGATACACTTGTCATAAAAATTTGTCACTTTTTCGATATAAATCACGATACTTAACTTATCGACAAACTTATTGATATTTTAAGACTAAATAAAGGTTTTTTTTACTTTAAAAAAAATAAAAAATAATTATTAATTATTAATAATAATTTTTGTTATTAAAATATTATTATCAGGACCCACAAATATTCCCACACTGCATCATTATACATCTATACATGTAGTAATGTCACTGTTTCAATTACGGGCATTTGCGTTAGCTTAGGCCTACTCATTTGCAGCGATGCGTGTTGCAGCACCATCATATCTATCTGACTACAACATAACACACTCACACACACTTCCTTTTTAACCATTTGCCAGGAGTAAAATTTACACATGTGGTTTAAACAACCAGATACATTTACACTTGTCCGGCTTTGTCTGAAATGCTTTCAGACACCTTCTGAATTGGTTTGAGTAATCGGAATTAAATATGTCTCAAAAGAATCTCGGAAGGCATTTAGGCCTACTCCTGATCATTTCGCAATAAGATCGATACCTGTTCAGAGAAAACCAGTTGTAAAAAGGCCATAACTCTAGCAGCTGAAGAAACGCACACTGCTGCTGGCACGGACTCTAACACTGTGCGAGGCATGTCTTGACAGTCATGTAAGCGATTATGGTCTCATTGTTTCCACCAGCGCAGCACATTGTTTCTTTTAATTGATAAAATAAATATAAAACAAAGGAAAAGCCTGAAAAAGGTCTGAAGCCCGGCCCGCGTTTGGGTATGAAGTGTAAATTGACCCGAAGCCTGGCCCTAGGGGCGTAAAAAAGTCGGTCCCGTCAGGCTCGGGCATAAATGCAGGGCTCTAGTGTGACTCTAGGTTCTCCTGTTCAGCTGTTTTGTATGTTCTGCTGTTTGCACAATAAAATAAACAAGTGAAAAAAGTCTTTTTAACGAGTCAGACACTCGTCGATTGTATTTTTATGTAATGCCAATTCAATATTATAATCTTATCAGTTAACGGTTAATAATCGATCAATGAGCATCGCTTGTCAGTCTGGAAAATTAACCGAAATGAGCATCCCTATTCCTAAACTGTAAATGTTTAGCTCGTCTTAATTCTGCATGTACTTACCTATGTTGTTTTCGTATGTTTCACAATCATAATGTGTCCGTGTTTACTACAGTATGCGAGTCGTGGTAAATCTGGTCATCAGATAAAGAAGCTATTGTTTCTCCTCAAAGATTTGGTTTTGGATTAGACGCTCGATTAGTTATTTTTACAATGCTTTTGACATTTATTGGATCTTTTTGATCCAAAGTTTGAGAGGAATGGACAGTCCCGCCGCCGGCCGTCTTGATGCGTGTCAACTAGTGTTGTCAAAAATATCGATATTTCGATATATATCGATACTGGAATATCTGAAACGATACGATTCTCAGTTTTTACAGTATCGATATTAGCTGCGCTCTCCTCTCCGACCGTCAGCGAGCTGACACACACCGGCATATTCTCACTCAGCCCGGTTAACCTCTGAGCACGGCGAACGCGCGTTCTGCTGGACTTTTTCCTCATGACAGTGTGTTAGTGTTAGTGTGTGATCGGTCTGAATTTCGCGCGGGATTGCACATAAATTAATTCTAGCCTACTAATGCCCGCAGATTTCGTGCTCCACATCTGAAGCGCACACACACATAGCCTACCCCAATAAAGCCGCCTCTGACATGATACAAGTGCAAACATTTGCTTCTTTTTCCAGCATATTATTGGTCAAATACACTCAAAGAATTATCAGTGCACATCTGGAAGAGTATTAACGTAAACACAGTCGCAAACAGTTCAGGAAGAACGAGTAACAGGAACAGTGTGGATCCATGCGTCTGTTAGTCTTAAAGGGACCGCAGTCATTTGCTATTCAAACTACAAAAAGACAAACGATCAACTGCACTTGACTGATCAACTTGTGTAACTTTAATAGTTTCATCTGTACGCTATTGAATTTTTTACAAAGAACATTATCCAATGTTGTTTTAAATGTAATTACTATGCATTTTTTAAATTCAGTTTCTTATCTGAATGCTAGACCTACCTGAAAAAATAAAGCAGTCTGTTTAATTTGTATCTTCTATTCTATTGCATTTATTTGTGCTATTGTTTGTAATCTGTTTATTTGTTCTTATTTTATTACTGTTTACTCGTCTTTTTAAATTCAATTTACCATTCGAAATCAAGCTTTCTTGTGCTGTGTGTAAGCTATTGCAACACAATTACCCCATTGTAAAAAATACATTGAGATGGCAAAAATTTGTGAGATAATTTTAATAGTAATTGATCAATTGATCAATAATTGTTCAAATCAAAATGATGCCCAACCCTAAGGAACATGCTGGCCACATGAATTTTTAGTAAAAAATAACAATGAATAATAAGTTCTGTTGTCATATTAAGCATCTTATCTTATTTATTTTTTTATTTTTTTACTGTGGTATCGATTTAGTATCGATATATCGATATTTTAGTCTGATATCGTATCGAAGTCATAATTTTGGTATCGTGACAACACTAGTGTCAACCTACTTTATGATGCCCGCGGCACTGGGAATGGACTTAAATGGTGGGACAAAAATCACAGGTTTTATAACGAACATCTTAATTTGTTTAGAAGCTATACGAAACAACAAATAGGCTGTGTGCATGGCTTCTGTGGTATTTTGCATGCATTTGACCAGTCAGCGTACTACTGTCACAACCTAATGCTATCTAAGAACGCAGAATATATATATTATTTTTAAGTAATCACGGCTTTGAACATTTACATAATCGTAGCATCCATAATCGTAATCGCGATTAGAAATTTGATTGTGCAACCCTAAATGGTAGACAGTCAACATTTTATTATAATTGATATCTATATTCATTTGAACAATTAGGCTTTAAAAAATAACTTTGTTTCAAGTTCACTTGCATTTAATCTCCACATGAACCCAATATAATAAAGTAATTTACCTGTGGCCTTATATACAGTTACATAAATTATCAACTGTTTAGTGCTTATTTTGACACACCTGATACACACCTGGTTTACACCCAACAGTCTACTTTCACTTGAGACATAACACGCTGTGTTTACATGAATACTCCACACGATGGGTATTTTGACATAATTGTGTATTCAAGCATTAAAGCACAAAAAAGGCAGTGAAAGAGAACTGAATTTGTGATCGCATGCTTAAGCCCCGTTTCCACTACAGGAACTTTACCCAGGAACCAGGAACTTTGGGTGGTACTTGGTGCATTTAGACCGCAGGAACCACGGTCTAAATGAAGTTCCTGGTAAATATTTCCCCCTCCAAATGGCCCTGCTCGCGAGGTAGTACTTTTTCAAAGTTCAGGAACTTTCGAGGGCGGGACTTGGGCGCTGAACATGCTGATTGGTTTAGATCACGCAGCCTTTTATTTCAACCGGCATTTTTAAAAGTCTTTTGCGAGGTTCGTTCTGTGTTCAGTAAATATCAGTCTTGCGCTCTGTCTGATGCCGCGCGTTTGTCTCAGCCATCTCACGTTCAATGTCCGTAATAGCTGATAATAATATACATTGTCATTTTAGATCTAGCTTTACAAGCTTTCTGAATATGCTGCATGCTGCTGAATCTGCATATTAGTGCTCTTTTCTGTCGTTGTTAATTACCTCTTTAGTAAACCTATACATAACCAGCAAAAGCAGCACAGCTTGAATCTCTTCCATACTCGTTATTCATTTATTTACAGTCTATTTTTCACCATGTAAACGACCTGACCGATTACTTTTAAGTGTGGGGTAAACTTTTTATTTCGTAAGTTATGAAGATAATGTTGGAATAATGACACAGCGTATATTGCTCCGGGCAGTTTTTACTTTAACTGTGCCTGACAGAAGTTTTTTTTTTCTGAGATGATTACGTTTTACAACAAATAAATAGCTTATTATATACTACTGTATTAGTCCTGGTGGCCGTTAAGAGTTGCTATGGCTACAGTTAACACAGTCCAGCTGCTGGAGAAAACAGCGTTGACATTTTTGATGCGGCAGCCAAACTGCATGTGACAATGATTGCGATTGAAAGTCATCACATGTAAACAGATCGGTTTAGATAACGTCTCATGTAAACAGTCCACTAAATCTTTCAATCGGTACACACAAAAATTACTGTTTGTCACTGACTTGGAGGAGCAGTCGCACACAGTCCTACGGACTAATTTGCCTAATCTTCCACGGAACTTTAGATCGCGGTGGAAACGCAGACAGCTGCAGGTCTGGGGGAGAGAAGTTCCTGGTACAAAATGTTCCGGGTAATTTTGGTGGAAACAGGACTTTAGACGCGCATCTTTGTGGTCAGGCTGTGTGCCAGTCAGCACGAGCACAGCACAACTCATTTTCAGGATATGTTGCGGTTATAACTCTTCTCATTCATGCATTTCATCACTCTGAAGTGTCAGTAGTGCTATATATTTACATCTCATCATGCTATATGTGATATAGGAATATCTTGGATAGACATTTTATACCGTGGTAATGATTTGTATAGTCACACTGCGCAGCCCTGGAAAAGGGGGTGAATAAAGTATCTTGAAATTTGATGGTTGTTTTGGATTACTTGAAATTAGGCATTTTAAGGTGCCCCATTGGGCCCCAGCCCCCTGGTTTAAAAATAATCTTAATTTGTTTTTAGCATTAATCAACAATTTAAATGCTTGACATGCATATGCTTTCTTTCCCCTTAGGGCTCCAGATGTGATGTTATGGTGAAGAACGGCAGTCTATATGAGGGGATCTTTAAGACATTAAGCTCACGCGTAAGTGACACACCTGCATTGATCTTGCTTTCTGAAACTTGCGCTTAAAGCTGCTTTTTTTTAAACCCATTCTGATTTTTTTTTTCCAAATTTGATCTTTGAGATTGCCTCGAAATACAACCAAATAAATAATTGTATATAAGGAGTATTTCTGAACAAAGCCTCATTGAATTTAACATATTGCTCATCCCACTCAATGTCTGTGTGTGTTCAGTGTGAGCTGGCAGTGGATGCAGTGCACAAGGTGAAAAATGAGGAAGGAGATGGCGGCGGCGGTGGCGGCACACCTGTCCATCCCAGGAGGGAAGAAATCACAGACACCATGATCTTTGGCCCTAGTGACCTCGTCACTATGATCTGCAAAGATGTGGATCTCAATTACGCTATCCGAGGTGTGTATGCAGAGGTGTGCTTTTGTGTTTGTTGTAAGAAATGGAAATATTTTAATGCTTTGTGTGCTTGTTTTCAGACACTTTCACAGACTCTGCAATCGGTGCAACGAGAGTAAACGGTGACCACAGGGAGAAGGTCCTTCAAAGGTGGGATGGAGGCGACAGCAACGGAGAGAATTTTGACCTAGATGCAGATGCAGTGAGTTCCACCCTCATGCTTGTATATACACAACCGAATATGATGACAAATTAGTATATTATCACAATGGATGTCTTTAGGTTTCATATGATTGAAGTTCTTTTTCTCACTTTCAGTCTAATGGCTGGGATGCCAGTGAGATGTTTCGCTTTAATGAGGAGACCTATGGGGTGAAGTCCACCTATGACTCCAGTCTCTCCATGTACACGTGGGTTGATGGTTTTTGTATTTTCTATGACCTTTAAAGTTAGAAGTGGAAAAGCCAATTTTGTCCTTCCAACAGGATTCCCTCTCTTTAGTCTATTTTTTTTTTTATTATATCAGTTTGATAGAATTTAAGTTCATAAAGTCTTCTAAAGCCTTTAAAAATAAATATTTTGTTACACGTTATCTTAAATTTGGGGATGGAAAAAGTCAAAAGCAGTGCTGTTTATCAATTTACAGGCTCTTGGTACAGTCAATGAAAGCCATACTTTTATACCTAGCAATTGCTTATGATTGCTATTTGGGATGCTCATTTCGGTTAATTTTCCCGACTGACAAGCGATGCTCATTAATCGATTATTACCCGTTAACTGATAAGATTATAATATTGAATTGGCATTACATAAAAATACAATCGGCTAATGTCTGCGACTCGTTAAAAATACTTTTTTCACTTGTTTATTTTATTGTGCAAACAGCAGAACATACAGAACAGCTCAACAGGAGAACCTAGATTCACACTAGAGCCCTGCATTTATGCCCGAGCCTGACGGGACCGACTTTAGTACCTTAAGGCCGGGCTTCTCCTTCGTTTTATGTTTGGGCTGGGCAAGTTATCGCGTTAACACATTAATTAATTAACGGCGACAATTATTTTATCGCGCATTAACGTAGTTATTTATTATTATATTGAAAGCCCATTGCTCACTGCCTCTGAATACACGTACAGCAACCATTGGTCACAGGAGAATACTGTCTGTAAGCCAAAGGCTTGACATTCTTGTCTGGGACAAATAAAATATTAAAATAACCAGAAACGTGAGTAGTTTTTTTGTTATTGTTGTTTTTATTATATTCAATGTAAACAGCGATTGATAATGGAGTGTATCTCTGCCTCTGTTGCGTTGAGGCTTGAGCTGCCTGTCTTGCGCTGTTTGTGAGAGTCATTCGTGGAGAAATCAAAACAAGCGAGCAGCAATATAAACTCACAGAAAAAACATACTGGGCTTTTTGTAATTGTTGATATTTATGATATTGTTAATAACACAAGTCGACTTTGCAATCGTGAATTGTGTGGCATAAATGTTGTAGCCTAGTTTAATAAACAAGTTGGATAGATAGCAGATAGATAGAGAGCTTAGCCTAATTAATATTAAGTTACTTAAATTTTAGATCCAACCAACCTGTTTGTTCCATTTCACCCATGATTTCACAGACGAAAATAGTTCGTTAAATAGTGTTTAGAGTCCGCGCCAGCAGCAGCGTGCGTTTCTTCAGCTGCTAGTTATGACCTTTTTACAACCTGATTCCTTCATTCTTTTTCTCTGACCAGGTATCTATCTGAAAGCAAAATGACCAGAAGTAGGCCTAAATACATTCTGAGATTCTTTTGAGACGCATTTAATTCCGATTAGCCCACTCAAACAAACCAATTCAGGTGTCTGAAGGCATTTCAGACAAAAATAAATTTTACAAATGTTAAAAAAATAAACGTGTGTGAGCGTGTTATGGGCTATATGTTGTATTCAGATAGATATGATGGTGCTGCAACACATCACCGCAAATGAGTAAAGCAAGCCAACGCAAATGCTGTAAATAAAACTTAAAATAAGTCTTAGATGCTCAAAAACACAATAATCTTCAATAAAAATTAATAAATGAGCATCATCAGCCTGCCTCAGCTCGTCAAAAATGCCTTTTTACTGTGGAGGTAATATTATAGTAGGCTAAATGAACTAACACTGTGATGCTTGTAGTTATATCTATGGATTTTATTGTAGGCAAGACAAGTCAGGAGTTGATTTGAGAGGCTAAATTGATTAAACATGGGGTTAACTCATTGTCGGCAGCTGGTCGCTTGGTCATCGCTAAAAAAACAAACAACTTTAACAAACAAAAAATGCTCTAAACATTTTTCTAAATTAACTTAACAAAGAAACTAAACACAATGGTCCTCATTTATCAAAAGTGCGTACACCAAATTTCCAGCGTACACCCAAACCCACGGTGACTTTGAGATTTATCAATATGGACGTTGGCGTACGGCACGCTCAAATCCTACGCCAGCTCAGGAGGTGGTGAACGCACGTTTGAGTTAGTGCGAAAATGCGCAGAAAAACAATTCCTAATACCACAAAACGCACTGACAAGTTATGCTATATTATGACCCACTGTTAAATACCACAACAACAACATTCAGTGTTTATTTTTGTGCAACATGAACGTCAATGTTTAATTTGTGTGACTTTACCAAAGCGTTTGATTTGTAGGCATGTATTCCTCCAGTCGCGAGCCTGTGCGCTTCATCTGACGTTTCAGGCCCGCTGGCCCGGCAGCTGCGCACGGACTGGGACTAAAATAATTCAGACTGACAAAATAATAAAAATGACATTCTTCTTTTAAATAATAATAAAATCAATAAAAACGACATTCTTCTTCGAAATAACGAAATAACAAGCGTCATTAAGAATAAAAATCATAATAAGAATAAGAATCTTACAAATTGTCATGTAGGCTAATTATTAATGTGAATGAATGGTAGGCTACTCTACATCACATTATCATCACTATTGTACCCCAATACATGTGCCGTGATACGAAATTAAATGCTAATTGTTTCAAAACGTGCTGTAAAATAATGCATTGTGATGGTAATTTATCATCCAAACAGCTATTTAAACTGCTGGAGTGCACTTCTCAGCCCCCACACTATTAACAGTACTCGTTATTTGTGTCCATATTTTGTTATTGTGAGTGCCTTTAATCCCACTCTTTAAACTCCCAAATAAAACAATTTCAGGTTTTTTTTTTCCCCACTTCCCTGGTGATGGTCTCGATGGACGCGTCTCAATCATCTCAATAGTTCAGTAGTCAGGGCACTGATCAGGGAGTCAGCCCATTGACTTATGTCCTAATCACTGCCCTGACTAGTGGACAAGTGAGATGATTGAGACGCGCCTGATCTCCACGTCGGAGAAGTTTCGCTTCTTTGCCGGCTTCTGTTTGTCCATGGCTTAAAATGAGGGCGTGGGGGAGGCGGAGACTTGAATATATAGGGGCGCGTTATTCTAATGATGATCGTTTTCAGCCGCAGCATTTATCAAGGGCAAGTATTGCGTACACCTGGATTGCAGAGGTGCGCACAGCTTCATAAATCAGGCGATGAGAGGAGTGTAAGCATAATCTTACGCCAACATATACACCAGTTTCTACGCAAGATTGATAAATGAGGGCCAATATAACTACTTTGTCATTAAAAACAAAACTGAACTATTTTAATGGCTGCAAAAATGTAAGCCAAAAAAAACCCCACTGGCTCCAGTATGACTCGGGCCGAGATTGATAAGCTGTCCACACTACAAACACACACACAACCACATGATGAAAAGCATTAAACAAGGCTTCATATGGCACTGATGCCCAGGGAATACAGAGACGCCTCAATACAGTGGCCAGCCTCGAGAAACGATTTTCATTTGCTTTCCTCCGCCAGTCAGGAGCTTGTATTACTGCTGTATTGTTATACCGCGTAGCTTATTTTGCACGTAACTTCGTCACCCTTTCTGTCGTAATAGTCCCACACGGTATGCTTCTTCTTTCCCATTGCTTTTTGCGACATATGTCTGTGTCGGCACGTGTTTCGTTGCATGTGTTGACGTGCCCCGTGAGTAAAAAAAAAAAAAAAAAAAAAAAAAAAACTTTAAACAGTTTAACTGTTAGTGTTAATTGGTCAAAAGTCTTACTATCGGTTAATTGTTAAACGGTCAATATGAGGATCCCTAATTGCTATTGAAGGAAACTGTCATAACTTTTTTGAATGAACAGCTGGTAGTAAAGCATAGGCATTTCAAAATGAGAGTCCCGGTATAATTCTGCCTTGTTTATAATCTAGACAAGAGTCCTGTATTAGTCCTGTATTATGCATTAGGTTACATGAAGCTGTATCTGTCATTTTATTTAATGTAAACTCTTGTGGTTTGTCTCTGGATCACACATCAATGACAAGTTTAAAAGTTTATTAAGCATTATTGTTTCAGCAATCCAGTTTCAATCGACCTCTGATTTGTACATATTGATTTGTTGGTACACAATCCAGTTTCAATGCGTGTGTGTTTAAAATCTATCTTGAATATTTTTACATTTGCAGCTACCCTAGCCTGTTTAATTAAGATTTTGAGGTGGATGATTGATTTTGAGATTGTAGGGGTTTGTTCTATATGAACGTGGTTGTAAAAAATGTTTTGAAGGTCTTCCTTTTTTTATTTTTTATTTTTATTTTTTTAAAAACAGACTAATGGCTAAAGGACTTTAGTCTTCCTGTTAGAAGAATGTGATATTTACTTGATTTCTGTCGCTTCTCTCTGATAGGGTTCCTCTGGAGCGGGGTAGCTCTGAGGGCTTCAGGCAGCGAGAGGCTCGGGCTGCCCGATTGGCTAATGAGATTGAAGCTAGTTCACAGTATCGCCACCGGGTAGCACTGGAGAATGATGATGGAAGAACTGAGGAAGACAAATACAGCGCTGTGGTTCGGGACAGGGACCGTGATGGGGGAGAAAGGGAAAGAGGAAGGGATAGTCCTGGGTTCTCTACTGCTGGGAGCAGGTTTGATGCAATATTTTCTTCCTTTCTATTACTGTTATCTTATGTAGTATTTCTCCTTGGTCATTGCTTTCTTCATCTCTATTTTAGGGAGGGCAAGTACATTCCTCTACCCCAGAGGGCAAGGGAGCGAGAAATTTCTGGAAGGGGCGAAAGAGGTGGAGCTGTATCCACCCTGCCTAATCGAACAAATAGACCTGGCACTTCAAGCTCCTCCCCTAGACCCCTTCCCTCTGGTAGTGGTCAGACCATTCCTCCCAGTGATAGGAGCAGCCCTCTGTCTGTCAGAGGAGGATACTCTACACACCAATCACAGAGCAGCCCACCTACACAGCCCCGCCCCTCAGAGCCAGGTCACTGCAGTCCTCCTTCCCCACACACACTCCCACATTCACTCTCACACCCACAGTCTCTCTCGGACTCAGCCCGGCCTGTCAATGGAGGTAGGTCTTCTGTAACCTTGCACTTTAAGTGTTTATGATGGTTATTACTTCCTTTTATGTTACTAATGAACATTGTATTAATATCTTATAGTGTCATCTAGAATGTCACCCAAGTCTCAAAGGCCTGGACAGAACAACAGAAACCTGCGTACCTCAAATTCTCACTCCTCCCCTACAGGTTAATATGCATGCTAATACACCCACCCACCCACCCACCCACAGGCTTGTGATCCAACCGAGCTTTGAGCTTTTGACATCTAAAATTGTTCTTTCTTTAACCTTGGGTTAATGTTATTCTGGGTCGTCTTGTTCATTTTTCACTGGTTTAATAATGGCTACGTATTTATAAAGTGCAATTATCCAACTTTTTTTTTTTTTTACCATAGTACTTTACTAATGCAAATTTATTAAAAGACCAAGTTTTTGTTTAAAGTTTTGCAGCGTATTACATTTAATAAATGATGATTGGATTAATATCTTAGATGCTATAACTGAAACAATCTTCATTGTCACATGATCCTCCAGAAATCATTCTAATAGGCTGATTTGGTGCTCAAGAAACCACCACGAAAAACGTGGTGAGAACTGTTGTGCTAAGATTATTTTATTATTAAATTAGTTTGAGTGCATAGTTATTGAATTTTTCAAAAACAAAAAAGATTCTGACCCCAACCTTTTAAACAGGTATGCATGTATATACATTCTGTTCCCCAGTTTTGCTTGCATTTAAAATGTGTACCTTTTTTTTTTTTTTTTTCTGTCTCTCTCCAGTCTCTCGTTCCCCCAAACCAGATGCTCCTTCCCAGGACTCTCCTCTTGCTACTCCTACCTACATGGATACCTCTTCAGTTACCATGGCTACCCCTAAACCCACTGGCCCCACCCCTCTCTCGTTCACTGTAGATGGTGAGATGCTTTAAATTTGGATGGTTACCGACTCTTCATTTATATATGCGTCTTACAATCTTAACTTTTCCTTTCACTTCAGTGAATGAAATTCTGTCCAAGGAAAGGACAGAGAATCCAGCAAATCCTCAGGAGGGCAAGGGCAGTAAAGGTAATACAGAAGTTGTTACTCTTGGTAATTTCATTTCATGCACCTGTCATTTAGCCTATAAATGAGCTTCTCTTTTTTCATAGTCTCTTCAGTCCAGAGATCGCAACACCTTGAGGAGCTTCGCAAGTTTTGTAATGATTTTAGGGTGAGTGTGTCATAGGATGCATCTGTAATCAAATACACTGAGTAGTTATTACTTTAATATACCTAATAACCCTATTTCCAGAAAGTTGGGACAAATTGTAAAATGCAATTAAATCGAGAATCTGTGTATTGAAAATATTTAACTGACAAAAGTACAAAGAAAAAATGTCCAAAGTTTTTACTGGCCAACATAATTCAACATAAATTTTGTAAATATAAACAATTTTTGATGGGTTCAACACACTCCAAACATGTTAGGACAGGTGGAGCTGCACCATTCTGGATAAAATGAAAATCTTCAAAAAATCTGTGTTTGTGAATAAATCTTTTAAATCAGTGATAAACCCTTTTTTTAAACGCTTCACTTGTTGCCACCTCTAGCTTTAAAATAAGCAATTCAAGTGTCAAAACGCATTTAAAAGATCTGATTTGGATCACCACCATAGACATCAGATATACCCAAACCATAAACTTCTATCCCGTTATTTAAATTGTAATGCATAAATAACAATGTGTGGTTGAAAAGACTTTTGTGTTTGTTAAAGGGGTACTTCAGCGCTGGGAAGATGAATCTGTATTTAAACTGGGTCATCAATGTAGTAGAAATGTGAAATTATTTTTAAATTTGGTGACTTCTAGACTGAGAAAAGACAGAAAATGTATTTTTGTCTCATGGGGATGAAAGACTACAATTCCCAGAATGCTTTGTTGCCCTGTGAGGCCATTCCCAAAGCCACCTACTGGATTACTGTGATGGAGTTGGAGAAGACACTACAATTAAAAACTGTAGTTTTTGAAATGTCTGTTCAATATAATGAGTGAGTCACCGCGCGAGTATCACAGCACTGAGCACTAACTGCAGGAGTGAGATAAATGAGCTGATGAGCTCGCGTGATGAGAGCTGAGGTAATCGCGACTACACTCACGGCATACATTCACAATGCGAGTTCAGTCTGGCGTGTTTCAGTTCATGCCTTTGCAAGCTTAACTTTCATAGAAATTAATTTGAGAAGTTAAAAGACTTACATTGCTCACCATAGCTCCGTTTAAATGAGTGCCTGTAGCTGAGCTGAGCTCTGAGTGTGATCTCCATCCCCCATGCTCGGGTTCAAAACATGCGGAAATGGCTCCCTCTGCTGGCTGTAGTCTTTAGCCTTTGGCCAAACATTCCTCCTATGACGCAAATATCAATTTGTACATATTATTGTATGTTTTGTTGTAAAATGCAATAAAAAAATTAAAAAAATCGTCAATTTGCATCATAGGAGGAATTTTTCTAGAAATAAAATGCATAAATCTCTTGTCTCAGGGGGATATGAGGGGGGAAAGCACAATCATTTGAATATACTCCAGGGTTTCTACTGATACAAAGCCATATGCTAATCGCTGAAGTAACCCTTTAAGCTTGTTCATTTACATGGCAGCTTCTCTGAATCAGCGGCAATGCAAACGCAGATTTGAATGTTGCAGTGTGATAATCGTACTTTCAAAGGTTAACCAGAGTCCCTAAAGTCTTTGATTTAAACGATTTCACATCGCAAGCATCAGTGGAGTGTGAGCAGCGCGTGCTTTATTGCTGCCCATATTAATGAATGAGAGCGCTTTGACTTTGCATCAGAAACGTGACGGCCGACCCTCCCATTTATAAACATGTGCAGCAACAATAATCTGTGCTGCTCACGCTCTGCTGATGCTTGCTATGTGAAACGGGTGTGAAAGACATGGCATGTTGAAATAAGATTGTGTGGGTGTTTGAATTGAGATCAGTCTTTTAACGATTAATCACGCAGCTCTAGGCATCCGTTACCGTGTGTATAGTGTTTTTCTCAGCACTCCGTGTTGTGTGTGTGTGTGTGTGTGTGTGTGTGTGTGTAGTGCTTTTCTCAGCACTCTGTGCTTTTACATATGGAAGATGGGGAATCTCCTTAAACGCCACCAATGTGCAGCATCCACCTACATTGTGTCAAGGCAGCTATATTGAGCAAATTTGGCCAGGGTTAAACCCCTCCTTTTTTGAAGGACATCCTGGGATTTTAAATGACCACAGAGAGTCGGGAACTCAGTTTAATGTTGCATTTGAAGAATATCACATGCAGAATGAGGCCTGGTATTGTCTTGCTTTCCAGGAAAGATGTCATATTGATGACAGTATATAGCCCCATTTCCGCTAAATTACTGTGAACAATTTGTCCCACTGAATTTAGTTTTCCGCAAATAAGCTTAAAGCCTGAACCTTATGGAGGACCAAACCTGCACAAATTAAAAATAAATTAATTAATGAATGAGTAAATAAATGAATAAATAAATAAATAAATATACACATGTAAATTAATAAAAACATAAATAGATAAATAAATGTGATAATAGGAAAATAAATAACAGAATAAACGACTTGATTAAATAAATGATTCACTTTTAATCAAATACAATTTTGTATTATCCTTCCCTTAATTTATTATTTTCTGCTTTTATAAAAATATATATTTTTAACTTTTATTTATTTGTTAATTAAATTTAACATTTATTTTTATATTTATTTTTATATTTATGCATTCATTTGTTTTTTTACATTTTATTTTTCCCACATGCATTTATTTTTACATTTATTGATCGATTGATTCATTTCTTTTTCCGTGTGCAACATGTAAATGAGGAGGGCGGTCCTTGTGTAGCTTTAGCGCATCATTGGTTGAGAGCTCACCACAGTCTATGAAGCTCACGCTCGCAGAATCAGACCAGCTGAGGAGAGTTGTCAGTAAATGACAGCTGCATAGTTCTTTCACTAAACAAACGTATCAATGTTTCCAACAGTTTGACCCATTGAGAGATACGTTTCAATGGTACTTATCAGAAGAGAGTGCGATGGACTCGTCCCACCTTACTACCATCTGACTCAAGGGTTTTGAATGTGCTGGGACATAGTGTTTTGCAGCGTGTCTATTAATTATCATGGCAACATTTCAGTCTTTACTTCCACATCCATATCGGAATATAACCCTCCTAAAACATCGATAAGCACATCTAATTTTAACATCAGTCATTTGATGCGTTGTTTTCGACTTCATTCGCTAAGTAGCACAACTCTCTAACTAACGTTAGCTGTTTGTGAAACGTCCACCATAGTATACACATGCAAGAGCTGAACTTACAACCTGTCGAGGTCAAAATCACTACTATAAGGACCACTGGAACTTCTCTCAATAGGTCAAACTGTTGGAAACATTGATACGTTTGTTTAGTGAAAGAACTATGCGGCTGTCATTTACTGACAACTCTCCTCAGCTGGTCTGATTCTGCGTGCGTGAGCTTCATAGACTGTGGTGAGCTCTCAACCAATGATGCGCTGAAGCTACACAAGGACCGCCCTCCTCATTTACATGTTGGACAAGGAAAAAGAAAAAGAAATGAATCAATCGATCAATAAATGTAAAAATAAATGCATGTGGGAAAAATAAATGAACGCATAAATATAAAAATGTATGTAAATAAATATAAAAATAAATGTTAAATTTAATTAACAAATAAATAAAAGTTAAATATATATATTTTTGTAAAAGCAGATAATAAATTAAGGGAAGGATAATAAAAATTTATTTGATTAAAAATTAATCATTTATTCTGTTATTTATTTTCCTATTATCACATTTATTTATCTATTTATGTTTTTATTAATTTACATATGTGTATATTTATTTATTCATTCATTCATTCATTCATTCATTCATTCATTCATTTATTTATTTTTAATTTGTGCAGGTTTGGTCCTCCATAGAACCTCATCGGCCCATTGATTGTATTTATTTATTTTTTTACTTCATTGTTGATTTGAATGGGAAACAACCATTGGCAAACAAATATAATGCTGGGTGAGCTCAACCAATCAGCATGTTCAGCGCCCAAATACCACCCTCAAAAGTTTGTGAAGCAGGGCTGTTTTGAGGGGGGAATCTTTATCCAGAATTTAGATTAAGTTCTGTTTCCTGAAGTCGAAACAAGTCACAGAGTACCACCCCAATGTGTTCCTGTGGAAAGTCCCTGCGGTGGAAACACTGCTTTTACTTTATAACTTTATATTTTTTTTCGCCTTTTAGGACAATATTTTTTTTTGTGCAGATAGCAGCATAGGTACATGTTCATATAGCAACACCGTATAATAAAACACATCAAATAACGCACATTCATAACAAATCATTAAGAAAAGTAATAGCAGCAGGTATAAAGGAGTTTTTGTGTCCGTTAGATTTACACGGGGAGTTTAAATCGCCAACCAGATGGAAGCATTTGAAATTCAGTACATAATGGGTGGGTAACATCTGAATGGACTAACTGTGCCTTCCTAGTCACCCTATATTCATAAATTTGTTTAATGGTCCTTATATCAGTCCCGATGATCTTACTACACATTTTAACAATACTATTCAACTTACTCCTAATCCTAACATTCTTATGTCTGTATCACAATATACACCTCCAAGTACCTTCACAGACATGGAGTGATGAACCCCTGTACCATGACAGATGTTTGCTTTTACACCCGTTACTGATGAAAATCTGGATGGTCTCTTGCCTTTAGGATTAAAAACTGTTTTTCCCAAAAACAAGCTGAAACATGGACTTCTTTGACCACAGCACACATTTCTACTGTGTTTTGGTTCAGCTGTGATGAGCAGAGAACTAGGCTGCATAGAACTGATGTATCTTTTTTTTTTTTCTTCTTGCATTACACCGATTCATGTTGTATTTATTGATGCAGCAGCAGATTGTGATAAGTGACAACGGTTTTCAAAAGCCAATGTGGCTGTATTTAAGAGTATCGTGTTTCTAATGCAATGCCACTTGAGGGCTCAGAGTTTACGCACATTCAAAAGAGGTTTCATGTCTTGCACTATGAAGACTTTCTGGGTAAACCCAGCCTGATCTACTGGCGATTTGATTTCGCCGTGCAACTCCGCCTGTACATTAATTTCTACTGGTTCTGTTACACTTTTGCGGGAGCCAATCACAGACTGGCTTATCCACCAGGCGCCCTATTGGCAGGTTTAGTATGATGATGGATAGAGAGGTGATAGGTTGTTGAACATTGATCACACCTCTTGTGGTCTGATTGGTTGAGGGACTATCCAGTTGCGCAGTCATTTGAGTAATGCTTGTTTATCATGCCTTTTGTGCAGTAGAAAATGCAGAGCAGACTCCCCAGACCAATGTTCAATCTTAAAAGATTTAGCTCTGGTCTGGTGAAAGCGGGACAAAGAGAGACTGGGATTTCCTTCCTGAATTTTTCCACAATGTTATATAATCTAGAGATGTTTAAAAACTTAAATAGTTTGTAATATTGCCTTGAACTTTTTTTTGTTTGTTTGACAATTCTCAAACAAAATTGACAATTGGCACATGAAGTGAGGAGCCATAACCAATCTTTGCTTGCAAATTTTTTTAACTTGGACATTCGCATGTCCAAACTTTTGGAGTGATGCATCCAACAAAATCATAATTTGTTTTAGAAAATACAATTCAGTTGCTCTCTTGTTTTCTTTGTACTTTTGTACAAAATTAACAAATCAGCGATTCTTGATTTTTGCTTTTACAAAATGTCCCAACTTTTCTGGAAATGTACTTCACAATCTGTAAAAAGTATCAAATATAGTTTGAATGCACACTGAACATGCTACATTGTTCTTTGGTTTTTTTGCCCACTGGCAAACATAACCATTTTCCCTTTCTGATTTTTAGCTTCCATCTGGTTCTAGTTCCAGCCCCAAAACTTTAGCGACTGACTCTTCTCAAACAAACCCTGCCCACAACACACAAACAGACTCCACCTCTCCAACAGAAGCTAAACCAGCCCCGCCCACAACTCTGACTACTGAGCTTCCAGCAGAAGACAGAAGTAGAGAGACAAATGCAGAGGGGGTGGCAATCACCACCCCTCCACCAACCACGACCATCTCTGCACCTTCTGCCCTATCTGGCACTGCCATGCAAAATCCAACTATAGAAGGGCAAACGGGAGGGACGCCCCAACCCGCAAGGACCCCAGGCAGTGAGGAGGGCAAGCCAGAGGCTGAGAGATCAGAGGGCGTGACTGAGTAAGTATAACACTTCAGAATATTTGGCTTAATGTGGTATTGCTAGTAGGTGTCAAATGGGATTAGTAAACCAAGTCTGTTGGTGAGTAACACATTTCAAAACGCTTTCCAATGCAGTCAAGTGAAGAAATCGACACTCAACCCCAACGCCAAAGAGTTCAACCCCACCAAGGCTCCTCTCAGCATGGTAAGAGCATGACTTTTCTCTGTTTGGTTTCCTTTTATACAGCTGTTGAAAATATAAAGGTGCTGAGCCAGTGTGTCATGTCCATTTTTTTTGCAGGTGAAGCCCTCGGCCACTCCCACCCCACCACGGCCAACTCCGCCCAGCCCCACAGTGGTGTTGCAGCCCCCACCAGGCCAGGGAACCATTTACAACACCCAGTACCTGAGCTATGTCTCACCCATCCAGATACAGGGTCACTCCGTACAGGTCTCCATCCTTGCTGCTCATGAATAAATTTGAGGAAAGAAAAAAGTGCAACATAATGTTATATGTAGTATTTTTTTATTTATTTTTCTAGGCACCTCAAATGTACCCGTATCAAATGACAACTGTTGGTCAAGGGAAGTACCCAAGAACAAAAGGTAATTAATGTAGTAGTAGTACTAGAAATACTTTGTTTTTAAAAGGTCATGAAACCCCCCTGCTGCAGCTGTGTTTTTTCACAACTTCAATTTAAAAAAGGCTTGCAAAAAGGGGCATGGTCAACTGCGAAAAGGTGGGATGGGTATTGCGTGGAAAGGGCATGGTTTGCATAAATGGGGAGTCTCATTAGGCGCATTAAAATTAGCGATTACGAAAGCAGCGGTTCTGAGACATGTTCTTGGTTCACACATTGGTATTGTTTACAACCGAGATTAGATGAGGGATGAGTACAGCGAATGAGAGCTCTGAGCAGCAGGAAGAACAGAGGTTGCTCTGAATGTCATTCAGCTCTTCAAATCAGCATAATTCATTGAGATATTAAAAGAAATGTTATTCTGTATGACGAAATATTAAGCAAACGTGGTGATAAATCTATATCTGTACAAATATGCACACTGTTTGGAAAGATGAACAACACGCCGACATGGTTTTGCTCTCACAAGAGAATATGAACCACCCACGCAGTGGGAGGGAGGGAGGGGGAGGGGGGCACGGAGATGTACTCGTGGGGAAGCCTCACTGCAACCCTAGATCAGGGTAAAAGCAAAGATGTTTGAGGTTTCTCAACCATGCATCTGAAGCGCAGGGCAACGTGCTGGGTTGCTGCGACGATCCGCGCTGTCACCCAGCAGCTAGAATAAATCTATATTTGTCCAAACATGCACACTGTTTCACTAAGAGCCCGAAAACATGCGGTTTAGTGCATGTCTGTTACCATAAAGAGTTTATACCTGTCGTTTTTCTCCGTCATCACTCGCGCGCTCTGTGAGAAGATCTGACGCTGTGCATCATCCGAGAGCACGCAAATATTGAGTTCTCTTTCAAGTCTTGCGCTTAAACGGACAAACTCACACAAGAAGTATGTCAACATGTCCATCTTGATGAGTATCGTAGCAGACATAATTTTGGTATCGTGACAACACTAATTCAGACTATGACTTCGATACGATATCAGACTAAAATATCGATATATCGATACTAAATCGATACCACAGTAAAAAAATTAAATAAATAAGATAAGATGCTTAATATGACAACAGAACTTGTTATTATTCATTGTTATTTTTTACTAAAAATTCATGTGGCCAGCATGTTCCTTAGGGTTGGGCATCGTTTTGATTTGAATAATTATTGATCAATTACTATTAAAATTATCTCACAAATTTTTGCTATCTCAATGCATTTTTTACAATGGTGTAAATGTGTTGCAATAGCTTACACACAGCACAAGAAAGCTTGATTTCAAACGGTAAATTGAATTTAAAAAGACGACTAAACAGTAATAAAATAAGAACAAATAAACAGATTACAAACAATAGCACAAATAAATGCAATAGAATAGAAGATACAAATTAAACAGACTGCTTTATTTTTTCAGGTAGATCTAACATTCAGATAAGGAACTGAATTAAAAAAATGCATAGTAATTACATTTAAAACAACATTGAATAATGTTCTTTGTAAAAAATTCAATAGCGTACAGATGAAACTATTAAAGTTACACAAGTTGATCAGTCAAGAGCAGTGTGATCGTTTGTCTTTTTGTAGTTTGAATAGCAAATGACTGCGGTCCCTTTAAGACTAACGGACGCATGGATCCTAAACACTGTTCCTGTTACTCGTTCTTCCTGAACTGTTTGCGACTGTGTTTACGTTAATACTCTTACAGATGTGCACTGATAATTCTTTGACTGTATTTGACCAATAATAAGCTGGAAAAGGAAGCAAATGTTTGCACTTGTATCATGTCAGAGGCGGCTTTATTACGGTAGGCTATGTGTGTGTGCGCTTCAGATGTGAGCACGAAATCTGCGGGGATTAGTAGAATTAATTTATGTGCAATCCCGCGCGAAATTCAGACCGATCACACACTAACACTAACACACTGTCATGAGGAAAAAGTCCAGCAGAACGCGCGTTCGCCGTGCTCAGAGGTTAACCGGGCTGAGGGAGAATATGCCGGTGTGTGTGTCAACTCGCTGACGGTCAGAGAGGAGAGCGCAGCTGATATCGATACTGTAAAAACTGAGAATCGTATCGTTTCAGATATTCCAGTATCGATATATATCGAAATATCGATATTTTTGACAACACTAGTCTGAATATGCCTTAAGTGAACTGTATAGTATGCACAGTCGAGAAAGACGAGCATATACCTGCATCAGGTCTTAAAGGCGCAGTAGCCTTTACTGCTGCCTGAGTGATGTCCTTATATTTAGTTTGACATTAAACAATGCTCTTGATTGAAAAGCTTTTTTGTGTGTGTATAAGTGAGAGAGAAAATGTCAGTATTTCATTGAGACTTGAGATTAAATAAACTGCTTAAATGCTGGAATACACTACACGATTTTTAAAATCTGAACAGATTTCAAAAACTCTAGGCATCATACACTTGCCGACTTTGTAAATGGTTACAGAGAAAAGCTGGGCATCATACACTACCAGACTTTAAAAACGTCTGGAACACAAACTGAAACAAGCGCCTGGTTGCTAGGAGATGCACGCATGACAGACATAACAACAAGCATGAGATGTGCAGGAGATGAGCGCGGTAATTTTTGAAGCGACTATCTGTGCGCTGAGCAAAAAGAGGTAGAGGTAGGCCTAAGTGTTTTTCTGTGCTGATGAGTCAAAATATTGAGTCTAATCTGTAAGCGTGTTCTGTTCGGTTATTGTTATTTTATTTTATTGCAACACATGTATAGAGGACAGCTTCGGATTCATGAATAAATAGATAATTAAATTATTTATTTATTTTTAACATTGAGTTTTTCATTAAAGAAACACTGTTGTTCGAAGAAGCACACATGCTCTGGTGTGGCTTTGTTTGGAACTACTTTCGTTGACAATATTGAAGTTATTTATACAATAGTTTTGCTGTTTTGATTCCTACACGATTCTCACACAGATCAAGATGCGAGAGCATAGAGTATGTGACCTTGTTTACGTTAAGTAATCTGTTTACATTTATTGTAATAGGCCTACAATTAATAATTTGCAGCTATTGACGCGCTTTGATCACGTTTAAACACGTAAAGTTATCCCGGGAAAGCATTAATGTAAAACCCGTATGCTAATGATAAGTGACATAATGAATAAATTAAGACAAATGTTTACCTCAGAATTTGGTTTGCGAAATATTAGTATTATTATTTGTCTTTGCTGTATCAATAGGCAATATATTATTTAACATGAAGTAGCTATATGGCTTCCCTGTAAATGTACAGCAGTGGGCGGCACGTCAGACAAGCTTCTGGTTTGCAAAAACAGACCCTGTTTCTCAATCAGCTCCCTAGTTCACTAACAGTCAGTGCACTGATCAGGACATAAGTCAGTGGGCTGACTCCATGATCAGTGCCCTGACAACTGAACTAGGGAGCTGATTGAGACGCACCCAGAGAAAACGGCAGGCAGCCCCGTGGCTGACACACAACAGAAACGCCACGTTTGCCGGCAAAATCGATTTTATGTTGTTTTTTTTTATTATTACAATTAGGCCTATATCTGCATTTATTTTAACCTAAAGACTTTCAAACATGAACATGTCATTTATTAATATGTATTTGTGTCAAAATGACATAAAATCAGCTTTTTTTTCTTTGTCTACAACCGGTAACAGTTGTCATCCACATTATAGAGACACTCGTGCTCCTGCCACAGCTGAATAAGTTTTTCTTCATTGGTGGAGTTCCACTTTGTGATCCTGCTGGTCTCCATTTCTTGTTTGTTGATTTTCGTTGGCTTGTAGCCAGTGATTTCCGGTTTCAGTAGCGAAATCGGCTCAAAATATCAAACATACTTGATATCCTCCGACTGGATGGAAACAAAATCTGAAGCTAAAAAATCAGAGTCTATGGCCATGATATACTACGCGATTTTTCATGGAATCTGTCGGCTCAAATCTGCAGACTGGCTCTGACTTTTGTCAACTAGCGTCAACTTGTTCAGATTCTAAATCGGGTAGTGTATTCTAGCCTTAAGTATTGTAGAGCTTGTAGTATTCATTTTCACATGCAGTTACACATTGTCAGGTAAAAACAAAAAAGTGGCTGGTAAAAACATTGAGTGGTAGACTTTGAAAAAAAGTTAATTTCCATCCCTGGCAAGCGCTGTCTATGGGTGACGTCATGTATTTTGCGAAATGCGCAGTTAGGTGATGTGTCGCCCTCCATACGTTGCGAAACAGATGTGCAATATAAACGATACAAAATTGGCCTACGATAGAGATTTTAAGTCTACATTCGACTACAACTGTTTATTAGAGATTTGTTGCCGACTAGAACTTGAAGTGCGATGAGGTCTTAAAATATTTGGAGAAGGTTTTTAAAAAGTCTTAAAAAGGTATTGAAATTAACTTCAGGATTCCTGCATATACCCTGTTGTAGCAATGGCTTCCACAAACCATCCTGGTTACAGCTCGGTCGGCGCCTTTACTTCGTATCAGCACAACGCCTCATTTTCCTCCTTGACTTTACTGCACGCTGCTTCCAAAACTTCCCCACCATGTCTCTACAATAAAATTATATTTTATGCATACTAGTGATTGGTGCGGTGCTTGGATTGAATGAGCTTTGTCATGAATATATATCAAGAATCGCACAAAATGGTTGACGTCAGCGTGTTTCCACCAGCCCATACATGGGCGAAAGTACACACTGACGTCAGATTTTGTGACCGTGTTCTGACTCAGCTTTTTAAACCAGAAGACAGAAATCGCTCTGAAAAATGCAAAAATAAAAAAATTTCACATATGAATAACATTAATGAGTACCTTAAGTGTTTTCAATGATGTAATGCCTATACATGTCTTTTTACATGTCAAGGTGTTTTGGGGTTTTATGACCCTTCAAATCAATTTTGTACACAACTCCTTAATAATATTGGCTGAACCGATATTAATTAACAGGCCCTGAAACTCTTAAACTGCCTTTTTTGTTTTTCTTTTGTTTAACCGTTATCTGAGGTTAACTTGTGATGTTCAAATGTTTTTTACATTCAAAAACTTCATAATGAATAAGTAATAGGCTATTTTCTACCCTGGTTTTGAGCCTAGCTCTTGAAACGCTCGGCTCCCCCGTCATTGGAAGTGTTCAAAACAATTTCTCACGTGTAATGTGGAGAAACGACAAACGGAATGATTTGCCCATGTAGTACTCCTGTACAGGATGAATTAGAAATGAATAGACATTCAAGTGATGCTTCTTCACTGTTGCTTAATCGTGGATTAATACAAATTATATATAAAACCTTAATCATGCCATTCAAGTTCATAGACATCCTAACTATCAGTGAAAATAAACTCGTAACACAGAATTAATAAATATAGTATAACATGAAACTCATTCTGTACAATAACACTACACTTCATGTACTCTGTACTTTGATCATCACCAGCGTGCGTGCTAATCGCGGCAGACATACTAACCATGTGCCCAGAATGGATCCATGGTGCTAAATAGTAATATTAGGTAGGGGTGTCAACAATAATCGATTCGGCAATGCATCGCGATGCGGGGCATGAACGATTCAGCATCGATGCGGCAAAGTGCCATAATCGATTATGTCACTGTTTATTTTCTGGCGGACGATGAAGTTTCAAATACTTCCGGTTCCGGGAGAATAACAACAACAACAAGGAAGATGGCTGAGGCGGAGGGAGATGACCGCGATAGACGGGTTATTAAAAACGCGCTAACGACCCGAGGTGTGTAGGATTGTTCGTATATATTTTTTGCACAATAATAAATTAATCTATAATGACGAAATACGGCGCAATTCACCTTTATTCCACAAGGTGGCAATGTCTGATACCCAATGATGAAGTGACGTTTCACTCATAGTTACCTCTGACAGAAAACAAAACAATTATAATCTGCAAAACTTGAAATGGGTTAGTGATTTACTTCAGAGAGCAAGTACTAAACACAATCATATGTTAGTGTCACTGTCTCTTGATGATGGATGTGGTCAAGAAGCTGTCAGTGATCAAAATATTGATTTTGAAGACATTGAAAATGAGTTTGGAGAATATGCATGAGATCGCGAATATGAGGCAGATGCTGAATATACTGGTAAACGAGCTCTGACGAGGTCATATGATGGTATTAAACATCTGCTCAAACTGAATCCTTCCAAGCTCCAAAAGGTAACGAAATAGGTTTTATTTTATTCTTCTGTAGCTGTTGCTCTAAAATCAGGAGTTTTATATATTATCACAACAGGTAGAGGTCTATCCATGTTAAATATAGATCTGGGTCGCTAACGACCTGAATATGTAAGAATGTTTGGTGAAACAGTCATGCATTTAAGGGTTAATTGCATTTTATTTAATTTTATTTAATTACATTTTATTTTATTTAATAACTTTTATGTCAAAGATACAGGAGACACAAAGCAGCCAATACAATCTGTTGTTTAATATCTGCTTGTATTGCCTCAAAAATTTGCTTTGTGTGCAGTAGAATTTTGATGCATCACAATGCATCGTAGAATCGAATTGAATCGAATCGTTACCTGGTGAATCGTAATCGAATCGTGAAGGCAGTGCCAATGCACACCCCTAATATTAGGAAGAAACTGATAATGGAGAATTATTCAATATACCACACCCACAGGGTTTGCAAAATGTCTTTATCAAACAAACACAATGATTTATCTCTCATCCACCTGCAAATAATTGGTGTTTTTTTTTTTTTTTAATTGTTTTTTAATTGTTTTTTTTTTTTATACTTGGCCCGTCCGATCAATGGATATAAGCACAAACTGTGCATAAGTAGCACACAAGTGCCCCCACAAACCAAGTACGTGCATCAGCAAAACTTCAACTCGGACAAATCAGCATGCTCAAAACTTGCGCGATTTGTATTTTTCCTTCAAATTACCAGTCAGGAGTGAGCACGTCATTAGTCTCAGGGCGTCGGGCTTTGTGAGCCCTGGCCCATACTTGTTCGAGTCTGATCCCGAATCCCAAGACCGTGAACCAACAACACCTCAAATGCAAAGGATGCTCCAGCCTGTGACACAATCAGTAGATATCAAATGTAACAATGCAATACTATCACGCAAACATTTCTTACTCGCGTACTTGTTGCACCATTCCTGTTAGATGTTTGAAACCATACCATAAGCTTTATTGCTTATTACAGGTTATTTTTATGTTACCATGAACTTTTATATATTGAAAGCTCAAGGGAAAGTTTATGTTCTCAATTGATGACTCCTTTAATGTATTCTTATTGATAACAAAAAGGTCAGTTTTTTTTTTTTAAATATTTTTAATAATAATACATCAGTTACAATAAGAGTATCAGGCCCTATTTTGCACTCTAATCATGTATTACTTCTACCACCTGTCTCTCAGGTTCTGTGGTGACTCCTCGTCCAGACCACAGCTCTTCAGCGCCCCCTATGCTCCAGGCTGCGGCATCAGCAGCAGGGACTCCTCTGGTGGCATCTCCTTATCCTCCCTCATATCTGCAGTACAACCAGGTTATATCAGCAATGCCCCACTACCCTGGACAGGTACCAGCCTTCACGTTTCCGGTAGAACAAATGCTTCTAGTATTTCCAATCAAACAAGCTGATTTTGTTTTGAATTAGATTTGTATTGTAGATGGTCACCATCACAAAATCCCCTGTTATTTTTCTCTCTCTGTCTCAGGTGTACTCTATGCTCCAGGGTGGACCACGAATGCTTGGATCGGGAGGGCACCCACAGGCAATGGGTCCCCCTGGTCCACAGTACCCTGGTCAGACTGAAGGACCGCCAGCCCCTCAGCAGGGGATGTATGGTAAGCAATGACGACTTTATAAAATGGATTGATTGTAGTTCATGCATTGTAGTTGGTTATGTTGTTAACTAATATAATTTTCTTTCTTCCTCCTTTAGCTCCGCAGTCATTCTCTCATCACTCTGGTTCCATTCATCATCCTCAGCCTTCCAGCACCCCCACAGGCAGCCAGCCGCCCCCTCAACATCCTGCCCCCAGTCCAGGACAGGTACATCTACCTTCCGCTCAATAGCAACTACACGCCTATTCCACAAACTCCCACTAAGAACTTAATATTTCTTTGTAACAAAAGATTAATTATTTTTTTATTTAACCAGAGAAATCCTTTGAGAACGAGTCTCTTTTGCGAAGGAGCCCTAGCCAAGAAAGCCGCAATCTAAAAGTTCCACATAAAATATAAAAAATACAATGAACATACAAGACATAATAAACAATAAAATGTATACTATATAAAAATAAATAAATAAAATCCCATTGTCACCATAGACTTATTCTACTTTGGGAAGCAGGGACTGGGATTGTGCCTGCTTCCTGGTACTTTACTAACCTCTTAAATTCAGGAATGTATTCAAGAGAGTAATTTTCAGATGCCTTTTGTTAGTAAAACCTTGTGTAATTCTGTCTGTTTTTTTCTAGTCTGGTCAGTCTGGTCCTCAGCCTCAGTCTCTGTACCACTCTGGGCCGCTGTCAGCCCCCACACCCCCTAACCTGCCCCCTGGACACAGCTCCCCACAGGCCTCCTACTCCCTTCAGGGCTACAGTCTGCCGGGACACCAGCCCATGCCTCACCCGTACTCCTCTCTAGGACAGCTGGCACAGGTGATGACCATAACCACATCAACAGTCACATTTTTTGGAAAGGTTTTAATTTAATGTAAAATGGATGTGCTGATTCCTGCAGATACCCATAATTTGTTAAAGGGTCATGAAACCCCAAAACACTTTTTTTGAGATGTAAACAGATATGTATAGGCTGCACATCATTGAAAACACTAAGGGTACTCATTAATGGTATTCATATGTGAAAATAGTTATTTTTGCATTTTTCAGAGCCATTTCTGTCTTCCGGTTTGAAAAGCTTAGTCGGAGCAACGTCACAAATGCTGACGTCGGCACGGCCTTTTCGGCCCAAGTATGGGCTGCTGGGCACATGCTGACGTCGACCGCTCCGAGCGATTCTCGATATATATTCATGACATAAAGCTCATCCAATCCCTGCGCTGTAGTATGCATACAAGATAATTTAGTTAATATGCATGAGACAGTCACTTCTGTCAGGCTCGTCTTACATCATTATTGTAGAGATATGGTGGGTAAGTTTTGGAAGCAGCGTGCGGAAAAGTCACGGAGGAAAGCTAGGCGTTGTGCTGATACGAAGTAACGTAAAGGGTGCCGAGCGAGCTGTAACCGGCGCCGTCTGTGGAAGCCTTTGCTACAAAGGCTCGGTAAAGTAAAATTCACCTGAGGAATCGCACGCCGAACCTGCAAGCGTTGACTATCTATGTCAGAAGTGCAAAATAACCAATCTGTAATCTGTAGGCTAATGAACAAAAGCCACGTCCTCTCCGTTTTATTTGTCGTCACAGCCATGCACTAAACCGCATGTGTTCGGGCTCTTAGTGAAACAGCGTGCTGCATATTTGGACAAATATAGATTTAGCTGCCGAGTGACCGCGCGGATCGTCACGGCAACCCAGCGCGCGTCGCTCTGCTTCAGATGCGCGGTCGAGACTATGAAGCCTCAAACCCCTTCGCTTTTACCCCGATCTAGAATTACACATCTCTATCACATCGCATGTTGGGTGGTTCACGTTCTCTTATCACGTCGGCGCGTTGTTCATCTTGCCAAACAGCGTGCATATTTGGACAAATATAGTTTTATCACGTTTGCAAAATATTTCGTCATGCAGAATAACATTTATTTTCATTTCTCACTGAATTATGCTGGTTTGAACTTTGAAGAGCTGAATGATTTGCGATCTAGCTGCTGCACGCCACTCATAGCTCTCTCATTCGGTGTACTCATCGCTCATTTAATCTCACTGTGGTAAACAATGCCAACGGGAACCAAGAACATGTCTCAGAACCGCTGTCTGCTGCTGCTATATCTCTAATCTTAATGCACCTATACTGACAGACACTCCCCTATTTATGCAAACCATTCCCTCTTTCCACACAATACCATCCCACCTTTTCACAGTCGACCACTCCCCTTTTAACAAGCTTTTTCAAATCGAAGGTGTGAAAAAACACCGCTGCAGCAGGGGGGTTTCATGACCCTTTAAAAAGTGACTATAATGTTACAAAAGATGTACAAATTTTGAACTGTCTATTGAAAGAATCCTGAAAAAAACATTTCAATTAATAAGAACAAACAATTGAGCACTAATAATAGGACATCAAGTCATATTAGAATGATTTTGGAATGTTCATGTGACTGGAGTAATGATGCTGAAAATTGAGCTTCTCCATCACTGGAATATATTTTCTATTGTAATACTTTTTATAATGTTTGTATTTATTCATAGATGCACCAACGTCACTACCAAATAGAATGCCGCCATATTTACATACTGATCTCGCCCGGTGGCCACCCAAACTGCCAATTTGAATGAGAGAGACTGAGAGAATTTATATTTTAGGCTCCGATCCTTATTTGTTACTCCCAGTTTTCTTTTGTCCATTATCACGTATAATATATCTTGTACATAACCCCTCCCCATACAGTGGAGATTGCTTGAAGGCTTTCAAGTGTACCGATGCATATCAATATGCTGTGGCTTGCAACGTGTCAGCGGGAAATTTTTCGGCTCATATTATTCTCATGCATTTACAGATGCAGCGTTTTGGCTGAACCTCTTCTACTTCTGCTGCATTAGATGAGAACACATTTGATAATTTTCTGGGTCTTAAGAGTCTGCGTTTGTGATTGTCCTTATTTCATGCAAAACACTTGCTGGATGCATTTAAATCTGCGTTAAATGTGTGTTTTTTGTCACCTATCACTCATGCGCAAAGAAAAAAAGAAGCAGACAGAAAGCAGGTCAATGCGTTTCCATGCTACGCAAAATCGGGGTATATCGCAGGCATTACTGAGACCGTTGGTTGTAAAGATGGCAGTGCAAATCTACAGTGACATCATGTGACCCGAACGAATAAGCATGTTGTGTTGTTATTCGGCAACTAATTAGATTTTTCATTTCAGGCCCATGTTCAAGGTGCTCTCCAAGGTCCTCACCACTCTGGAGGCCATGGAGTGATGTTGCTTCATGCCCCGCCACCCCCTCAGCAGGGTTCTGGCCCCCAGCATGGACCTCCCCCACCCCAACAGGGGCACTACACCTACATTGGACCACCTCAGGGTGAGTTTCCTGCACACGAGTATGCTTTGTGACATTGTAGGTTTGCTATGAAATCTACCATTCTGTTTTCTCTTACTGAAATAAGGTAATTTTATATGAATTTGATGTTTAATATTCAACTGTGCAGACACATTTATTAAGTGTGTTTTTCTCTGCTCATCAGTGCCGGTGCAGCATCCTTCCCAGCAGATTCCATTCCACCCTCCTGGAAACTAACAGAGTGACTTTTGAGACTGAGCAGAGCGCCCCCATCTGATCCTCCTGTGGGATCGCACATGTATATACCCTCCACCTGCTTCAAGAATGGAAAAAAAGATTTTGTTTTTATTCACCTCTGGCAAGACTGAATGTGCTTGTTTTATTTTTTTTCTCCCCTTTTTGCTGTTTTTAATTTGAGCGGACGGGGACACATAGTGTCTAAATCAGGAAGAGGGAACGAGTAAGCGTAAGACAAAAATGGAAAGAATGAGGGACATTTTTATAAAAATACAGTGACCTCTCCCTTTGTCCTCAACCCCCTTATTAAATAAGCAAATAATAAATGGTTAAAAAAAGAACAAAAAAATACAAAAAAAGTTTATAAAAATAAATTTTTAAACTCTCCTTATGCGTTTTTGTCCAGTTCTTTGCTTTGTTTTAGCACTGCAATCAGTGACTAAAATGCCTTTCAAATTTTTCTTACATGCTTACAATTTCTATCTATTTTATAGCAGCAGACATGATGTAAATTAGAAAAACTTTATTTCCCCATTTACAAGCCTATACAAACATTTATGACCACATATTAAAAGCTTTATATTACATGAAGTCAAAGAAATCTCTCTTGATGCGCTCATATTTTTCGAAGCAAAAACCTGGATGCATTGTTGTAAACGCCACGTTTTATAAAAAAAAAAAAAAAAAAAAAATTCTCAGGTATCGTCAGCATGTGTGTCGTCACGGATTGAGGAAGTGAAGTAGTCTGTGAGGTGACAGTGGTTTGATGCTTTCTTGGTGGTGCTGCACTTCAGAATCGACTCATGGGTATATCTGGAGACTCAGGATGATTTTTAGGCCTCTAACCAATATCACTTGATAAAAGGCTATCCTGGAGAAAAGGTTTTTGTTTAGTCTCGCCTCATTGAAAAATGTGTCAGTCAAGTGCAGTAAATTAGAGAACTGCAGTACCTGGATTATTACGAGTTAGGTTCTGTGTTGACATAATCAGAGCTGCCCCGCTCATCATCACTGCTCACACTTCCAAGGGACAGACCTGTTGGAGAGAAGGAACGAAAATATTTAATTTCATGAAAATAAAATACAAGGCATGTTGAGCTCATTGGGGTTTTTTTTTTAAACAATCACACTTACAAGAGATTTGGTTTGGCAGGTTTGGTTTAGATGACTTTGGGAAATTTTCATAATCGTGATAGTCTGCAAAAACAGCACAGCATTCATATGATAAAATTAGGACATGTATTGCAGTGGTGCATTGTGGTCATTTTTATGTTATAATTTTTTTTCAGCATGTAGTACCTGAATTTGAGTCATCCTCAGAGCCACTTATTTCTTCATTTATATAATTTTTTTCTACAAAGTTAGATGTTATAAAATCATTATAAGATTCTATTTCACAGTTGATCTATAATTAAATAAATTATCTTTATTTAATCTCAGATCTTTTACCTGAACTTTGGGTTGAAGGCTGTGTGCATGGGGAATCTGGAATCACAGTTCTGGGGGGAGAAATATAGTTTCCTTTAATTTCATACGGACAATTATTCAGCTTCTGCCTGACTAGTAGTTTGGAACAATTTAGGAAGATTTGGGATCAGGAATGATTGCTCTTACATGTAGTCACCTGGACGCTGACCATACGGCTCATCTTCACTGTCTACAGAAGAGTCACATATTCCGGATTATTTACTAGTCAATGTCATGCACACACATTTGTTCACTCACCAAGAGTTTTCATGTAATCCATTATTCAGTAATGTATGTGCAAGGCACAATTACAGTACACTCCATCACTACTCAAAAATGCCACATGATTTCTGACCATAATCATTGACTGGAATGTTGCTTCTCTTCTCACCGTTCACATAACTTGCTTGACTTCCAGCTACAGAGACAAAAGATTGAAATGTGGGCCTTAATAATGATACATAGTGTAGTACAAAGTGCTTCATTAGTCACATTATATATTAAAAAAAAGGTATGAAGAATTACAATTTTTTAATGAAATTAATTAAATTTCAATGAAAAGGAACAAGACAAATGGGAAAAACTTTACAATAAGGTTTAATTTAACTTAAGTTAACATTAACAAGAGAAACAATACTTCTACAGCATGTATTAATATTATTGGCTGTTAATTTCTACATTTACTAATACATAATTAAAATCATAAGTTATCTGTTAAAAGTATTTAATGCACTGTGAACTAACGAACAAACAATTAAGATTTGTATTTTTATTAAATAACGTTACCAAAGGTTACTAAATGCTATTTAAAAATATTTCTTATAGTTAGTTCATGTTAACGAACGCATGTTAACAAATGAGACTTTATTGTAAAGTGTTACAGAAAAAAAGAAAGAAAAGAATGATGAAAAGAATAACTAAAACTATTCAGAAGCAAAACATGTGTCCGGTTTGTATAGTAGTAATAAAGCAGTAACTTATAAAGATAAAGAAAACTTATGTTGTTGTTTTTTTACATAACACTTGAGCTGTTCGACTAGGCTATTATTGTCTCAAAGGCCAAGAGGCCCATGGATTGTATGTTACTCACTTTCTGAGGGAGGACAGGAAGGCAGCTTTGTGATAGTAATAGATGGTGAACTAAGTGAACTGAGAGAAGAGTCATTATTAACACTGAAGTGCAAGACAGTCTCTGTGTGTGTGTGTGTGTATAGGCTATATATAACTCACTTGGCTAGTGGGTACGGTACGCTGCTAATTCTGTGAGGGTCTGGATGGGGTGCGTCTAAATAATAACAAGAGAAGATACAATAATGTATTTATGAACACTGAATATTAATAATGTGTGTTTTGTTGTATAAAGAAAGGACTATTCTATTTACATGTCGACTGGGGATGCCGAACCACGAATCTGTAACGTTATGAAGACAGATGTTGAACCAACACACAGTTTTAAACACATTCAAACTAAAAATGTAGGCATTTATGATAATTATGACTGATACAACAGTATAGCAGACAATATTTATTTGGCTAAATCTGTAAAACGGAGGCTATGCGAGATTTTATTTCTTACGTTGCTGGACTAGAGTCGCTGGACCTTTGGGGAATGGATGCTGTAAAATAAAAAAGCCAAGAAACAAACGAAATCATGAACAATGAATTTTAATCATTATGTTTACATTCACCTTAAAGTTAACTGTTTTTACGCAAGTCGGGCTAACAGGTAAAAACTACTGCTAGGCTTCAACCAGCACATAAACATCAAATGTGTTTCAAGGTTTGAATATGCGTTACATGCTATATGGTTACTGTGTATGTCTATAATATGAGCATGCGCAGAACTCCGAGATCTGACTAAAAATCTAAAAATGGTCTTTCTGCGCACGATAGGCCTACGTATTCAATCCTTGACGATTACGCATTATGTGTATCCTTGCAGGAATGTGATGAATGTGGCTCGACTACACACAAAATGTTGTAGCTCGATTATAACGTCGCGTATAAACATAAGTGCAAAGCTACAACTCTCAGGTTCAAATTTCAGAACTGTGCGAAGTCATCAGATTAGTACATTTTTAATTGAAATAACATTATCACAAAACATCCCTTTATGACATATGTTATAGAGACAATAAATCATATAATAATAATAAATTATTTATAGTTAGATTTATGAGGATTTACTTGGTTGTTTATGCCGCCAGCAGTATGTACAAAGACTGGATACAAGGATGATTGACAGGAAGAGAGCCCCGCCTACCACAGACAGCAGTGCAGTGGAGTCCATTACTGAGAAGAGAACATCGATTTATTAGGCCACATAGAGAGCAACAACCTTCTTCTGAATCTGTGGTTTTAGGTTATGTGACTAACCCTGCAAATGTTTGCTCATTTTGCATAAGCAGTTGCAGCAGTATCTAAAAAGTTCGGTAAACTCATTTCATGGTTTATATGAAACTGGCCTGTTTTAACTGTATAAATGAAACACATGATTTGTTGAGGTGCTCTTTCTTGTAGTGATACAGACTAAGAAACTGGAATCGTCCATAAGCTCTTTAAACATATTGCTCTTAATTTATTCTTTATCAATTAATACATTCTTCTTAAATTTGAAGAACTGCATGCTATAATTTGCACATTTAGATCCCTTAACTAAACCATAACGCTCAACATAATTCATTGGTGTGAATAGACCCATCTTAAATTAAACAAATTTGTTAACGCTAATTCACTTTCATGTGTATTTTAAACTTTTTCTTTTAAAATCTCAAAACGGACACATTTTAAGTAATCTGAATTGTTTCATTGTTTTGAGGTTAATTCTCTTTTTTTCGTTTAGTGTAAATTTAACTTAAACTGGACTGGGATTTCTATTTCCCAGCATGCTTTGCCATGACACCCACAAGAGAGAGTAAATGCTAAAAAAAAAAAAAAAAAAAGGGTATGTAGTTTTCCAGTGCAAGATTATTGATAAGTGGAAGATTTAGTAGCGTTTCATGCTTTTTTGTAGAGTTACCATCATGGTGACGAGTGGAGCATTAGTTTAGTTTGAGAACATGTATAAATAAATGTTTTATATTGTCATCATTCAACAAATGCTATATTAATGATAACAAATTATTGTGTCACCTATTAGTAAAGTGGCATTTACTGAATTAGCTAGTTAAAGCTAGCCAAGTTTACACTAATAAAAATATTTAAATTAAATATGAATTAGCATACTCAAATATTTAAAGTTAAGAGCAATTTAAATGTATGAATACAAAATAAAAATCTGCAAGGTCTGCTTACTTAAACTTTACATTTCTTAACTTAAAAAAAATTAGGCAACTGATTGCCTCAAATCTTTTTTTGAGTTGTGCCAACTTATGTTCATAAATTCATGTTTACAGTGTTCATGTTTACATAATCTTTCTGGATACTTCGTATCTTTGTCTTTCAGAGTAATACGACTAATTGCTTGATTGTATTGCAAAAAAACCCTATTATTAATCAGTATCTTGTTTTTCAGTGATCATCTCAAAATCTGTAAAAACAAAAAAGTATGATGTATTAGGACTCGTTTGTTAAGTATACATATCAAGAATATAAAAGTGTTTCTTCAACTACAAGGGACACTTTCTTCAAGGACACTTTTAGCCAAAAAGTACAACACATTCTATGTTTTAGCCCTTTCATGGTCCGGGAAAAAAAAGCAAAAACATTTTTTTATTTGACTATTGACAAGGTCAAATATTGCATACATTATGTACATACATACAGACGCAGGTTAATAATCATATACAAAATTCTCACGTGTGTCATTTCTTTTGCATCTCAAATTGTGTATTGTACTTGATTGCATTTTTGCAATAACTAACTCTTTGATAAATATTATTTTATAGGCAGGCTTTTGTGCATCATAAATTCACAAATATAATTATTTGGACAAAATTTAAAGATCATTTGGAATTACACATTAAAATATTTGGATATCAAGTGATATTTATCTTGATTTCTCATTATTCACATCATGTATGATTGTGTGCTTCACTGATATGGTTGCCCTCAAGATATATAAATACACCAATTTTAGTTGTGTGTGTGTGTGTGTGTGGTGGGTCACTCTTTGTTTAGGTTATTTAATTTTATGATGGGTTTTTTCACGTTATGATAAGTTCCCGTTTTATGATGGGTTTATTCTCAATCTTGTTCTGGACAACGGTAAAAAAAAATATACACAAAAAAGAAATTTGATAAGCAGTAAATTCAAATTATTAGAGTATGATCAAAAAAAAAAGTTTTAATGTGACCTTCATATAACAAGAAAAAAACTAAAAAGTACTCAATATGTTTTAATAATAATTAAAACATATTGACATAAAAACATAAAAACGCAGAAGTTGAACAAACACCTGTAAGTGTTTGTTTCATTGGAGTATAAACATGCCCATTCTTATTTCCTGACAACAGTGCACTAATTTGTTTTAGATAAAAGTTAATTTAACACCATTAGAAATAATGCTCAAATAGAAAAACTCCATATTGCCTCTATATTTTAGTGGATACAGGCTCTTCTTTTCTGTATTTCTATAAAATCTAGCTGTCAGCTCTTTTCAGATGAACCATTTTGCCCGTTTTAATTAAGCAAATAGTCAATCTGCGAAATTTCACTCGGCATCACCTGCCTTGCAAGTTTTTACACACCTCTATATATGCAAGTGTGTGGCTGTCTGTGGTTGCATTCAGGCTCAGGAAACGGATTTCCTGTATTTTGCAGTTCGATGAGAGAGAGAAAAAAAACGACATCAAATGAGGGGTTTGGGCCTCTCTTAATCCTGGAGCTGTCAAGTTATATATTACCCAGAACCCCAAAAGAAGGTCTACATTTTCTTAATTTAAGTACAATTCAAACTTGGAATGTTTTCAACACCCAATATTGTATTATGGTCATTTTGAAAAATCTAATTATGAACTCATCATGAACAAATCAGGAACTCATACATCACATGGCTAGTCATTTATATGCCTGAAATGTATTAAATGCATTCCTCCAATGCATTCTTTACTGCAAGCATTGGGGGAAAAGTATCAGGAAAGAAAAGAAAAAAAAACCTAAGCATGAATGTAATTGGCTTGACAAAGGAAATTGCAGTGATAATGAGGTTTCATTTGTGGCTGAACACATCTTGACCCTTCAATCTTTATCAAACTACAGCCATACAGTAAGCCAGTAACACTGTAATATCAGTCAGTAAATGAAACTTCGATCATGTTTGCTGAGAAAAGTGTCCATGTGTTTGGAAACATGTATTTTTATATGAAGTCCACACCCCAAATTAAGTAAAGTTAACCATTCCTAATAATTTTTTGGGCAGTTTGAAATCACATTGCTTGATAAATGTTTCCAAGCTCCTTTGTCAATCACATCAACCATGTTGGTGCTTGTTACTTGCACAGAAGAACACCAAAGGTGTGGACCGTAAAGTCTAGACTGCAAAGTTCCTCATTTCCACTAATTGAGAGCGGCAAATCACAATATAGGATTTCTTGACAGTTTGTATAAACGAGCATTATTGTATTCAAACTCAAGCTCTCTGTATCATATCATATAAAAATCTTCTAGAGTATTCCACATATTTTATTTATATATTTTATAATTATGCCACAGTTTTACTTAAAGAACAGATAAAGTAAAAATCTTACCCTATCAGTAGCAGCAGTCAAGTCAAATCAAGACACCACACGTTCTGCACAGCAGAAACCTGCAACCAAACTGGAGACCAGTTCACACGCACGCCGTAGATTGTACAAATCACACCCAACTCACAGTTCACAGTAAAGGTGCCACCATTTTTTATTCTTCCTCCCACACAGATCACTACTTCCTCAGTTTTCTAAATGACCTCCCAGTCCAAGCTAGAACAATCCCAGTAGTCAGTCTTTTAAGGCACTCATATCTGCTGAAGTTAACTCCCTGAGTTTAAATTCATACGAGTTGTTGAGGCGTGTTCTGATCTACAGGGCCTTTGCCAAAAAGAACTACACTTTTAGGTTTCTCCCCTCGCTGCACTTGCTCTCCGTCTCCTCATAGGCTCATTGAAAGCACCGTTCCATCCTTTGCACCAGTCAGCATCTTTTTTTTTCCTCCCTTTTCATTTGTAACTGGCTGCTCTCTCGCTCAGTTCACCTCTTCCTTATCTCATCTCTTGTATCTGAAGGTTCGGTTTCTTGCTCGCTTTTCTGTTGTCATGCAGATTTGATTGCTTGTTTTAGTTTTCTTAATTTTCATCCTTTGTAAAAATCTAAAAAAAAATGAATGATGCAAAATTATGAAAATTAAACCAAGCAATTTTGGTGTCCTCCAATACACCAAAACACAGGCCACTAAACAAGCATGCATAAAAGACGCCAAAAAGTCAAGAAATCATGATTTTTGTAAAACCTCTTTTTAAGCTTTATAGATTCTGAAAAGTGCTTTTTAAATGACAAGACTGAGTTACATTAGGCTGATCATTTGACCACATTAGAACAAAAATCATAGTTTTGTGCTGTCCGTTGCAAGATTCAACATCTAATAATAATTGGTCAAGACAATCAACAATAGTCATGTTTTATATGTTCCGCACACCGCAGTTTCATTAATGATAGAGTCCTAGAAATGTCAAATTAAAAACACAGCCTGTATAGCGCTATACAAGTTAACTCTGCACTTCATTATGGCAGACAGTGAGTCATAATTTCTCAATCTTGCCTCCCACTCTTGTGGCATTTTGTGGTGTTCTTGTAGCCTACACAAACACAATTGACAGGAATGACATATAGGTACAAGCATATTTTCACAGGCACAACACCATCCACCAAATGTTCCACTGCACAGAATATGCATGTTTCGATTCAGGTTCTTCTTCGGTTTTCAGAATTCATTCACGAGACTAATTTTCACAGCAAATTTACCAAACACGCTTGCATCTCTAAATCCCACCTACAAACAGGAAACCACAGCAACTGAAAAACCTTATGATCATCATTGTTGCCACTGCAGAGAGAAAGAACGCAAACATGCAAGATAGAGAAAGATAGATATAAAGAAGTAAAAAGACTCGCCATTATTGAGATATGCCGTAAAGAGAAAAAAAGAGGGAAACAGATTTAAAGCAAGATTTAACACGTAAGAAAATCCAAAAAGACACAAATAAGATCACATTTTTCTAATTTAATATTTTTAAAAAATTACAAAAAAAATTACCAAGCAGGTTTGCAAATTATCTCAAAAGTATTGCCTGGAAAACAGCCACAGCAAAGGGAATTAACTAAAACTGCATTCATTAAAAAACAAAATATAATTACAGTTTAAGACATTAAAACAGGCCATGACCCAGGCCTTCGCAACAAATATACGTAACATTATTATTTGAAAAATATATCATCAAATGAACTGATATCTGAATCATGCTATGGTAGCATTAGTGTTTGTATTCTATGACCTTCCTAAAAGACACTGAAAGCTCAAATGTAGTATGGAAGAAAACATTAAAACAAGAGAAGGCAGATCACAGACAGGATTCAGTGTTGCTTAAACCCAGTCTGATTCTGCTAGTTTTTAGTCACAGTCCAGTTTTGATAAAAGCAAGTGAGTGATTTGAAAAATCAACTCAAACCCCCTTCAATAAAAATGCCTAAAATGTACCTAACATGACTTGTAATGCAAAACACAGCTCCATGAGTAAAGTAAAGGTTAAGGAACATCCCCAACATAAAAGCTCTTTCCATGACCCACGTGTTAACCATGTGCCTCCGTCTCTTTTCCGACAGTTACAGGACTTCTCCGGCAGGAAGGCTGAATGGTCCAAAGCACACCGGACTTCCAGGTAAGATGTTCCAAGATCTTTTTGTTAGTTCATAATGTTCACAAATCAATATTGGTGTTAAGGATATAACCAAAAAATATATAAGCATAATAAATTACTATAAAACTCTGTATTGTGGAGATTGTCCAATCAGTGATTACTTGTCTGATACTGCTCCAGGATTGGCTGCTGATGGCACCGGCTCTGTCTGAATCTGAATGTTTGTTCTCCATGTTAAAAAGCATCTGAATCCTTGCATCATCTCAAATTAAAACACTTGACACTGATACCTTAGTGGACCTGCCTCTCTTTGGAACAACAATTGGTGCGTCATCTGGAATATAAAGAGACATCAGCATATTAGATTTCTAAAGCGCCTATAATGACCCTGAAAAATCAGCATAAATAAGAATTTTGTTTATAACAAAGACGTAAAAAAAATATTTAAAAAAATAAAGGAAAAATGGAACAGGTAACATTTTTCAATTTTATTTAGTATAACTAAACTCTTTTAGTAATACATTTTCATTTAGTATACTAGAATAACTAAAACTAAAATAAAAATGACTTAAAAAAAAATGTAAAAATAGAATTCAATGAAACAAGTAAAATTAAAACATGTAAAAACAAAGTCAAAATATATTTTTAAAAATTGTATCTCAATTATACTAAAATAACGCTGCTGTCACATAAATAATAAATACATGTTAAAACAATATATTAAAATGTTTAATTTATTTATTATTTTCCAGAGGAACTGTGTACAGTGTTGTCAGGACAATCATCCAAAAACTCAAATAAAAGGACTAAGCAGCTGATTCGAGAACATTGAAGTTAAAAGAAAATATTCAGGGGTTGAAAATAGCTGAAACAACTTCTGAAACAAATCGAAACAAATTATTAAGTATACAAAATGTGTTGTGTGTGTGACCATAGTAGGTGTTGCTAATCCCAATCTTAACACTACATTATGTGTACGCTCATCTTTTTTTCAGCAAACAAGGGGAGTCTGTCAAATATTTTGTCCTATTTTTCGTTTAATCGAGTCGAAGCCATTATCTGTACCATTATGAATAAGGTATTGCTTTGGGAATGTTACTTTGAAAATGGCTTCCTTAATGTGGATTATGAATGCTGTAACAATTGTAAATTCAAATATACAGAATAAATAAATACACAGCATTAATAAACAAAATGAACACTTTGGGCAATAATATCCTGAAAATACCAAAATCATTAAAAGTAGGAATGGTCTCTAATCTTCATCAAAGACTATGATAAGTGATATCACTCACCAGAGGGGACATAGTTCTCAGCCAGCTCTCGGTCTTTCTCAATGAAGAGGGCAGTAGCAAGGAAAAAAGCTCCGCCCCCCACGGCCACAAAGGAGCACAGCAGGAGTGACATCTGAAGGGAGCGAAACTCCCACATGTATGAGTCTGACTCCTTTATCGAGTCTGAAACCTTAATGTGGCAAATACAGACCACATGCAACATTTAATGTCTTTTTAAAAGAACTCGGGAAGGTGTTTCTCTGTATTTGTGAGATTGACGTACCACTCCTATAAGGTAAGGGCTAATAGCGTCGCCCAGCAAGTGTGAGAGAACAATCTGGAACGCTTCCGCAGTGGAGCGACGTGTAGGGATCACAACATACTGAAAGAGAGAAATAAGGACATCAAGAAAGAGACCTTAGGTTATTCCACACACATATTTTATTTCTTTTTTAAAGTATTTTAATTAAACTTTTGTTAATTTAATGTTATTATATATATATATATATATATATATATATATATATATATATATATATATATATATATATATATATATATACACACACACATATATATACATACATACATACATACATATATGTATATATATATATATATACACACATATACTCACCTAAAGGATTATTAGGAACAACTTTTTAATTTCTCATTAATGCAATTATCTAATCAACCAATCACATGGCAGTTGCTTCAATGTATTTAGGGGTGTGGTCCTGGTCAACACAATCTCCTGAACTCCAAACTGAACGTCAGAATGGGAAAGCATGGCAGCAATTTTGAGCATGGCATGGTTGTTGGTGCCAGCCGGGCCGGTCTGAGTATTTCACAATCTGCTCAGTTACTGGGATTTTCATGCACAACCATTTCTAGGGTTTACAAAGAATGGTGTGAAAAGGGAAAAACATCCAGTATGCGGCAGTCCTGTGGGTGAAAATGCCTTGTTGATGCTAGAGGTCAGAGGAGAATGGGCCGACTGATTCAAGCTGATAGAAGAGCAACTTTGACTGAAATAACCACTCAATACAACCAAGGTATGCAGCAAAGCATTTGTGAAGCCACAACACGCACAACCTTGAGGCAGATGGGCTATTGGGCTACAACAGCAGAAGACCCCACCGGGTACCATTCATCTCCACTACAAATAGGAAAAAGAGGCTACATTTGGCACAAGCTCATCAAAATTAGACAGTCGAAGCCTGGAAAAATGTTGCCTGGTCTGATGAGTCTCGATTTCTGTTGAGACATTTAGATGGTAGAGTCAGTGTGTTTGGGGGATGTTTTCTTGGCACACTTTAGGCCCCTTAGTGCCAATTGGGCATCGTTTAAATGCCACAGTCTACCTGAACATTGTTTCTGACCATGTCCATCCCTTTATGAGCACCATGTACCCATCCTCTGATGGCTACTTCCAGTAGGATATTGCACCATGTCACAAAGCTTAAATCATTTAAAATTGGTTTCTTGAACATGACAATGAGTTCACTGTACTAAAATGCCCCCCACAGTCACCAGATCTCCACCCAATAGAGCATCTTTGGGATGTGGTGGAACAGGAGCTTCGTGCCCTGGATGTGCATCCCACAAATCTCCATCAACTGCAAGATGCTATCCTATCAATATGGGCCAACATTTCTAAAGAATGCTTTCAGCACTTTGTTGAATCAATGCCACGTAGAATTAAAGCAGTTCTGAAGGCGAAAGGGGGTCAAACACAGTATTAGTTTGGTCCTTTAGGTGAGCGAGTGTGTATGTATATATGTGTATATATATATATATATATATATATATATATATATATATATATATATATATATATATATATTTTTTTTTTTTTTTTTTTTTTTTTTTTTTTTAAGGGCTGTCAATCGATTAAAATATTGAATCGCGATTAATCGCATGATTGCCATGAGTTAACTCTCGATTACTCACAATGTAATCGCACATTTTTAGCAATTGTAAATGTATCTTAAATTAAGTTTTTAATACTCTAATCAACATGGGTTTGGACAAATATGCATGTTTTATGCAAATGTACATTCATTATTAGTGAAATCATACTTATTCAATAATAATCATTATAGCATGAAGACTAGATATGTATCAAAGGTCATAGATGTTTATCTAAGAAATTGTTCATGTCAAGCCTAAACTTAAAAATTAAGAGTAAGTAGTGATTTCTCTCATTTTAAGAATATAAAGGGAGATTTTACACTGGCAGTTTAATTCAGACCAGGGCACAGTTCGTATGAAAAATTGGTAATGTGTACCAGTGAGCGCACCAGAACCACACCATACCATACCTGGAGGAGGTCCATATTACACCTAGTAGGAATATAGTGCTTCCCCTTTAAGAGATCCACATTCCCTGTTCAACTGCCGTTTTTTTGCGTGTGCGCGCCGAACTGGGCCGCGATTCACGTGGACAGCGTGAAGAACACGGACTCGGGAGCGCGCTTGTTCAGGAAAGTAACCTGTGCATTTGTTTTAGCCGATTGTAATGTATTTAGTTAAAAAAAAAACGTGTAGTGTGAGCGGTGATGGTATTAATGATTTACCTCAGACATGAGCGAGAGTGAGCTGCAGTGCATCGCGCTCAGACTGTAGAGAATGTGCTCAGTGAAAAAAACACTTTTCTTTCTGGACTCTAATAAAAGTTAAACAGAAAATATGGTAGCTTATGTAGGCAATAACTGCACTTTTGGTTTAGAATATTAATGTTAATGTCAACACTTTTCATTCCCTATTAATGTTTGCTGTTGCAGCCTTTGCGTCTGACTGCTCTCACTTTTTCTACCTACGGGCTACGCCACGGATCAAACAGAAAATGCGTGCTGCGTTAACGTGCGTTAATAAATTTAGTGCCGTTAAAATGAATTTGCGTTAACTTTGACAGCCCTAATATACACATACATACATACATATATATATATATATATATATATATATATATATATATATATATATACACACACAATTTTATAATTTTAAGTCATTCTGTGGTTCCACAAATTAGAATACTTTAAAAATAGTGCACCAGTCATATTAACCATCTTTTCATTACTATTCACAATTGGTAGTGGTAAGAAAGGAAGGGAAACTCACCAGTAGGATATCTGCAACAATGGCCCAATTCATAGACAGGAATGTGTTACCCAGGAAGATAAAGACCTGATGAGAACACAAAATAGTCAACCAGCATTATGGTCAGCATAAAACTGCCCTACATTCAACAACAGCACCGCAGTCAATAAAAACACTAAAAACATTTAATGGAAAAAGAAAAAACTAAACTTTTTTAGATCAAACTGGGTCAAAGGAGAGGTCAAATGAGTGACTTACATATGTGGCTGCAGTGCTAGCCTGGGCAAACATGATGGACAGATAGAGAAAGGGAGCAGCGAGGAGGAGTCCTGCAGCACAGACTAGTGGATCAGCTCGAGGTGTTTTTGTCCTCAGTTTCTTGCTGGCCTGCACTCCGCTCGCTACGCCCAGGATGCCCGTCACAACGGTGATGCCGCCAAACATCAGACTGCAGAGCAGAAGAGATTATAAAATATTACTAGTGCATGTACTTAAAGGGTTACTTCAGTGATTTAGCATTAAGCTTTGTATTTAAACTGGGAATTAATGTAGTAGAAACATGAAATTATTTTTGAATTTCGTGCCTTCTAGACTGAGAAAAGACAGAAAATGTATTTTTGTCCCATGGGGATGAAAGACAACAACTCCCAGAATGCACTTGCTTCGCTACCCTATGAGGCCACTCCAAAAGCTACCGCTACCGGATTACTTTCCCACCGTGTTCATTTTCATAAAATCAGTTCAGTTAGAGAATAGACTAGGGGTCTCCCCAACTAAGGATTTACACATTCAAATCAGATTTGTCATTTTTTTATGGTCGACTGATTGTCGAATCATCTGTGTGTGTAAATAGGTTCCGAGGGGCATGACACTAGTCAGCAGGAAGGTAAAACTATTTTCATTTTCCTTTACACACTGCACACAGCAACGACTTTTAATAAAGCGACCAAAACTGCCTGCCAACTGACAGACGAACTGACAACGGCTTTCTTATTTAGGTTTAAATAAAAGGTAATATGATGGATAAACATTCATAAAACGTTTTCTCAGAACATTTTAAAGCCGCGATCGAAATACAGAACATCACACAAATATATAAAAGAAGAACATTTTGATTATCCAAAAAAAATAGAAAACCTCCCTAGAGATGAAAAGAACACTGAGTGTGTTTACATGCATGTTCTTAGGCCGATTATGCCTAAAGGGAGGGGGGGTCGCACACCGGACGCGAAGCTCAACGCCACACCACGTCGTTAAAATATTGAGCACCCCCATATTGCCAAAATGGTATAATAATCATTTCATAACACCTGCAAAGATTTGACTGAGAGATCTGTGGTCAAATCTAGCCCCGCATATTGATGCATCGAATCTTCGACTATTCGGGGTCACCCCTAGAACAGACACTACAATAAAAAACTAAAACGTCTCTGTTTAATAACGTGTGAGTGAGCCAAACGAGTGTCACGGCACAAATGTTCGATTACATTCATCACGAGCAAAGAACTAAGGTAAGCGCGGCCGAGGCATACATTCACATCGCGTTTTCAGTTCATGCCTTTGGAAGCTTCACTTTCATAGGAATTAATTTTAAAAGTTGAAACATTAACTTTGCTGCGCCGGCCGCCGCTCCATTTACATGAAAGCCCACAGCTCCCCGAGCCGAGCGCTGTGAGTGCAATCTCCCACTCCCCATGCACGGCTTGAAAACATGCGGAAATAGCTCCATCTACTGGCTGTAGTCTTTAGCCTCTGGCCAAAAAAAATCCTCAGATGAAGCAAAATGACGCCGATATTTGCGTCATCGGAGGATTTTTTTCCAGAAATCGAATACATAAATCTCTCATCTCAGGGAGATCTTTTGAATATACTCCCGGGTTTCTACTGATACAAAGACATATTCTTAATCGCTGAAGTAACCCTTTAACATATGAATATTTACAGCATGTGCAAACGTAGTACTCTAAATAGTGTCGTAATAACAGTACCGCGATACTAAAAAGACATGGCAAGAATACAGAAGTCTGTGCGAATGTCATGGTGTATATTTAGAGAGAGATGTTGTGTATATGTGGGTCTGGTACCTGTCAGAGTTGTCACAGGGGGCTTTTAAACACGGCTGCTTTTCTCCAGTGAAGACGCCTGCTCTGAATAAAAAGGCAGGGGCCCACAGAGCCAGTGATCCTGTCACAAAGGCCACAGCCGTGAAGCCAAATGTGGAGAGAACAAAACTCGGACTGAAAAAAAAATAATCATCAAGAGAGAGGGAAAGACATTTAGTTCAGGAAAGAAACAAACAGTCTCTGTAAAGCCCACAATAAATAGTATATACACATCAGTTATATCACAGTATAAGTCAATGGGGTCCATTGTTGTCTTGGGTCCCACTGACTTCCAAGCTATTGCCAAAAATAAATGGAAACATTCTTAAAAACATACATTTCTAACAACAGCAGTGCCCAAGAGCTATAGCCTTATGATAAAAATGACCCTGAAATCTGATATAAATTGCTTGTGATTGCTCGCAATTAGATTATTTAAACTGATCATATCAGAGGCTGCAGTGGTGTCAGCAATAATTACTCAATAACTGAGGAAAAACCCTTAGTAGGATCAATCAGCATCATCAGATATTGAAACATTCCCTGCATGGCATCAAAGGCAAAAGCCTTCCCTTATAAATGATGCTTTAAAGGCAACATGAGGTCTCAGTGACTCACTTCCTGCAGAGCGCTTTCATGTCCACCAGCCAGCTGGTTCTGTGCAACGTGTGCTCCGGACGAGCTTCGATCGCACCGCGCTTTGGTTCCTTAACCACGAACAATAAGAGGATCACGGCCAACACCCCTAGACCAGGGGTCACCTAAGAAAAACAAACAAACAAACAAACAAATGAATGAATAAAAGCAAACAAAAACACAGAGAGAAATTTGAGATGTTATCATATTTTAATCTCCATGTCTGTTTTTGTGGTAAAAGCAGCAAGCACACATTATGTAATTCCACCCATAGACAGATAAACAGTGAAAGTTTTGGTTCTGCAGACGTACCCGAAGAGCCCAGTGCCAATCCCCAGCCACATCATCCACCTTTGAACCCACAATATATCCCAGACCACTGAGGAAAGAAAAAACAGAGTTGAATGAAAACTAGGAGGAAGCCTGGTCCACAAAGCAGCTTACGCTGGCAGAGAACTGCCCATTTAGACAGGAAGTGAATGTCTGATTGGCATTCATATGACACTTAAGACTGGAGTAAATGCATCACAAGAATAAATTACATTTTCAAAGTATATTAAAATAGAAAACATGTATTCTAAATTATTAAAATAATAAAAGTTATAATATAAATAAGAAAGAACAACTGCTTTGGAATAATTGCTCAATTTAAATGAAAAGGTATTTGCACACAAAAAAAACCTGTCAGCAGATGTTGGAGATGTTTTAGCAATATATTTGAAGTTAAACATTTTAAATGAAGTGGAATAAACGACTTATCCATTTTGTGATGTACATCCGAGGAAAACAGACTAATGGAAAATAAATAAAATGTAATCGGGTATGTAGTTCAATCCACCAGTTTTTGATTGGATGGAGCCACATCTCAATTTGAGCTTGCAATCAACTGTGAAAAATGAGCAGGGTTTAAGCAGACTAAATAATTGGAAAATTCCAGCATGGAGTCTGTCATTTCACTGGAAAGTTAATTTTAAGACAAATTAATATAAAAATTAAGAAATATTTTAATAAGATCAACAACATTTAATTATCCTCACAAAATGAAACAAATCCAGTGACTTGCTCAACAGTAAGAGCCTGGAAACTTATAAATGAAACTCCATTTCCAGGTGTGAAAAACCCCTGATAACGCAACTGTGTTTGAGTGTGAGAATGTTACCATGCTGTGAATGTGCATAGAGCTAAAATGTGAAAAACCGAAACACCAGTATATCGAATGGCAGTTGTGTGAGTGTGTGTATGTTTGTGTGTATGTGTGTGCGTGTGTGTATGGGGGCGGGGTCCCACCTGCCCACTGGGATTGCAAAGTAGAACAGGGACAGCATGTTGGTTCTCTTCTCTTTGACGAACAGATCAGCGACGATGGTGGGAGCAATGGTGGAGTAACTGGCCTCGCCAATGCCCACTAGCCCTCGCGTCAACAACAACGCCCAGAAATGCTGAGAGAAGATTCATCCTATTAGTTTACTCTATAAATTACTTTTAAGACATATATACACTTTAGTATATGAGACACTGAGTCAGAGATTGGAAGCTATTGCTTATGTCTTTGAGTAAAACGGCACTCAAATATTTAACCCTTAGACAAATGGAAAGTCTGAAATGTTTTGTGTAGGACTTACGTCTTTGCCAATGAAGGAGCTAGCAAGTGTTACGAGACACCAGAAGAAAATACCCACACTCATGATCAGCTTCCTGTTATACCTGTCACCCAGGTATCCGAACACAGGAGCCAAGAACATGTAGCTGCAGATGAAGACTGAAGGGCAATAAATAATCAATCAAAGGGAATGAAAAATTAAATAAACATCAAATGGATTGGTATAGCTTAATTTAACAGTGTCCTTGTTACATGTATTTACTAATGCATAATTATATGCAACTAACCCTACAACAAACCTAACCCTATAGTTAGTTCATGTAGTTAATTTAATGTAGTTAAAAAAAAAGAGTAAATACTCAGTACTTAACACACACTACACAAGGATGCATTAAAATAAAGTGTGACCAAATGATTCTACATGGTATGAATCTGCTCACCTGTCTGAAGTAGCCCTGATTTTCCATCACTGATACTGAAGAAAAGCTCAATGTCTGGAAGTACACCTGTAAGAGAGGAAGTGTATTGTTATAACAGCTTTATTACTGACCAATTCACACACTGTTGCTCATTATGGGCCACAGAAAAATACAATTAAGTATTTTTACATTTATTTACAAATCAAACTTTGGCAACAAGAAAAATCTTTTTGGTTTCCTTTTGCTATTACCAATACTTAACCTCATAAGAACAGTATTCTTGTTAACTAAATCTTTTAAAATCGCTTTCATTTATTGAAATAAAGCTGAAATAAAATAATGTTGCAAGAGAACTTACATTATGGGCTTTGGAAATACATGGGTTCATGATTTTGATAAATAATACATATGTTTGATTTAAACTGAAAAAATAGCAGCAGATCCTTTACGTCCTGTAAGTAGCGAGGTGGGGCCTCCATGGATCGGACTTGTACTTTATTTAAACACCTATAAACTTATCAGTTTGACATATAATAGGTCAAACTAACTGTACTTAAAATGTTCTTATACTGACATTTTTTATATTGTCATCTTTTGGAATATCTGAAAGCCAGGTTTACCTAATATATGTCTTCATTAGCAGAACACAACAGAATTACATATTTTAATTTAAAAAGGTCCACCTGATTCTAACATGTACATGGGAACCAGACTGGTATGCGGCTATGCAGTCTGATATGCAACAAACTGTATTCTCTATTCCAACACCTTTCTGTCTGAACCAGCAGTTTGATCGGACAACACAGGCCAGTCGTTGCTCCCCACATGCATCATTGAGCCTTGGCCTGTCACCAGTTCACCATTGTTCCTTCCTTAGACAACTTTTGACAGATACTGACCACTGCAGACTGGGAACACCCCACAAGAGCTGCAGTCTTGAATTTTGACGACAATTGCCAAGATAAAGAGAACGCAATTAACTTCACCTGTCAGTGATCATAATGTTATGCCTGCTCAGTGTGTCTCCTATATTTTATATATATACAGTCTTGTTCAAAATAATAGCAGTACAATGTGACTAACCAGAATAATCAAGGTTTTTCGTATATTTTTTTATTGCTACGTGGCAAACAAGTTACCAGTAGGTTCAGTAGATTCTCAGAAAACAAATGAGACCCAGCATTCATGATATGCACGCTCTTAAGGCTGTGCAATTGGGCAATTAGTTGAATTAGTTGAAAGGGGTGTGTTAAAAAAAATAGCAGTGTGGCATTCAATCACTGAGGTCATCAATTTTGTGAAGAAACAGGTGTGAATCAGGTGGCCCCTATTTAAGGATGAAGCCAACACTTGTTGAACATGCATTTGAAAGCTGAGGAAAATGGGTCGTTCAAGACACTGTTCAGAAGAACAGCGTACTTTGATTAAAAAGTTGATTAGAGAGGGGAAAACCTATAAAGAGGTGCAAAAAATGATAGGCTGTTCAGCTAAAATGATCTCCAATGCCTTAAAATGGAGAGCAAAACCAGAGAGACGTGGAAGAAAACGGAAGACAACCATCAAAATGGATAGAAGAATAACCAGAATGGCAAAGGCTCAGCCAATGATCACCTCCAGGATGATCAAAGACAGTCTGGAGTTACCTGTAAGTACTGTGACAGTTAGAAGAAGTCTGTGTGAAGCTAATCTATTTTCAAGTCCCCCGCAAAGTCCCTCTGTTAAAAAAAAGGCATGTGCAGAAGAGGTTACAATTTGCCAAAGAACACATCAACTGGCCTAAAGAGAAATGGAGGAACATTTTGTGGACTGATGAGAGAAAAATTGTTCTTTTTGGGTCCAAGGGCCACAGGCAGTTTGTGAGACGACCCCCAAACTCTGAATTCAAGCCACAGTACACAGTGAAGACAGTGAAGCATAGAGGTGCAAGCATCATGATATGGGCATGTTTCTCCTACTATGGTGTTGGGACTATTTATCGCATACCAGGGATCATGGATCAGTTTGCATATGTTAAAATACTTGAAGAGGTCATGTTGCCCTATGCTGAAGAGGACATGCCCTTGAAACGGTTGTTTCAACAAGACAATGACCCAAAACACACTAGTAAACGGGCAAAGTCTTGGTTCCAAACCAACAAAATTAATGTTATGGAGTGGCCAGCCCAATCTCCAGACCTTAATCCAATTGAGAACTTGTGGGGTGATATCAAAAATGCTGTTTCTGAAGCAAAACCAAGAAATGTGAATGAATTGTGGAATGTTGTTAAAGAATCATGGAGTGGAATAACAGCTGAGAGGTGCCACAAGTTGGTTGACTCCATGCCACACAGATGTCAAGCAGTTTTAAAAAACTGTGGTCATACAACTAAATATTAGTTTAGTGATTTTAGTGAAAAAAAAAATGTTTGTACAAAATAGTTTTGAGTTTGTACAGTCAAAGGTAGACACTGCTATTTTTTTGAACACACCCCTTTCAACTAATTGCCCAATTGCACAGCCTTAAGAGCGTGCATATCATGAATGCTGGGTCTTGTTTGTTTTCTGACAATCTACTGAACCTACTGGTAACTTGTTTGCCACGTAGCAATAAAAAATATACTAAAAACCTTGATTATTCTGGTTAGTCACATTGTACTGCTATTATTTTGAACAAGACTGTATATATAGATATATATATACACACACACACAGTGGGGCAAAAAAGTTTAGACAGCCACCAATTGTGCAAGTTCTCCCACTTAAAAAGATGAGAGAGGCCTGTAATTTTCATCATAGGCACACTTCAACTATGAGACAGAATGAGAAGAAAAAAAATCCAGGAAATCACATTTCGTGAAGTCTGATTTTTAAAGAATCTATTTGCAAATTATGGTGAAAAAAGTATTTGGTCAATAACTTATTTCATCTCAATACTTTGTTATATACCGTTTGTTGGCAATGACAGAGATCAAACATTTTCTGTAAGTTGCTGCAAGGTTTTACACACTGTTGCTGGTAGTTTGGCCCATTCCTCCATGCAGATCTCCTCTAGAGCTGTGATGTTTTGGGGCTGTCGCTGGACAACATGTATTTTTAACTCCCTCCAAAGATGGGGTTGAGATCTGAAGACTGGCTAGGCCACTCCCGGGCGGTGTGTTTGGGATCAATGTCATGCTGAAAGATCCAGCCATGTTTCATCTTCAATGCCCTTGCTGATGGAAGGTTTTAACTCAGAATCTCGTGATACATGATGTTTTCACCCACATGCTTCACAGTAGGTATGGTGCAACTCTGCATTATTTCTCCTCCAAACACGACAAGTTGAGTTTTACCAAAAAGTTCTATTTTGGTTTCATTTGACCATATGACATTCTCCCAGTCCTCTTCTGTATTATCCAAATGCTCTCTAGCAAAAAACTTCAGACATGCCTAGACATGGGGCGGCAGTGGCTCAGTGGTTCATGTAGATTGTCTACAAACCAGAAGGTTGGTGGTTCGATCCCCGGTTCCACTTGACCAAGTGTCGAGGTGTCCTTGAGCAAGACACCTAACCCCAGCTGCTCCCGACGAGCTGGATGGCGCCTTACATGGCTGACATCGCCGTCGGTGTATGAATGGGTGAATGTGAGGCAAAAATGTAAAGCGCTTTGGATAAAAGTGCTATATAAATGCAGTCCATTTACCATTTACATGTAATGGCTTAAGCAGGGGGACACGCCTGGCAGGCAGCGTAGTGTGTTACTGATGGTAGCCTGTTAATTTATTAGTAGTAGTAGTTAAGCCTTTATTTGTCCCGCAATGTGGAAATTGCATTTAGCAACAGCAGGGATACAGGGGTAGGTAAAATAGCAGTCTCACAAACACTAAAAACATAGAAAAACCTAAGATTAAATGAATTATGCTAACAGGTATTGCACGTTTGAAGTATTGCTCAGTTGAAATGGCACATTACTTATATAAACATTGCACAGTAAAAGGAGTTTTATGTTAGCAATGATCATTGTATAGTCTGACTGCAGCAGGAAGAAAAGACCTGCGGAATCTTTCCTTCACACACCGAGGATTTGGTGTGGTTCTGGGATTTTTGCGGGGTGAGATCTTGTGTGGATCCCCAGATCGAGGGAGATTATCATCAGTGGTCCTATGTATCTTCCATTTTTTAATAATTGCTCCAACAATTGATTTCTTCACACCAAGCTTCTTACCTATTCAGTCTTCCCAGCTTGGTGCAGGTCTACAATTTTGTTTCTGGTCTCCTTTGACAGCTCCTTGTTCTTGGTCATAGTGGAGTTTGGAGTCTGACTGTTTGAGGTTGTGGACAGGTGTCTTTTATATTGATAACGAGTACAAACGTGCCATTAATACAGGAGTGGAGGACAGAGGAGCCTCTTAAAGAAGAATTTACAGGTCTGTGAGAGCCAGAAATATTTTGTGTAGGTGATCAAATACTTATTTTCCACCATAATTTGCAAATAAATTCTTTAGAAATCAGACAATGTGAATTTCTGGATTTTTTTCTCATTCTGTCTTTCATAGTTGAAGTGTACCTATGAGGAAAATAACAGGCATCATCTTTTTAAGTGGGAGAACTTGCACAATTGGTGGTTGACTAAATATTTTGCCCCACTATATTTATAATTATAGTAAAGTAATATATACACACACAATCCAGACTAGGATAATCTTGTATTATGAACAAGCACATTATTAATGCTTTTATGATCGCTTTGTGTCTTTCTTGCACATCTGATCTTGATGAAAAGGAAGCCAGCATTGTCTAGCAGAACTGATGCGCTTAAATCTAATAGCACTGGTTACCTGCCACAGTGAATCTGTCCATATAGTTCAGCAGGTTGATGTAACAGAGTACAATCACAGTCAGTATAGCTCTTTTATCAGACACTCCACTGGCAGACTCCTCCTCCTCGGGCTGAGGTGAACCCTCCCCATTGTCAGCAGACCCCTCCTCCTCATTATAATCTGAGAAGAAGGGTGTGGTGTCAGCAGAAACATCTGTCCGTGACATCACTGTTGTAGAAAAAATAAATAAAGATGACAAAAAGCAAAAGAAGCAAAAACATTGACAGTAGCAGCTGTGTTGAATGCTCAAGAGCAAAAAAGTACAAAGTCTACTACTGATTACACTCAAAGATCATTGATAACGTTCTAATCTCAACCTCACATGAGGATGTATAATGGGCTTCATATGTCTTGTGCAATTTTTGAAAATGCTTCCAATTTGCATTTAAATTTCATTAAAAAAAAGAAGAAAAAAAAACTTTTATATAAATTATTAGCCAATACATAAAAATACAAATTTCCTGAAATTAAGTGTGTATTTTTTTTGCGGACATGAAATAATCTGATGTTCTTTTTTCACCCTGAAAATGTTTCTGTTTTGTTTTTATTTTACAAAATTGTATAATGATTTATTTCTGGGTTTAAATTACATTTTTAAACATGGACTTAAACTTTTTATCCCCACTGTTACTTTTGTGTGAGATAATCCATTTAAAATGTAGACAAGAAATACTGAAAAAGCTTTGTTTAAAGCCTTGAAGCCATTTTTCTCGATTCCACTGGGACAGAAGTCATGAATTATATTTAAAATCTAGTTTGTCAGGGGTGTAGTTTAGATGCATCAGGAAGACACATGGAGAAGGAAGTAGGTACAAACTCGTGATGCGAATTAAATCTCAGCACAATGTCATGTGAATACAATGATGGAGAAAAAAAAATCCTGCAGAAAATATTAGCAAGAAAACGCAATGGGTAGAGAGAGCTTTACCGAGTGAAATCTTTTGATAAATAATATATAAACGTAAATGTTTAGCTTTGTTTAAAACAGTAAATAAATGAAAAGCAATGCCCAAGCCCAATTAACTTAAAGAATAACAGAAGAACAATCTTTATCTACTTTCAGCTGACTCAAACTAAACCGATTTTTGCTGCCCGATAACATCTGATGCCTGGCGTTGACCAAAACTAGTCTATGTACAGACATGAAGCTGGTTAAGCAACAAAGTAACATACAACTCTCATGGTGGTTTATTAGTTTAAAACACACCGGTGTTTTCATAACACTGTAAAAGGAACATATTCAAATCATAAAAACTAAGGCACAACCTTTCATTTAGCATTGTTGACAGACATGCAAATCACAAATCCTATATAAAAGCACGATGTGACCTGTCTCCCATCTGATGTCGAGACGTTGTTTACTGATTGGTAAACAGTATTGTTTACCTGGAAAATGCAAAGCGACGTCAGAAGCGTCCTTAAAGTTCTTCTTCTGGGCGCTGTCGGGCTCCCTTTTGAGTTGTCAAGACGTTTCAGGATCTCTACCTTACCTCCTGTGTGAACATTTTTGAAGTGCAGTGGAGAATCTCGAAGCGAAATGTGCAGCTGATCGACTTACAGTTTTGTTTCTGATCTAGCACAAGCTCAGCGCGACGCCATATTGAAATGACGCAGTACTTCCTTTGCAGTCATGTGAGCGAGGAGTCGAGGACTCACCCCTCCTCTTGTCAGCACGTCATTTTCACCCTCACTGCATTATTTTGAACAAATATTTAAAATGAGATGAGGATATTCTGATTTGTGCACTCAACTAGCTCTTTAATTAATTTGACATATGCTAATTTTAAGGTATAAAAAACCTAAACGTGTTCTTCTGTGCTTTATGCAAATTATTGCTGCCTTCACGTGCTATCGGAATTATCGTAAATACGAGTTTTCTAGTAAAAAATTGCACATGAACGCCCTCCCATTTCAGAATTTGAATCCCATGAGCTCGTAATCACGACTTCATAAATGTGGATTATCAAATTTAGCAATAGTAAGCAGTGATTGTTTGCTGATCAATAACCCGAGATAACGAGTTCACATGAGTGTAAAGTTAATATTTGCTGCATTTGATTTAGGTTGTAGCTGGGTCAGAAATCGTCTCTGTAAAGTGACAAAATACCCCACATGCCCCTGTAGTTAATAACATTTTTTTTAAAATTACAAATATTTGATATATTCTCAAACTCAAAGGTGAATACCAGCCTACTTGCATCTACTTTCGCATTTAAATTTTTCAAAGTCAATTAATTCTTTCAAATTATTAATTAAATTGAATTATTTTGCATACATAGGCATGATATTGTGCTTTAATGGTATGCTCTCATAAAAGGAAAATGTCACCCAAAACCAATTCCAGTGAAACAAATGTGTACAAATGTGTAATTTTATTTTATTTTTTTCAATCAAATACATTTTCATTTAAAAAATTCCACAATTTTTAAATAAATCTGGTGTATATACACAATTGTGAATTTGACAAAAGATGTTTTTATATTGTTTTTGCATGTCAAATGTATGCTGTTCATGAAACAACAAAAAAAAAAAAACATTTGTCTGTATGTTTTTTAGCAAGGGATAAGCTCTAAACAAACATCAGACATCCTTTACAAATCTGTAGTTTAGGCCCAGACTTCAATGACGTCACCATCCTCCATGTCCAGGTCATCTGGAGTCTGATTGTGTGTGACCCTTGACCCATCAAAGAGAAATTTAGCTTTCCGTCTATCACTGGCAGCCAAACCAGAGACATACTGAGACAGGATGGACCCTAGAGGAGCATTCTTAAAAAAAAAGTAAAAAAAAAAGCAGTTGAGCACTAAATTTCCTTCACACAAGTTGCACAAAGGCGCAAGAACATCCAAAAAGACACACAGTACAGACCTTTTGAATGGAATACTCCTGCACAGATGCTTTCTCTTTGCCTTGCAGTCGCACAGTAATGACATCACGTTTGTCACTCACTTCTTGTTTATTCTCTGTTACTACACAATCTGGAAGAGACAGAAGGGAGTTGCATGAAGGTTGCAGGGTCAGTCCTTTATACAATGTTTCCATTTAAAAACATTCAAAACAATCCATTAAAACAGACAAACAATGGATTAAATGCACTGTGATGAAGGCTAATGAATTCAGCTCAAAATGTCCACTGCTCTCCATTACCTATGATGTCAGCTATGCCGAGACCCAGCTCATTGACGGACGAGTGAATAGGGAGATCGATATCTTTCTTTAATAACAGAATTTGGCTGGGTGCGACATTGAGTTTGATGGCCAGCTGTTCCACAGCTTTACTCAAAGGAGCTGTCTGCAATCAAAAGGCACATACATTTAATGACAGTCCAAGTAAAAAAAAAAAAACGTTCAAACTAAACAAACGTGTTTGTTTCACTTACAGAGAGTATTGGGATTTTGTACAACTCTGTTCGGCAGCGGAATTTTAGGGAAATTTCTCGTGCAGACTCTCTGCCCTCAGTATTCAGGGGACGTCTTTTCTGTTTGCTGTCAGAAGAAATGATGATGATGTCATCATCGTCATCATAGTCATTCACAGGAGATGGAGAGTTTCTGTATTCAATGACAGGTTCTCGAGGCTCAGGGGACAGACACACAAGAGAGCCGATTGCATCCAGTTTCCTGTTGATTTCTCTAAAACAGAGATGGAGGGAAAGAACGAGAGAATGTCAAACCTGTTTACTCATTTCATTACTTCTAATATCGTTATTCATTTCTGTATCACTCTGAGTCATTTCTGAGTGTCATGATAGCATTGAAACACGTTATGTAACAAACATTTGCATAAGAAAACGAGGTCACACTATAAGAGAGATCAGAAAATGTATTTTTTCATTACTCGATGTCACTCACTGTATTTTTTTATTTGCTCGTCTGCTCTGTTTCACTGGTGGACTACATGGTGGCGGGGGTGGAGAGGGGGAACGAAGGATTTCTCTAAAGATGAGGAAGACTGATGGTTAGATGACAGGACATCTTAGGACAGCTTAAATTAGGCTATCAATCAGCAGCGTTTACTGTAATTATGAAATTCAAATTTGTAAAAAGCATTCACATCCTCGTAGAACTAGTAATTACAACTTGTAAACTGGGAATTTTCAGAGAGCTCTGACTTGTACAATATGACCACTGCAGATTAATTTAGGTGTTAAAAGTGTGGATATAGAAACACACAATTATCCAAGAATATATTAGTCCAAGAAAGTGAAAAGGACAAAGTCACATGTTGTCATCTAATTACGACAGAGTGTGAACTGAGATATGAGAATATGAGTGTAAGGCCAATGCCAGAATGTCTGGACTGAGAAACAAAAGACTTTCCTAGGGATTACACCATGCAATACACTCACACCTCTCTCACATCACCCTCTTTACTTGCATTTTCTCCCCCTCCAGGAAAACCCATACAAAACCTATATAACGTTAAGCGTGTACAATGAAAAACTGTGTTTAGTATCATATGAAATGTCTCAGTGCGTCTGCCGTCTGGTAAATAGTCTCATTCTCCCAGCCATAATACAAACCACCAAGAAGTTCTATAAGTTGAGACAATACTGCATGACCTTAAAAAGGTGACATCCCACAGATCTATGATTCAGGATGCCTGCTGTATGTAATTAAGTGCCCCCCTTCACTTCCTTGAGAACCCATTCAGACACAAATTCTGACTGCCCATTTGTGACCCCCTGAATAAGGGGCCAACATCTAATTATAATTACAGTGACCACCATTTGGTGAGTCGGTTGAATTATCTGGGTATTTAATGAGATGTTTCAAAAGGATCAGGGCCAAATGTTATATGGTCAGCCCGTAAGTTTGGGTGTCTCCAGACACTCAGCGTTGTAATTTTCAGAAGTCAGGTATCCATGCTTTATTTTGTACTTCAGAGCATTTGATGTTATGTATGGATTATCTTTGAATTGATTATGTAATTGCCGATATACTTTTACCTGGCTGTTAATAAATTGTTACATTTTGATTTATTCTGATTTACTCTGGAATTATTAACTATCTCTAGTAGATTACGAACGGGTATAATATCAAAATGTCAAGAAGCAGCATTCCAAAAAAAAAAAAAAAAAAGTAATTTATCTTGGCTGGATAGTTTATATTCAGTCAGTCAGTATATAAAGTCAGTCTGTGTACTTACTGAGCTTCACTCTGTTCTGGCTCCTCCTCTGAGCCACTCAGATCAATGCTGATTGGTCGTTTCTCTGTACGGGGTGGGGAAGGAGACCAAAGGGGAATACCCTTTTCCTCATCTGTTATGGTAAATAAAAACAAAAAAGTCTTTGGATTGATACTACTAACCAAATCATAAATGTCCATAATAAAGGGTCTACGAGTAATTGGGAGAGTATTACCTAAAGCCAAGATGATTTATAAACTACCATTCAAGACCTTGGGTTTGGTAAGATTTTTTAATGTTTTGATCATTAACAGTTCATTTATTCAATCAAAAAAGTACAGTAAAACAGTAATATTGTAAATTATTATTATATTTAAAATAACCTGGGCTTTTCTATTTAAATATATTTTAAAATGCAATGTGATCAAAGCAGAATTTTCAGCATCATTACTCCAGTCTTCAGTGCCATGATGCTTCAGAAATCATTCTATTAGTTATTTGATGCTCAAGAAACATTTCTTGTTGTTATCAATGTTGAAAATAGTGAGTTGAATTTTTTATTTTTAATTGTTATACTTTTCAGGATTCGTTCCAGAAAGAACTCACCCCAAACTTTTCAATGTTAGTGTATAAAATTTTATTTACTCAAATACATTAGCAAATGACAGTGGTCCAGAAGTTGATACCTGTGAGACTGGTGTTTTTGAATGTTATTGGCTTCAGGTTTAAGGAGCGGTTAACCTAAAACACAAAAACATAACATCTGAATCACCTATTTCCCAATGTTTGCACGTTGCACATCCATTGATTCCAATCAATCTAGATTGCAGACATAAAACATTTGGTAAAGTTCATGAACTACAGGTCCTTCTCAAAAATGTAGCATATTGTGATAAAGTTAATTATTTTCCATATTGTAATGATAAAAATTAAACTTTCATATATTTTAGATTCATTGCACACCAACTGAAATATTTCAGGTCTTTTATTGTTTTAACATTGATGCTTTTGGCATACAGCTCATGAAAACCCAAAATTCCTATCTCAAAAAATTAGCATATTTCATCCGACCAATAAAAGAAAAGTGTTTTTAAAAATCAAAAACAATCAACCTTCACATAATTATGTTCAGTTATGCACTCAATACTTGGTCGGGAATCCTTTTGCAGAAATGACTGCTTCAATGCGTCGTGGCATCGATGCGATCAGCCTGTGGCACTGCTGAGGTGTTATGGAGGCCCAGGATGCTTCAATAGCGGCCTTAAGCTCATCCAGAGTGTTGGGTCTTGCGTCTCAACTTTCTCTTCACAATATCCCACAGATTCTCTATGGGGTTCAGGTCAGGAGAGTTGGCAGGCCAATTGAGCACAGTAATACCATGGTCAGTAAACCATTTACCAGTGGTTTTGGCACTGTGAGCAGGTGCCAGGTCATGCTGAAAAACCAAATCTTCATCTCCATAAATCTTTTCAGCAGATGGAAGCATGAAGTGCTCCAAAATCTCCTGATAGCTAGCTGCATTGACCCTGCCCTTGATAAAACACAGTGGACCAACACCAGCAGCTGACATGGCACCCCAGACCATCACTAACTGTGGGTACTTGACACTGGACTTCAGGCATTTTGTCATTTCCTTCTCCCCAGTCTCCCTCCAGACTCTTGATTTCTGAATGACATGCAAATGCTTTCATCCGAAAAAAGTACTTTGGACCACTGAGCAACAGTCCAGTGCTGTTTCTCTGTAGCCCAAAAGTGTCTTGACCTGGGGAATGCGGCACCTGTAGCCCAGTTCCTGCACACGCTTGTGCACGGTGGCTCTGGATGTTTCTACTCCAGACTCAGTCCACTGCTTCTGCAGGTCCCCCAAGGTCTGGAATCGGTCCTTCTCCACAATCTTCCTCAGGGTCCGGTCACCTCTTCTCGTTGTGCAGCGTTTTTTGCCAAACTTTCTCCTTTCCACAGACTTCCCACTGAGATGCCTTGATACAGCACTCTGGGAACAGCCTATTCGTTCAGAAATTTCTTTCTGTGTCTTACCCTCTCGCTTGAGGGTGTCAATGATGGCCTTCTGGACAGCAGTCAGGTCGGCAGTCTTACCCATGATTGCGGTTTTGAGTAATGAACCAGGCTGGGAGTTTTTAAAAGCCTCAGGAAGCTTTTACAGGTGTTTAGAGTTAATTAGTTGATTCAGATGATTAGGTTAATAGCTATTTTAGAGAACCTTTTCATGATATGCTAATTTTTTGAGACAGGAATTTTGGGTATTCATGAGTTGTATGCCAAAATCATCAGCATTAAAATAATTAAAGACCTAAAATATTTCAGTTGGTGTGCAATGAATCTAAAATATATGAAAGTTTTATCATTACATTATGAAAATAATGAACTTTATCACAATATGCTAATTTTTTGAGAAGGACCTGTATATATTTTTCCCAGAGCCATGACTCTGAAGTTAAACAGGCAAAATACACCCACCTTGTTGGAGTAAACGGGTACGTTTGTGATGGATGAGGCGTCGATGATGCGACGCCGTTTGGGAGGATGTTGTTTTGGAGGGTCTGAAACAGGAACACTTAAATCCCCGACACTGTCTGATACCTGTTGTTTTGGAGGGTCTGAAACAGGAACACTTAAATCCCCGACACTGTCTGATACCTGCAATAAGAAGGACAAGTCAATATATTTCCCATATTATATAAATGTGGGTTTTAATACGAGTTTAACAGTAAATCCGATTTAGGTAACGTTAACGGTCTCATCGTAACACAAGCCAAATAACAATGTTTGTACTTACACTGACTTGTGTAACAGCTAAGTTACATATATCGAAACTGTTCGGTAAACAGGATAAAAATGTTTAAAGGACCTAAGCATTATTAATAAGTCTAAAAGAGGGGGGTTAAATGTAAACATACCGTATACGATCTGAAACAAGTGCTAAATAATGTTGTAACTTCTCGGAGTACAGAAAACTTGAGGCTAAAACGTGCACATTTACTTGAATAAATCCATTGAAGGTGGTTCACATTTTCATATTGTAACGTTAGATGTTGTTGCACATTAATCAACGGCAACTGATTAACGTTAGCCTGTGTGCTACTGCACAGCATGATGACAGTTATAGATTAGATATTCAGATAGTTCTCTGATAATAACTGTCCAAACGTCGAATCCATGTAAAACGTAAAGAGTAGCAATAACTCTTTAAACGTAACCTTATAAATGTTATACACGAGATCTTACCATTTCAGCCATGATCCGTTTCCGCGCGCTCATTCCCGTGCGCGCTCTAGGCGAGTCTGCGTGACGTCACACAACAGAGGCTGTGTTACTCAGTGCACTTTATTCCACTGATAGTTTCACCCATTTAAACCGATGTAAACGCTTGATTATTATGTTGATGAGGTAAATATTTTAATAAAAATAATAAAAGTTAGTTACGGTAAGGCGATTTATATAACTATTTCAAACAGAAAACAGGACGGAAATTGCTTCCTTCTATAATACAATTGTAGAGAAAAGGTCTATTCTAGTAGGAGTGGTGTAGTTCATTTTCAAAAATGTAATGTACCACAAGAATAAGGACGTAATTCAATATTCAACATAAAACGTAACATGTATAATGTGTAGCCCTGGGTATCTGGGTGTTACAGCCTTTTTCCATATCCATTTTAACATTCAAAAAACAAGCATCACACTCTGTCAATATATTTATGTGCCTCTCATTTACATGCAAAAGGTTTATTACTTTAGCACAATTCACTTGCAGTTGGTCTTTTTGCATCTAGATCCACAAAAACATCATACAAATGATGCATTATAAAATATACCAACACTATACACTGTACACGGTAACAGAAAAGGGGGTGTTTTCAATCACAACAATCATGCAGGGTCTTTTTTGCAAATAATGTCCCATTATTGTATATTTCTGTCACTTCTTTTTGTTCTCTTTGCAGGCCACTACATATCGCTGAGCAACATTGAGAGGTGGAGAATAGCCATCTGCATAAGATGTATCCTCAAACAGAACCGAATAGTCATCCTGGGGCTGGAAAAGAAGTGAGATGTGTCAAAATGTATAGAATTTCTTCTTCTCATATATAACTGGACTAGTGATACCATTAAAAAACATAATAATAATAATAATAATAATAATAATAATCTGACAGACTAACAACATTAATCCCATGAGGGTTTAGAGAAGAATCTTTACAAATAGCGAAGACATCTTCAACATAAGCCTCTTATCCTACGCTTCAATCAGTCTGAACTCTTTTCATTCTTGTTCCGCTCACCCGATGTGGCGGCGTGTGGATCAGAGCTCTGTAAAAACAAGTGGTCTGTGGATAGAGGGCCAGCACCAGCTGATCTTTACTGAACAGGGCCTCTGGGTCGGTCTCTGGGTTTGCTTTCCACTGTGGGAGTGGAATGATTCTTCTCCGACTCAACGTGTGTCTCCTGAATAGAAAAGAAAGTGAGAAACAATAAATAGGTTATAGTTAGTTGAATTACACTATTTTTCAAAAGTTTGGGGTCTAATTTTTTTATGGCTTTGAAAGTTTCACTAAGGCTGCATTTACTTGGTCAAAAATACAATAAAACTGTGATATTGTGAAATATTATTACAATTTTAAATTGTTTTCTATTAGAATATATTCTATATTTGTGTATTTTCATGTAGTCCTATGATGGCAAAGCTGAGCATTACTCCAAGCTATAGTGTCACATCCTTCAAAATCATTCTAATATGCTGATTTGGTCAATAATATCTGCAGAGCCGCAGTTTTGCCCCAGCCGCAGTTTCACAACAGCGATTTTGCCCCACGCATGTGCAGTTTCACTACAACGGTTTCACGTGGATATATTTGATTTTTAAATCTTAATTCTGTCTTAAAGCTATCTATTGATTATTGTTGCTCCTGCTGTTATGTTTTTGCATCTGCTGTTGCCCGGAGGTCTTCAGGCTCCTTTACTGATATAAAACAATGCTGTCATGAACACTTAAACAATTAAAAACGAACAGCCTGGTATAATAAACTCACAATGTATTTTCAATGCCTGGTATAAAAAACTAACTTTCGAATAGACATTTCAAAGGTTTTTATAATTATTAAATTATTAGTCTAAAGTCAAGATAAATAATTCCTCTAGTTGATTAATTCTGCCTGGGGTAAATGCATAAACCTGAACACAATTCAAACGTACTTTTAAACAGGCTGAAAGTGTGAGCATAATATTAATTTGTTGGAGACATAACTACGAATTTAATTTACACTCATTTAGCGATTACATTTACAATTTACATTAGGCCTATTTTACAATTACAGTTGATCACTAACTTATAACTATAAAATCACACGTGCAATTACAATAAATAAATAAAATTGTAGTTTTATTCCCTCCCAGTGCCGTAACATGCATCTCAAAGTCATAAGACTGCGATGCAGTGCGCATGCTCGGTCAGAACTGCTGTGGTAAAACTGTGGCTCTGCGGCTCTGCAGTCAGACCCTTCTCGATCTGGTAGCCTAGAAATCTAGACGCACCCTAGAGGCAGAAAATGTAATTTGCAGCCAGGGCGTCTAGCAACTCTCCCCGTTGGCTTGCATGAAAAACCATACTCTGGTCAGGCCAATCACATCATGTATAGAGTCGGTGGTCGGGCTTAAAGGGGTACTTCAGCGCTGGTAAAATTAATCTGTATTTAAACTGGGTCATTAATGTAGTAGAAATGTGAAATTATTTTTGAATTTGGTGCCTTATAGACTGAGACAGAAAATGTAGTTTTGTCTCATGGGGATGAAAGACTACAATTCCCAGAATGCTTCGCTGCCCTGTGAGGCCACTCCCAAAGCCACCGCTACTGGATTACTGTGACTGAGTTGGAAAACAGACACTACAATTAAATACTAAACATGTTTGTTCAATATAATGAGTGAGTCGCCACACGAGTGTCACAGCACTAACAGGAGTCAGATTACATTTACGGTCATGAATGAGGTGAATGAGCTCTCGTGATGAGAGCTGAGGTAATCGCGACCGCACTTGCAGCATACATTCACAACGCATGTTCAGTCTGGCCTTTGGAAGCCAGTTCATGCCTTTGGAAGCTTAACTTTCATAGAAATTAATTTGAAAAGTTACAACTCTTACATTGCTCAACATGTAAGAGATGTAACAATGTAACATGTTACATTGCTCCGTTTACATGAATGCCTGCAGCTGTGACCTGAGCTGTCAGTGTTATCTCCCATCCCCCATCTGCGGGTTGAAAACATGTGAAAATAGCTCCCTCTGCTGGCTGTAGTCTTTAGCCAAAAATTCCTCAGATGAAGCAAATTGATGATATTTGAGCTGGGGTGTAATCATTTGAATATACTCCAGGGTTTCTACTGATACAAAGCCATATGTTAATCGCTTGAAGTAACCCTTTAACATAATGACGGCAGAGTTGTGATGGTTCCGCGTGAATTTCCTGCTACTTCCCTGCTAACAAAGAACAGCACTGAAGTCAATTCTTAAAAAAGGAAGATCTTAAAATCTTAAAAAAAGAATTAATCTACATGACCCAAAAGTTTAAGACCACATGTCTCAAGATGCTGTACTCAAACTTGGTGTCATCAAACTACGCTTTTGTTTTGAATAGGCGACCTCTAGTGGACGGAAAGTTGCATAGTGCACCTTAAATTTTTTGTGGATGCCATAATACTTTTTTTAGGAAGTTCAAAAGAACAATATTTATTTGAAATAGATATATTTTATAACATTATAAATATATTTGCTGTTACTTTTGATCCATTGAATGTGTCCTTTCTGAATATAAAAGTATTAATACAAAAAGATGTATGTATCAATTTAGATATGGGTGAAAAGGAAATGGAATTTTACTTACTCTTTACCCTCTTCATCAATGTCATCCACCTCATACCTGATAAAAGATAACATCATGATGCTACATTATCAATTCTCAAAATCAGGTATGAAAGCTAAGTAAATATAAATAAACAGATTAACAGGAGATCAACTGGTAGATGATTACTTGTTGGTGGAGTGATTGTAGCTGATGACTTCCGCAAGAATCCACTGTTCATCACCATCCACAGCCTTCACACGTGCTGCTACCTTGTCCCCCTGCTTAGCCACATAGTCACTGCTTGCTGGTGTAGCGCCACACAGTGGTGGTGGACTGAAAGAGTAAGACAGGTATGAATTAGTGAGATGTAACAATCGTTTTGACTCAATATTCACTGAATGAATGATCATTTCTCAAACTAAGAGAACATAAGAGATAAAGTAAGAGACTCTTAATGGTACCTCTCTCCAGGTTTGCCAATCCAGAGAGGAAGGGTCATAGCTGACTGCTGTAACAGGGTCATCAGGACACCTCTGCGCATGGTCTTTCTTGGTGGGTCGGTGTCACTGTACACTCCTGCCATCCTGGCAGCTGCAGAAAGAGAAAGGTCGATAAGCTTCCACAACTGTGCAAATGCATGCAAACTTTTACAAACTAACATCCAAGACTTACCAATCCGTCTCTCCTCCAAAAGGGATTTAATTTCTGCAATCTTGTCAAGTGCCCGGTGAAGTATACTGGGAGGGATGCAAATAAATCTAATCATTTATCCTGACATAAAAAAATTAAAATGTCTTGATATTGAATAGTTTATTGAACCTTTTTTGTTGAGTATCAAAATAAGCAAAATTATGCCATTGCTGATATGTATATGGCCCAAAAGGAAGATAATTTAAAAGCATATAATTATCTATTGTCACTATATCTTTCAGCGCAGATGATATTAAATGCTTAATTTTATGATGAAAGCTCTGTAGTTTTTAATTGATTGAGATAGATTAAGAGATGCAAATTTTCCTCAAAATCCTGATGCATCATAATTTATATATTTAAATGATATTCACATTTAAAAAAATAAAAAATATGAATAATTAAGTAAAGATAAATTGCTTCAGTCCAGTAAGCGTTCATAATGCTAACAATATAAAAGCTATACTTACAATTACTTTACAAAAATTTGTTTAAAAAAAAAGACAGTAAACATGTCAGTGTACAACAGGTACTTCAGTAAAGCTTTGATTGTATCAATAATTTAGCGTCTTTAGAAATTTGAGTATCAAATGTGATACAGTATTTATATAATAGTGTTCAAAATGTTCTTTCCAGTCAGCACACATTTGAAAGCCTTGGGCAAAATTACCACAAGATGGGGCTGTAAAACCACAAGATGTTCAATATGTTTCTTGTGAAAATAAAAAAACAAATAGTCACCACAGAAAAAGATAATGTCATGAACAGATCATCTGATGAATCATCTTGTGGTCATTAAAAACAGTGCAAATACATCATTTGCATTAAAGTGAAGTGGAACAACAAGAGAAACCAAACGCAGGAACTGTCATTTACCCTCGGCCTTACCCGCATTCAGCTTCAGCATCAGCTTTAGCTGTAGTGTAGAGACCCCTTAACTTTGTTCTATAATATGGAGAAGCTAAAGGAGGAGGAAGATAGTACACACAAATATGAAAGAGATCCAGTTTGAAAATAAAAATAATATGCTTGACCACTTGAAAAACAGTAGACAATGAAATATGAAATATTGCATTACTCTTATTTTCTGTCTGCATCCTTTCATGTGTTTTCTGGATGTTGAGAAGGTTGTGTTCACTTCGTGATCGCTCCTCCTGTGTATTTAAGAGTGATTAAAGTATAAACACTGGGCATATTGCAAATATCCCAAGTATAAATACACCCAAACTACAGTGATCACGCATGAGAATCAAAGTAGTGCTCACCTGAGTTTGCTTTATGAGCTGATGCAGCTCATTCAGCAACTCTGCAATTTTGGTGTCTGCTGAAACTAAAGCCATTGTATCTGCAAACAAAAAAGTTATTTCAGTTGCGTGTGTGTGTGTGTGTGTGTGTGTGTACCCCATGTCATTTCATTATGCTTCACTTTACAATGTAACAATTAAACAGCACCACCACGCACAATGCACAAAGCAAAGATAACGTTGCCATAATACATTAATTCTAAGAACAATGCATTTAGGTTTACGAGGGCTGGATGGATCTCAGATCACACCCTCCGCGCGCGCACAGATAAGCAAGAAAAGCGTGAATCTCACCTTTAAACACACAGTTCCGCGATGCTCTCCAGATTCACCTTGTGTATTAGTATACAAACTATGATCAAAAAACATTTATGTATTACAGTTTCGCTTTCCTAAACGAATTTTGGAATTTGTTTTCGCTTTGCATTGATTGGTTGAACTCTGCAGCTAGGCCTCGTACGGACACATTGAAGGGACAAACTTCACGGTATTTTCAAAACGCCTTATTAAAAAAGAAAGAACTACTGGAAACTTTTCAATATTTAAGAGAGATAAATATCTACTACCAATAGTTAACCATATTGATGAATGATGAAAATATTTCTAAAATATATTTCACTGTTACTATATATATATATATATATATATATATATATATATATATATATATATATATATATATATATATATATATATATATATCCTAAAGATAATGTGTATGCCAAAATTGCATAATAATCATAAGTTATCTTCATAATTTTCATCACTATCAACACATTAACCTACATATTTATCTATTTAGGTTTAACTAGGTTAAACTTTGCCTTTTTATATTAAAATGTATTTTTTTCTATTTAATGTTTTGTTATTGACATAATGTTTTATTTTCACCATTTATAATTCCTGCTGTCTTGCTTAGCTGTGATATTTGTGTTTAATAGGCTACTTAAACCAGCTTTGATAAAGAGTTTAAACACATAAGAGACCATATGGGGCGAAAGCAACCATCAAAGATTAAATGAAAGAGACAAATCATTCAGACCTCATATATCTGACCTGCACTTTAGTATGTCCAAAGGCTGTGACTGTTGAGATAATATTATGGAGTTAATTTTCAACAAAGATACTTTTAAAGGGAGGGTGAAAAAAGAGACAGACGAGATAGGTGCAAGGAGGATGATAAAAAGCAGAGAGATTTGTTATGTTGTCATAGCTGAATGCTTGTTGGCTTAGCCAATAACTCTGTAAATATTTACTGTACAGCACGCAGCACTCTCACATGATATTAATTTCAGAGCCAAGGTAAATAGTGCAAGGCAAAATAGGGAAAGAGAAAAAGAAGAATGTGTACTAAAAGAGCAACAACACAAAAAAAAAGTTTGGGGAGCAAAAAAAGGTTTTGGATTATGAGAGAAAACAGAATCAACTTTGATAAATAACTAGAGCCCTATGGTTAGAGAGAAAGAAAGGGAAAACACATTGTAGAGTTGTACTCATGTGCACATTGGCTTTGGAAGAATAAATAAATTGTGTAATCTTTTGCCAAGTATTCGCTGCCCTCGTTTCTCACGTAGCGCATGCACTCATGAAACCAACCACATTTTCGAATATATTTAAGCACAGTAATAAAACTGAATCTGTTGCACTCGTACTCTCTCATTATAACAGCACATAAGCACGAGTCATACTGTAAACATCGACATTGCCCAAAAATAGCCACAGCGCTCAGTCATCAAACCAAATTCCGCTGGAATGACTAAAGAACTGTATGTGCTTGTACAATGGAGTGCAAAAAAAAGAGCATGTCAGTAAAAAAAAAATATATATATATTATGCATATAATTCATATTAATATAGACAACAGACCATAAATAAGTTTTTTTTTAATTGTATCTTTAAACCGATCATAACATTATGACCACCTTCCTAACATTGTGTTGGTCCCCTTGTTGTTGCTCTGATCCGTTGAGGCATGTACTCCACTAGACCCCTGAAGATGTGCTGTGCTACCTGGCACCAAGATTTTAGCAGTAAATCCTTTAAGTCCTGTAAGTTGTGAGGTGGGGCCTCCATGGATCAGATTTATTTGTTCAGCACGTTCCACGTATGCTCGATTAGAATCTGGGGAATTTAGAGGCCAAGTCAATGCCTCAAACCATTCCTGAACCATTTTTTGTTTTGTTTTTATCCTGCTGAAAGAGGCCACAGCCACCAGGGAATACCGTTTCCATGAAACGTGTACATGGTCTGCAACAATGCTTAGTGGTACATGTCAAAGTAACATCCACATGGATGGCAGGACCCAAGGTTTCCCAGCTGAACTTTGCCCTCCACTGGCTTGCCTTCTTGCATCCTGGTGCCATGTGTTCCCCATGTAAGTGATGCACATGCACTACTTTTGATGACCCTGACCACTACAGACCGGTAGCACCCCACCCCTTGTCAAACTCCCTCAAATCCTTACACTTACCCATTTTTCCTGCTTCAAACACATCAAATTTGAGGAAAAAACGTTCACTTGCTGCCTAATATAGCCCACCCACTAATGCCGTGATGAAGAGATAATCAGTGTTATTTACTTCACCTGTCAGTGTTCATAATGTTATGCCCGATTGGTATATATTTATTATATTTATAAATTATAATCTTTTAAGCTAGCTACCAAATCAAACAATAGTAATATAATCATTTTTGTTAAAGATTTATCATATTTTTAGGACATTTATTTGATTAAAAAAAAATATATATTAATAAATACTGTGAACTGTTTGCAAATTTTAATGTCTTTAGTGTAACACAATCCTTCAGAAATCATGATGATTTGACAAGAAACATATTATTATTAAGAATTTGTGCTGCTTAATATTTTTGTGCAAACCTTGCTACATTTGATGATTGTACAAGTCCAAAAGTATTCATTTATTTTGCCTTTTGAATGGCTGTAAATGGAAAAATATGCTTTTTGCCCAATGAATCTTGTATATGACATCGACCAGCAGGCACTAGGCATTCTAACCAGCAAAAAACCTTGAACATGTCAGATAAAAACGTTATTTAGTCTAGAGGGTGGAATCTTTAGTCTTTGCTTTGATGGCGCAATAATGCTTGCCTGACGGCAAGAAACCAAAACAGCTTTGGCCGGAGAGCAAAGAATCTTCTTGAATGATGGATTGGGCTTTGCTTTGCCAGTGGAGGATGTAGATTTCGCCAATTGTGGCAGATTGCATCCTACGATCCTCTGTGCTGATGATGACAGAACCCACTGTATGCAGTTTGTTATGCTTGGTTACACACACGTTCAAAGCGTCTGGCACACAAGCACCACTGACACAGAGAATAAACTGAATTTGAGAGGATAGGACACTGTGAATCTAGTCAAACTGTCAAAGTCACACTGCAGTAAAGCACAATACATTTATTCTGCTGTTTTTGCCAGCAGGTGCAGTTCAAAGACAATTTTTGCTAATAGTCAGTCTATTTGAAATCAAATAGATTTCTTTATCAAATGACTTTTTGACAAACGCAATCATCTGGAGCAGATCTTCAACAATGAATAAGCAAAGAAAATGTAGGCTAAGAAATTCACACCAAAGGCTATTGAAAATTGCCTCAAGACAAACGTGTCGGCTAAAAGCAGGTTAACGGGTCACAGTCCACAGAGGGAGACATGAGAAGTCCACATGAGAAGTCTGAACACAAAGTCAGGTGTAAATAACGAGAGAGACAAACATTAACTGAATTAATCTAATCTTTCAAATCGTTATCAGATATAGGCTAAATACACTCAAAGAGAGGGAGAAAGTTAATGAAAATAGGGATATCAGACAAGGCCTAACTGAAAGTTTAGTGACTAAATGACTTCCTGAAATAAAAAAAAGAACAGCATTTGCAGTCAGGTAGACCTAGTATTTAGATGTTTAAGTGGAAATATTTGACAAAAGTGCAAGTCGAAATAAAAACAATGTCATCTGCTCTGAAGGACATCCTGTCTGGCAGTAGGCGAGGTCTGCTGATCAAACATTAACTTGTATCTGATGCAACTTTCCTTCTGGTCATGCTGACCCATCTACAGGCGTGGAGCTGAAGGAAACGAAGGCGGAGCGACGTCTTTAAAAACAGAGCGACAGGCTCGTAAACAACGCCGAACCGAGGACAAGAAAGAAGACACATACAAACTTCTGTTCTGTTTTTACAGTTGCTCCAGAATTTCGTGTTACGCCTTTCACTGTCACAATGAGTAACCACGTTGACGTGAAAAACATTGAGCCGACGACTTTTGAGGACCACTACTACGATGAATATGAATATTATAACTTAACAGACCGTTATACCGGTAGGTTTTCAATTAACTTTATTGTTGTTCTTGTTAGTGGTAGTATTTTTGTGACGCTGGTTAAACTGATTAGGCTAGTAGCCTACTTCCTAAGAGAGTTTGTTCATGCTTGACGTTCTTCGTAATGTTTATTGGTTCTTCGTTTATTGGTTCTTCGTTTTGACATTCTTGTCCACTGACTTGTTTTCTGTGTTAACTACAGAAAGCAACACTCGCAAAGGCAGAACAAAGAAGGAGGCGAGTTGCAACACAAACAGACAGAACCCCGCGGGACACGAGCGAAAAATAGTGGCCAAACTCCAGAACGCTGAGAAGAAATCCAAAGAGTGACGCAGAAGAGGTGCGTGTAGGCTATTTCCACATTAACATTGGAAGGTAAAAAAAGTTTATATCAATTAAATAATTATATGTCTTGTAGGTTCAATCGGACGGCTATAACTGGCAATCGACCACAGGTGTCTCTGCGGGAAACGGGCGCTTGTCTATAGAAGGAGAACCATAACTTCCTACCTCCTCCTAGATCAGATGAGCGGGAGGACCCGGAGTGAAGCTCCCGGGCCAGTGAATTCTTGGGCGGAGAGTTTTGTCAGGCGCACTGCTCTTGTATAGCCTAGGCTATGTGGTGGGCCCCGCAGAACGAGCACCTGTTCAGAGGAACCGATATGCTTGTGATGGTGAAATTTACGTTTTAAATCGTAGTTTTGACCAAGTGTAGACTTTGGTCTTTTTGGGGTTTTTTTTGTAACTGGTCCATTTTTAAAAGTTTTTTAATAAAGACCACTTTTTCCATCAAACTTGAGTTTTGTATAATATTTGCCTCCATAACCATTCAAGCCATGATAATACATCTGCTAACTTTCATGAAAAGGATACAGAATGAATTTTAAAATAAATGGTAAACTCATAAGTGGACAAACTTGCTAGAATCACCAAAAAGTGTCAAACCTCATATGAGAATTTAGTTTATTTTCAATAAAAGTAAAAAAAAAAACTAAATATGGTTTTAAAAATCATAATCCAACTCGTGCCCTAAAAAAATTCTAAGAGAAACATTTGGAAAAGTCTAGTGACTGATCACATCTTAATTTTTCAGTTGGGCAAATTTAATTTCTGTGACTTAAATTGCATCAATTTACAGAAATTCAATTTGGCCAACTGAAAATTTTAGATGTAATCAGTCACTAGAAAATGTTCAATTGGAGACCTAATTTAAAAAATAGTGTAATTACCTGCACCTTTCTATAAACAAATTAAATGGAAATGTATCCAATGATAAAAAAAAAGACAAAAAATAACAGCTTGGGTAATGGTCATATTTAGAAACAATAACTTGGTTACTAGTATAGTGAATGGCAATTCAGTGGTATGAAAATTATGCTAGCTACTAGTATGTGCTGATTAAACGGGCCTATTCAAGGCAGAATATAGCCAGTTTTGGTGAGGCTAACAATAACAAGCTGGCTTTGAAAACATGACCCCCCCTCTTGGAGTGCTCTCCAAAGCCACACCTTCAAATCTCATGTCTCAAAGCACATGACTACAGTAATAATGAATGTAAACAACTTAAAGAGCTCTTACTTGTACCACCTGACTGCTGCAGTTAATTTGCACAGTGTTTACACAGAAACGCATAAATCCAAGTCAGGACATAAATGAAAAGCTCTGGGTAGAATGTTATGGGTTGTCATCTTGTAATTACTGTTACGACATGGTGTGAAAGAAGGATAAGCTTGATGTTTTGGATCAGTAGGAACTGTAAAAGGCTATAAAGATGTGAAGTATAACAAACCAGTATAACAAAAAATCCCTTTAAAGGAGTCATATGCACTTTTACAAGATGATTGTATGGAAATGTGTGTTGCAGTGCCTGTACACAACCATCCTATAATGATAAAAATCCATCAAGTGTTTTTTTTTTTAAATCTCCTTATATGTTTTCACCTTTCTCAAATCGAGCCGTCCGACTGTGTGACGTCAGATGGTCGGACTCCCCTCCCACGACTGTTGATTGACAGCAGCGTTTCATCTCAGACCCGCCCTGAGTGAGCTCAAGCTGTCGTCGTCATATCCGCCATTGTATAAGTTGAGACACTGGAGCAGAATGGCGTCTAAGCGATTGTGGTGTTCTGTTCTTGAGTGTAATAATGAACACAGCAGTCATTCTGATGTTCCTTAATCCAAACCGCTGGAGATGCAGCAGCTGAGTTTTGTTTTCGTCGCTGCTTTTATGTCTGCGCAAACCGCAAAGCGTTTCTCACCAGACTGCTTTATAACCAAGGGTTAGTATGAAGCAGGTTTTGCTAAGAAGCTGCTCCTGAATAAAGATCTGTACCAGCTCTTTGCATCTCCAGAAAAAATGAGTGTAGTTTGAAACGCTTCACGATGAACTGTAGCTAAAGTTTACAGGGCAAGTTAAATTATGGCATGATTTCTATGTATGACATTTTCAATATAATAATCCCACGTTTAAAATGAACAACGCGTTGTGGGTATTGTGTTATTACAAACTGTGTACGCTGGTTTTAAAGTTACCGGTGATGTGGTAACACTAAGCTTAATTATGTAGATGGTTTATAACAGTGTGTTACTGTAAAAAAAAAATCATGTTGTAACAGTTATTACACTGCATAGATAACGTTAAGCATCACTGACAAACCGACATTAACAAAAAAAAAGTTTTTATTGTCATTAGGTGTAACATCAATCTCTCAATGAACTAACATATACATCAGTAAAGACATAGCATTCACGCTAACATTACCCTGCCAGTACATAAAGACAGATCAGTGACATTACGTTAACCAACCATTCAGAAACGTCCTGTTAGCCTTAAATATCGAATTTCGTTGGAGCTTCTTGTCCCGGGTCCGACTTCGGTTCAGATTGACACAGTTGCACAGATCTCCTTAGAAGAGACTCACGTCACCATTCTTTAACCTCTAATGTTGTCTGGGGCAACGACTCTGTGCTGCCCCAAAGAACAGAGGGGCAGGGTCATTTGTTATTTAAAGCGGTATGCACTGAAATGGCTTGGTGAAAACAGAGCTGTTTTTGACCATGTAAAATTAGTGTTTTCTTACAATACTAATGAGAATTTTTAATTAAAGTATATTGCAAAGTTTTCATTTAGATACTAAAGAATCACATGAACTTGTATAAAAATGGCATATATGACCCCTTTAAAACAAATTGCCTACCCTACCTTTAAATTTTGCACATTAAAGGGAGGGTATGCAATGTTTTTCATTAAAGGTGCACTATGTAGTATTTTTGCAGTAAAATATCCAAAAACCACTAGGCCAGTGTTATATATTTTGTTATATGTTTTGTACTTACAATATCCCAAATGTTTCCGACTATTTGTAAATTGTGAGAAAATTCCTATTTTAACTAATGAACCGGGACATGTTAGCATAGCGTTTGAGCGAGTCGCCTGTCAATCTGCGCTACCCTCGGTTTTATTTTGCAGAAGCGCTTTTCTCTTAGCAGTGTGAACATGTTACAGCAGCACCGAGCGAACGCACAGAGTAACGTCATAGCATAATTTTAAACACACTTAAATGTATCTAATATGATTAACTGAGCTGCTTTACCTTATGATCATGACCGGAAAAAGCGGAAGTGTGAGCGCCCGGCGACTGTGTCCCGTCCAGTCATAATAAAAGTCCCCGGTGTTCGTGAGGTCGGTGTTTGAATAACAATCGCTCCAGCGGCCGTGCTCAGCTCCACAACACTCGGTCCTGCTCTGCTTTACACTACAGTAACGTTAAAGCTACACTGTGTGATATTTTCTCCCATCTAGTGGTGAAAAGGTATATGACCATCCAGTGAATAATTGTTTCTGCTCCTCTCAATTTCGATTTCGTTTCAACTCCTACGGTGGCCGATTTAGTCATGGCTTTCAGTTCGACCTCTTCGGTGAGTGTTGCGTCAACTCAAGTGATGAGGTAATTTTTGAAAACTATTATAATTTGCAGTTATTTAATTTACCAAATGATCTATGATCAAGTTAATCTATGTAAAATGAATAATAGAACTGAATAATAACCAGTTCATTGCTAACATCAGCTATCAGGTTCCCAGACGAATGCAAGCTCTTAGTAAAGTAACTTTTATCAGTGCTATCGTTATTCTGTATATTGTAAGACATCACTAGCGTAAGGCAAACAAATTATAATGCAATTAAAATATTAATCTCATATTATCCGTCATAGAACACGGATTTCTGTTATAAGGTAAACAATACTTTTTCATCATTGACGCGAGGAAAACTGTCCTAGACGTCGTTCTAGTGTTATGCACAGCACACCATGATATAATTAGCCAAGCAACAATAAAACTTCCAATATACACAAATAGGCTGAATTAATATTACCTGTCGAGAAGAAAGCAGGCAATGTCGGCGTTCTTTTTAAAATCGTTGCTCCTCATGAGCTCTTTCCATCTTGGAAAGGCCACTCCAATATTTACTTTTGTCTTGTTGATTTGCCTGTTGCGTTGCCGTCTTAATTCTCTTTTCTGCTTCCTTGGCGACTCTAATACATATCCCGCAATGTTACTAGGTCCCCGACCGGGGTCGAATTCGGTAATCAATTCCGGGACGTGGTTGCTTTTACACAGAAGGCGACCCGGCAATGTTCCGGGAATATTGCGGGTCCGACGTGCAGTGTGAAAGGGGCTTAAGAGTGATGATCCTCCATCATCATATAGCAGCCTCAAGCAATCCTCCTCTTCACATTCGACACAGTGCCATCGAGTGTAAAAACGCGAAAAGCGAAGCTTGAATTTACGGGTATGTCCCTCTTTGGCAAATGTACTTTCAAGATGGAGGAGCAACATGGCGACCGCCATCCGAACCCTCAACACTTATGTATTTTCAATGGTATATTATAAAATTATGAGAATGCATTATTACTTGAAAGAAGTAAATATACATTAATGAGCACATATATTTTTGAAAGAACTAAGTGATTTTAGCTAAGAATAAACTAAAAAAGTTACACAGTGTAGCTTTAATAACCGCATCCATGAACATGATTTCTGCCTGAGTCCTATTTTCCACCAGCTGTAAGGTGAAGACCACATGTCCCAAGATACTGTTCAATAGATTTGAACTTTTTACATACTTTTTAATTTGAAAGATGGTTTATATTTTTTGTATGTATCAAATTATTTGTTTGTTATTTTTGCAATAAAAAAAGATACTGCGCTCACACTTGGCGTCATCAAACTACGCCTTTGTTTAGAATAGGTGCCCTCCAGTGGACGGAAAGTTGCATAGTGCACCGTTAACACTTTTTTGTTGTACTGTTTCAAACTCTCTTTATAGCAATCAATAATAAAAATGGTGTCTCTCTCTCTCTCTCTCTCTCTCTCTCTCTCTCTCTCTCTCTCTCTCTCTCTCTATATATATATATATATATATATATATATATATATATATAAAATACAGGGCCTATCCTCTATGAAAGTCTCAGGACCAAAAATGTTCATCCAATCATTCCATTTGGACCGAATGTAATGGATGTCCTACCTGTCTGTCAGCCTATACCGCCCCTGCTCCTGCAGACATCACACACCCTCAGCCTGTTGCATGAGGCTATGCAGAGTTGTAGATGTGGGCTGAGTTGAACTCCACTTTTAGACATACACTCGTGAACTTCTCTAATCACTTCCTCTAGGGAGAATCCCCGCCACCATTTTGAAGTGCGCTCAACTTGTCAAGTTAATTTGTGATGCTTTCAAAGCTATTGCTAGCCTCTCCGAAATTCCCTAACCTACCTTTAAACGAATTCAGTGTTTTGCATGTTTGGTGAACAATAAAATATACAACCCCACATTTTTACTAATATTCTGCCAAATTTCCTATTTAAGAATTTACTGCAATAAAGTGCATATGAAGTGCTCCAACTGACCCATCATACATTTGTCTGTCAGATAAGTGTATGTATCTGCCACAGCAACATAAAATCCTTGCAGGTCAATATCTCATCTCGAGACAGATAGAGGGCAGTAGTGAAGCAGTAAAGAGACGTGGAGCTGAAAATAAGACGTGGAAATGAATTTTGCACAGAGGATTATCTAGAAGCGCCATGTATCTCATTTAAGAGCGTTTTGAAAAGGATGTGCAGTATAGGGAGCAGTTCAAAGAAAATGCCTTTTTTATTAGTAGCCTTTTCAATAGAAAAGAGAAGTGGAATAATCAAATGCAACCACTACACCCTCACAACTCCTTATGCAGAGATTGTGAGCTCTTTTTTGCATGTGCAATACTTCATATTCCATAAATCATATTCTTCATATCAAGTCAAAGTATTCAGCAATTGGAAAATAACACTGAAAAGAACATTTAAATAAATGAATACTCACATGATCAGTTGTGGATGTTAAACAGTAAAATTAACTCACAGGCAGAATCTGTTCCATAATCTTGAACCGAATGAGGAACAGAAGGAATACGAAATTGAAAACAAATTTTGCCGAGGGCGAGTTGTGTAGACTTTTAAACGTTGTCCATAAATGTTGAAAGATCTATATTAGGCTAATTCAACACGAAGAGATATGCACACACAACACAAAAGAACTAAAGCATTAGATTAGAATTTAATCAGTCAGTAGGCCACAGGAATCTCTCTAGGTTGATCAGTTTTCAACTCATTTTCTTTTTCCAAACGTGCATCGAATGTTATCAGCAAGGTCAAGAGTAAAGAGCTCAGCTGCAGTCTAAAGGCACACTGTAATATGCTTGGGAAGGATATAGACAATCTGGTAAAAACAACAACAAGAACACTGAACAACAAAACAAAATGAAGAAAAATACATGATTAGCCTATTATGCGGCATACTCGAAATTTTGGAATATCTTGTCTCACAGCCAAATGAAACCTTTGAAGCGGCTTCACTCATTAAATAATAATAATTACTAAGATAATGTGCAAAACTTTCTGAAATATACACAAGCTAAATTTAAGAGGAATGCAAATGGCATTCATTATAACAACTTCTTATTCATCCTGCTACAAACACACGGCAAGAACAGAATTTGTTACTCTACACCTCCCCTTGCACTTTGCTTGTAACGTTAACACAAGATAATCCACTTATGTCATTCTTGCACAGAAACAGTGGGACAGCGCAGTCCTCTTTCTCTTCCTTTTCCCATAATCACCGGAACAAACATGTACACATGTTTAGAAGATTTCATTTAAAATCTTAATATGCAAATTAAGTTTTGTTCTGTGAATGCATAATTAGGAAGTTTCTATTCATCCATCTAAATTACTCAAATGTAGTAGGCCTATAGTTTTACTTATTTATACATTCAGCACTGGACTTCAATTCCGAATGCAAATGGATGATGGATGAATCGAAATAAATGAACTGTATTAAAATTAGATGAAAAAGTATGTTAGTAACTTTGTGGAGCAGTTTTAAAAATACATTTAAAGTATTGTGTTCACCCCCTCCATCTCTCAGTCTTTCCCCCTCCATCGTATCACTCCGGGTAGAGAAGCTCCTCTTGTTGCTTAGCAACAAGCCTTTGGAAATTCCAAAAGAGACCACAGAGACCGTGGACTACCTCTCTTCATGGTGCGCGCGCGCGCGCGTGTGTATGTGCCCTTGATTATATTACATTGTGGGGACCAAATGTCCCCATAAGGATAGTAAAACCTGATATTACCTACATTGTGGGAACCAGCCAGCGGTCCCCACTTTTCAAAAGGCTTATAAATCATACAGGATGAGTTTTATGAGAAAGTAAAAATGCAGAATGTTTCTTGTTATGGGTAGGTTTAGGGGCAGGGTAGGGGGATAGAAAATACGGTTTGTACGGTATAAAAACCATTACGTCTATGGAGGGTCCCCACAAAGATAGTGAAACAAACGTGTACGTGTGTTTGTGTGTTGAGGACTGATGGGTGCAAAGAGTGTGCATGGAGTCAGAAACTCTGCTCTGTATGTCAGACATGCAGGTGCGCAAGTGTGTGTTTGTGTGTGTTTTTGCATTTGTATGAATGTCTCTTCAGTTTGAACATCTGGAGGGCACCTGCTGTTGCAGTAAGAATGTGCGGTGGGGACGGTGCAAGTGTTAGCTGGTGTGAGAGTGTGTTTGTATGTATTCATGCATGAGACTACTTGGGGTCAGAACTTGTGTGAGTGTATGTGTGTGAGTCAGTGTTTAGATTCGTAGCACACTTTGATCCCTCTATCTGCACACACCGTGAGTGTGCTAATATGCCTGTCACCATATTTCTCATTATTGGGTCATGTCTCTATCTATCTATCTATCTATCTATCTATCTATCTATCTATCTATCTATCTATCTATCTATCTATCTATCTATCTATCTATCTATCTATCTATCTATCTATCTATCTATCTATCTATCTATCTATCTATCTATCTATCTATCTATCTATCTATCTATCTATCTATCTATCTATCTATATAAATAAATACATTCATTAATTAATGTTCTTCTCTAAAACAAATTGGCCACAATTAATGCCACCCTTTTATTCAATACCTTTTGCAACATCCGCCAAGATAACAGCTCTGAGGTTGAATCTAAAATTGCCAACTTAAACCCTCTTTCACTATTCCCTTTAGTTTGAAAAGGGAAGTCCCTTTAGTCCCTTTAGTGTGAACGAAAACAAGTGTGTGTCGGACAGCCGTTGAGTGTGCATCAGCTGCGGTGTAATGTGGCACTGAATAAGTGCACTCGAACATGTCCACTATGGCTTTGGACACCACTTCAAATGGCTGTCCCTCAAATAGTGTTCTATTTGAGGTTATAGGGGTGATTTCGGATTCAGTCTGAGTCTTCTTTATAATGCCTGATGAGAACACCTGACGCGAGATCAGAGACCATTCCTCCAAACAGGATCTCTCCAAATCCTTCAGATTCCCAGATCTATGTTTGTGCTTCTTCTCTTCAGTTCAGCCGACTCATGTTCTACAGGTTCAGGTCAGGGAACATGGGACGACCATGGCAGAAGATATATATACTGTACATATGGAATGGAAAAGATTCAAATTTACACTCTTACTGTTTGTACTGTATTTTATTGACAGAACATTTCATTGAGATACACAAATGAAAAGACAGCACTGAAAACTGATTTAGAAAAAAATCTAATGGAAATATAGAAAGGATAAAAGTATGCTTGACATATTATGATAACTTGTTCAACCATTTTGGATGTAAAGACTTATGCTATGAGCTTGTGCCTAAATGTTGTGGGGGGCGAGACTATTCAACAGAGACATTTTCAATACATTTTGATCAACATGACATAAGCAACTGATAATGTAGGAAACAACAGAGAATTGTACATAATCATTTGCATGGATGTACCAAAGCATTTGCAACTTGTTCAAAGAAATGAGAAGCTGCTTTTTTGATGTGCTCAAGTGACACAATGATGTGAGAATTGAACAGGTAGTTTTGAGAATTTCAGTTCTGATCTGAGAAATGTACCAAAGCGGCTAAGAAAAAATGTAAGCAATTTTGAGCATGGCATGGTTGTTGGTGCCAGACGGCACCTCGGAGTATTTCACAATCAGCTCAGTTAGTGGGATTTTCACGTACAACCATTTCTAGGGTTTACAAAGAATGGTGTGAAAAGAGAAAAACATCCAGTATGCGGCAGTCCTGTGGGCGATAATGCCTTGTTGATGTTAGAGTTCAGAGGAGAATGGGCCGACTGATTCAAGCTGATAGAAGAGCAACTTTGACTGAAATAACCCCTCCTTACAACCGAAGTATGCAGCAAAGCATTTGTGAAGCCACAACACGCACAACATTGAGGCGGATGGGCTACACCAGCAGAAGACCCCACTGGGTACCACTCATCTCCACTACAAATAGGAAAAAGAGGCTACAATTTGCACAAGCTCACCAAAATTGGACAGCTGAAGACTGGAAAAATGTTGCCTGGTCTGATGAGTCTCGATTTCTGTTGAGACATTCAGATGGTAGAGTCAGAATTTGGCGTAAACAGAATGAGAACATGGATCCATCATGCCTTGTTACCACTGTGCAGGCTGGTGGTGGTACACTGAAGCAACTGCCATGTGATTGGTTGATTAGATAATTGCATTAATGAGAACTTGAACAGGTGTTACTAATAATCCTTTAGGTGAGTGTAGATTTGCCTTTAGTGTCAGCAGACACCAAAAATATATTAAGATAGTATTTACATGTTTTTAAAATGTGATTTAATTTCAGATTTTATAATATTAAAACACACATTACATGCATTACTGCGTGTTGTTGAAGGATAGATCATGCTAATATATTCACAGCCAACACTGATATTGGAGGGAAAAAATTAAGCGAAAAACAAAAGCATGTACAAGTAATATGTGTTTATTTTTTGTGCTTTAATGCCACTTAGTCATTCCAATCTGCTTGCTGTTTTCTGTTCACTTTCTGGCTCTGGTCTTTCCATACCTTACTTCTCTCCTCCTGGTGCTCTTTCTTACATGTTATTTACCAAAACAATCCCCCCCCCCCCCCTCTCTCTCTCTCTCCATCACATAATCACCTATAACTTGTTTCCTTTCTGCTCAATGAGCAGCTGGTTAACAGTGCTAGGCTGAATAATGAGACTCGGCCCAATTAGTCTCTAATGGCTTTTAATTAATGGAAAGGATAACAATCCAGTTTTAATTTCATACACATTAATGTGCGCTGCTCTTATACCCTACTGGCTTCTCCTTCACCTCCCTCCTCTATCAATACCACCCTGCACTCTTTCCCTGAACGTTTGTAGGAGCTATTCTCTCTTCTGCTCCAGTCCAATTAAATCTCAATTTGAGTTTTGTTTGACTAAAAGAGAAACGTGAGAAAGTGAAGTGAATGGCATGTATTCTAGTGCACTTCAATAACAGTTGGTATTGTTGTGCAGCAACTCATTACCATGGTGACAGCGAGGTCGAGTTTAGGGGATATGACATCATCACGTCGATGTCTGTTAGTGTCAGTGTCACTGTCACTCAAAAGAAACAGCAGCTCTTATAGCTCTCTTCTGATATTTCTTTATTTTCATTTTGTACAACACTGAAAGCTTAAATTTACTCCTCTTATATTTACATTGAGTCACTTAAACAGTCAAAAGAATAAATGTTAAGAAAATCAGCCCATGTGTTGAGTGTGTGAGAATCTCCTGTTTTGTTTTGAGGCAAAGGCACGTTTGTCTGTAGAAAAATGTTTTTTGGAATCAGTTGCACTTGAGAGCTCACACAGAAAACTAATTTGACTTTGAAAAGATGCGGTGCTAAATTAACACAGACATCTTTGTGCAGTAAATTTCCAGTTAATTTGTCTTCTCACACTGAAACATGGTTTTCCAAGAGTAAGGGAGACAAGAGATGTTAACAGTTTAAATGTCTGTATCTCTGTGGGGTTTTTCTGTACATGTCACAAATTTCGATATAATATTCCAAATGATGTCTGCTTAAAGTGAATTAAAGTACACTAAATTACCCATAATCTGTGTAGATTAATGTCAAGTACAAAGAGAGCTCTTCTTCTTCAACATCTTCTCAGCAATAATATTTCTCATTGTTTTAAATAACAAAAAACACATTTCTACAATAGCATACATTTTGCATAATATAAAGCAGTCAAACTTGTTAATCTATAAATGTCAGTGATATCCTGGGACCCAGAAAAAATTAAATGGGTCTTTGCACCCTTTTATATAATTTTCATTTATTATTACCGCTAATTCCTATTTCAATGTGTTTTGGGACAACGTAACCTATAAAAACTTGTCAAAGTTTCATATTTAATATATATAAATATTAACTAATCAATAATGTCATCCCAAGAGGTGAAAATATACCCAAAGTTTCTTTCACAAGGCATTGAAATCAGTAGCTTTATTGTACAAGAAAGTTTCTGTTGTTACATTTCTAAAATATTTTTGAAAAGGGTCAAACTCAAACCCACAAACATTTGGCATTTTTGTAAAGCCCATGTCCTCTCATTATATACCAGGACTAAAAGAAAAATCTAATAAAAGCAAGACAAAAATCAATGGATGGGTCTCAGGAAGATGAAAATGTCTCTGGTTGCCCTTAAAACCTGGGCTTTTTAAAAATGCCAAATGTTTGTGGGTTTGAGTTTGACCATTTTCAAAAACATTTTAGAAATGTAACAACGGAAACTTTTCAAGTGCCTGTTTGGTTCAGCGTTTACAGAAATACATGCCAAATCCCTATTTTAAATCCAAACCGTGAGGCATCAGCAAAATCCAACCATAGCACAACAGCTCTTAAAGAAGCGACAACATATTGTTTAATGTTTGTGCAGCGTTTTAATGTTGCCACTGAAAGATAAGGTCTTCAATCATGTGATAGCGATCATGTAATATCCGCATTCTTCAAGTTATGAAATATGAATCATGACCGCCACAAACAAACCCAGTCCCATGCTGCCAATGGGACTGTTTTTTGAACTCCTGACTTGTTTGATTGTTCTTAATAGCAGCTCTAGTCCTCCACAATCAGGAACTGCCCCTGACCTTTTCTGATCGAGTGCCACTTGATCCCTACGCCTTACATTAAATTAATAGAACCTAATTAGAGTGGTTAGCCATTGATCTGAGTATGTTAATAACAGCGTTTTCTCAAACAAAAAAGAGAAAAAACACGTACTGAGGCGACGGGGCTGAACGGTAGCATGAGGCTGGTTAATTGGGACGGCAGGCCTGTGCTTTTACAGGAGGCTTTCTTAGCTGTGCTATCTTTGCCAGCCGCTTAGCTCTGCTTTAATTACATCTGGACTACAGAGCCTCTGATCAGCATGATAGCGTCCTAAAAAGAGTTGCGTTAAGAGAGGGGCACAACACGAGTGATTTCATAAGCAGCCAATATAATATGCCACACATCTGTGAAAGAGGTGAATGAGCCAACGTGATACACAAAAGAAAGAGACGGAACGTAATGTACAAAATATATTCTCATTCGTTCCATCTCAGTCGCACACGTGTACATTTAAGCATGCCAGAGGAAGAGACAAAAATCCTCTGGGAGGAGATGGAAAGAATAGGGGGGAGAGACAGAAGTGGGAGTGAGTGGGAAGAGAAAGGGTGAAATGCATAGAAAAAAGAAGAGGATCAAGCCAGGGGAGATTTTTAATGAGGAAAAACAAAGAAATGAGCGACTGCTCATGCTACAGACCATCTTTAATCCCCCCTGTCTTGAGTGATAGAGTTAGAAAGAGAGTTGAGGCGGAATAAGATCAGTGAGTCCGCCTCCTCCTCATCATCATCAAAAAAAAAAAAAAAAAAACCTTTCTTTGAGGAAGTGTGTGTTCTGATTTTAAATTGTGTGTTCTAATATTATATTGTGCAAGTGTGTGTGTGTGTGTGTGTGTGTGTGTGTGTGTGTGTGTGTGTGTGTGTGTGTAGGAGTGTGTGTTCTCACGCATGTATCATTAGGCATCATTAGAGCAAATTATATGGAGGGAGGGAGAGAGACAGATGCTTCCCTTGGCACATGTAACTGTAGTGAGAACCCTTACACCACTGCAAAGCACTGCAAGGCCAGCAACTAAACAACAGAAAACATAATATCCATGTACAAGCATGCATAAATTAATGAAAATCATTTATACTGTATTGAAATAATATGTTCAATACAAACAAGGATAAAGGAATAGGTCTCCCTCTCTTTCCCTCTGTCATAAAGTGTGATGTGTTTGCAGTATTATTTTAGTCTACATGAATTAATTTGTACTGTCAACATTAATAAGCAGTGTTTCTTTATCACTGACTGCATGAAAGGCTCTTAAAGGCAAAGTTCACCTAAAAATTAAAATGCTGTCATCACCCACTTCTTACTCTCACAAGGCTCAAAACCTTCTGTGGAACACAAAAGAAGATGTTTTAGGTTCAGTGGGGTCCAATATTGTTTGAACAAACATGCCGCACGCGTCCTGAAAAGTGAAGCCAAAACGTCTCGCTCGCCCCAAGGTGGTTGGTCCCTCCCAATATAGCTCATAACCCCGCCCCTCCGCGTATTCTAATGGACACGAGACAAACTAAACAATCAAATTACACTTCAAATAATTTTTTCCCAAAGATGGTTTATGTCATTTTCGGTCGTTTTTATCACACTGATGTTAGTTTCAATGTTCGTTCTTTAAAAAGTTAGTTATTTGATGCTATAAAAACGGGGGATGTGACGTCATTATTGACAGCTGAGATTGACAGCACCAACAGACTTTTTTCAGGATTTTCAGGAGGAGCCTGGAGCTTTAGCTTTAATTTCTTCATTTCCATAACTGTTTATTTCATACTGACATAATGATTTGTTCTTTATTTGCGAGAGTGTGGGTGGGCTTTTGATATCGCGCCCCTGTTCTCTACCGTGCAGACTCAGGTACCAAGTCGGGTTTTCAGCGGAAGGTAGTGAAGATGTGTCATCCATATTTTTTTACGGTCTATGGTTTGGAATGACATATAAGACGCCAGGAATTTCACTTTTCGGGGAAATATCCCTTTAAGAGGAATCTACAGTATAATCCTTCAGTCTCTGATGAAGGAGCCTGTTCATTAATGTTGACAGTGCAAATTAACGTAGATTAAAATAATATTCCAAACACATGGTACAGTATGACACAGAGAGAAAGAGAGCGAAAGACTACAACAACAAGCAGAAAACATGCCCACAGGAAATGGAATTAGCCATCGTGCAAGTGAAATAGTAGCACATGTGGCTCAGTCCAACCACAGTTTCTCTTTCCATATCCATCCATCCCACTGTTTCTCCAGCCACTGCGCATTCTAACAAATTTCTCCTCCCATCTTTCCCTCCTCCTCTTCCAATTTTTTTATCCTCCTCCTCATTTCTCCATGTGTTATCCTATAGATTATTTGACGTTATGCTACATAGTCACTCCTCACTATATCTGTTTCTCCTCCTCCTCCTCTCTCTCCCTCTCTGTCTCTCCCTCCCCCTCCTCTTCTCTCTCTCTCTCTCTCTCTCTCTCTCTCTCTCTCTCTCTCTCTCTCTCTCTCTCTCTCTCTCTCTCTCTCTCTCTCTCTCTATCTTTCTCTTGCACCACCTGTTAGTGCAGACCCCTGTGCTTTGGAATTCACTTGTTTATGAGGGAGTCTTTCACACTCACACAATCAAAGGTAAGAGAAAAATACCGCTTATTTATCTTTGCCTGTAACTTCCTCGTATCTGTTATGTAATTTAATCTCCCAGCATTTTCTTGTTTATTCATTTATATCTTTGTCTCTCTCTCTTTGCACACCCCTCTCTCTCTTTCATGTCTATCTGGTACCAAGTCAAATCAGTGTTGACCCTTTCTTGCAGTGTATGTTTATATTTCTGGAAAGGAAATTATCATAAAGTATGGTCTATCTATTTACCACCGGTCCCCTTAACCTCTCTTTCTGTCCTTCTTCGTGCGCCCCCACATCCTGCACTCATTCTGTGTTAAGTATTAATGTACTCATGTATGCGTGCACGTTAACCTTTTCACTCTCTTCCTGTTTCTCGACCCCCCCCCCCCCCCCCAACTATCATTTGCTGTATTTTTTTGCATAATTTTAACTTTAGATGGAGAGAATATACTTCATTCTGGCACATGGAGATACTGTGATGTGAGATACTGTGCGTGCAATGTTTTTTTTAAAGCTCTTTTTGGAAAGCATGCGATGCAGACTCCTCTCTCTATCTCACTCTGGTAATCCATCAGTGTCTGAGTGACAAAGTGACTGACTGTGAAACGGTGATGTGCTTCTCATCAGGACCACCGATCTTGTGTGAATAAAAGAGAACATGATACTACTGATGAGACACACGAGAGAGTTTAGAGAAACGATAGACAGATAGACAGACAGATAGATAGATAGATAGATAGATAGATAGATAGATAGATGGATAGATGGATAGATGGATAGATAGATAGATAGATAGATAGATAGATAGATAGATAGATAGATAGATAGATGGATAGATGGATAGATGGATAGATGGATAGATAGATAGATAGATAGATAGATAGATAGATAGATAGATAGATAGATAGATAGATAGATTAATATTTTTCAGATAATTATTTACACGAATGGTTCCCGCATTATATTTGGTATATAGTAGAGTCACCTGTAAATATTCTTATTTTCTTGGGATTTTCATTCGTTTTCTTGAGGAGATAACATGCGCTTCATGCTGAGAAAAAACCTAAAATGCTTTATAACATGCATAGTATTTACCTCGGATATATCGGTTTAATATTGTTAATATGGTTCGATGTTGAATCGTCACCAAAAAGTAAAGTACAGTCTGATTTATATGGCCGTTTTCTCCTTATCCGTTGCTGGTTTGAGTGGCACACGCACATTCAATTAGTGAAGTTCAAAAGAGACTCACTTATGATAAAAGACAAAGAGCTTTGCGTAATGTGTGCCTTGAATCTATTCAACTGTGTTCAACAATGACTAAAGGATCACTAACTTTTGCCAAGAAAAAAACTGCCTGTATTTTTTTTCCTAAAGGGTTCGTTAAACCCAAACAATGTACATTCTATAGTTGTCCAAAAACTGTAAGACCTTTGATATTGAGAAGATATGAAGATAGTTTTAATGAAATCCAAGACAGACAGAAAGGTAGTAAAAACATCTTTAAAATAGTCCATGTGACTCCAGTGGTTCAACCTTTATTTTATGAGATGAAAATACGAGAAGAAAACAAACAAAAATAACTACTTTATTCAATAATTTCTTCTAGCCTGTGTCAGACTCTTATGCTGTTGACGTAGTGTAAACAGTGCAGTGTTTCCTAGTTCTATGGCAGAACGACTCATGATCAATGCATTGTGGTGCTTACATAAACAGTGCCAGCCAATGGTATAAGCTGGCATTTTCTGGAAGTGCTTCCAGATAGATAGCATGACAAGATTTAGCCTCCAGGCAGAAGCCGTGGAGAACTGAACAAGAATTTTAAACACTGACTGAGACAAAGAACAGAGATGTTGAAAAAGTGAAACAGGTCTGTACAACCAGATATGTGTGTCAGTTACACAATTAAAGTATTGTGCTGCTTAGTCAGCTAGTTAAATTGATCAGCTAGAGAGTATGTTGACAGCAGTCCAAATCACATCTAGCCACTGTGTTTGGCGTCAAGTGCCAACAGTGTCATTATGTACTGAGACAACCCACTGCCAACATGTCAGTAATTTACAGTAGGCTACTTGAATATCTCTCTTCACTACTTCCTCTCACTCTCACATCCCACCCCCCACTCCGAGGCATCTTCTCAACGGTCTCTTCATGTCTTGCTGTGATCCAATCTCAAGCACTGACATTCATTCATTTTGTGACTGCACTCACAAAGTTAGCGGGTTACTGCGCAATGCACACAGTTCACTATTCAAAGCACTGAGAGAGAGAGTCTGCACACTGTCACGACCCATTGCAGAGCGTGCAAGTTACTGGAAGTTTGTTTTTCTTTTTTTATTGATGACATAAAAACAACAGTGCCAACATGACAGCTGACTTAATTCTAGATTGACTTAACTAGCATTGCACTAGCCATTTGGGTTGTTAAACCACAGCTTAAAAAAATAGATTGCGCTACGAATGAGGTCTACAGTTGCCCACCAGGAGAAGCACACATAAAGTCTATGCAAATTAGATTACATTTGAATCCGCCGCTGGCTTGGTAGTTTCGGAAAGACATAAAATCACGTTTGAATTTAAATGAGCCCACACTCACCTCTGAAGAAAGTCTCAGAAGATGAAAAAACATATACGATACAATCACATTTGGTTGATAAAAATTATATTATTATAGAGATTTGTTCTAGTGCGCAAGTATCCTTTCTTCCAAAATCTAATTTCGTCATATAATGATTTTAGATGCAAATTGACATTTCCCTCTGACTGGGGGTTGAAAAACAATACTTAGTTTTCGGTCCTCGCCAGTGAATTGGAAATCATTGAAAATGTTTAAATAAATAATTAAATAAACAGTTTTCATAAACCATCACAGACATGTATTATTATGTACAGCAGGTGGTGGGAAGAGATTTGATTTGAAGTCTAAAAAAACAAATTCTGCTAGGCGTGAGGTCCTGTGCTAATCGCTAATCTTGTTAGCGTCCATGTGTCATGATCTCATTAGCTGTGCTGCACCAATGCCATTATGACAACTTACCTGGCACCACCGTGGAGACAGCCATGATGCCTGTCAAAACAGTGGACGACCTGATGGATTGACAAGTAGAAATCTCTGCAATGGCATGTAATAATGTGCTTTTGGCCAAATGGGCCAAAATTACCTTAAAGGTCAGCTGTGTATGAGTATGTGTCCTCCTGCGTTCTTTTTCTAAGATTTTCTAAAGTTTTTGAAAGAAGTCTCTTATGCTAACCAAGGCTGCCTTTATTTGATCAAAAGTCAACAGTAAAAACAATAATAGTGTGAAATTATTACAATTCAAAATAACAATAATACATTTATTCCTGTGATGTCAAAGCTGAATTTTCAGCATTGTTACTCCTGTCTTCGGTGTCACATTATCCTTAAGAGATCCTTATTGATGATTTGCTCAATCACATATGATGATTTGATGCTCAGGAAATAATTCATATTCCTTATTATTTCTGCAGGGATTAGCTGCAAACACCCTGAAACATTCTCAGGGGAGCTTGTGCATATCAAGTGTGCCCATAGAAACAAGATGTTGCCGCTAGAATAAATAAAGTCAAAAGTGCATTCTCACTTCTTATCAAATTACACACTCATTTTCTCTAAACCCATTTCCCATCCTCTCTTCATTCTAGCAACTTTTAAAACTAATATTTTGTGGTCTGAAGCTGCTCCATCTGCAGGTCTTACTGGTGCTTTAAGCGCTTACATTGAAGGTGAGAAGAGCATGCTGAAATTGAAAGTGTGCTGTGGCACGCGGGTCCGGCAGCTCAGAAAACAGTTTTGACAAGCCAGGTCAATTCATCTCAGTCTCTGGAGGTATTACAGATCAAATGCGTATCTGACAGTCTGTCAAAACAAACAACAACAAACAAGGCTGTTTAGAGGTCTCTGGAAGAAGGTCTTTAATTTAGAAAGGAAGACACAAAAGCTTAACAGTGGTTTCAATTTACATTGAATAAAACCAAGCACGACTGCAGGGAATGGAAAATTGGCCAAGCTCTGCTTTTGGCTTCAGGCATAGATTTTTGCTCACGACTTCTAAATAAATAAGAGCAGGGCTTAGATGGCGAGTTCTTAAAGCTAGAGCTCAGCACAAACTTCTTAAGCCGCAGCATGCAAACGCCCACTCTCCTCCAACTCTGAACCTCCAGCCACACTCTCTCCTCACTTCGCTTTGTACCTACTCATACTCAGCCTCTAGCCTATTGCTCTTGCGCTGTAGTTTGCAGCTCCACTCAGCAGCTAAGTTGTAACTATCATGTATATTTTTGTCCTTTTAACGCTTAAAGCATTTAAAGTACAACACAACAAAGAAACTTTTGGTTTTGGTCTCTAACACGGGTCTCTAGATCCAGTATAATGTCTACATTTCCTTGATCTCTCAAGAAAAGCTCTTCGGTTCAAATTCAAAGGCCTTAACATTCAAAGGAGATTCGGCTAAATGTATTTCTGTGAAACCAAGGGCCTCAAGATCTGTGTAGTGAATTTCTGCCATGCTGGGGTGGACTACATGAACATCTGTGCTCATGAAACTGCTATGAATCTGCTTTTATGGTTATGGTTTTTTCCTGCAACACCAAGTTCATACACTTAAAGAAACAATAAGAAAAAAACTGACTTAATTTTTCTATTTTGCAAAATCTCACTGATTTTTTTAAAGCAAATTTTGCATATAAAAATTAAAGGCACAATATGTACGATTTTTGGATTAAAATATCCAAAAACCACTAGAACAATGTTATATATTTTGTTGACTCGTGTATTATCCCAAATGTTTCCTAGAATGTTAATTAAATTAAATCCAGATTAATATCAAATTTAAACCAGGACATGGACCGTGTCAGTGTGTCGCCTATCAATGACATCATACCCTATTCTAGAAACAAGCTGTCATCAAGATACACCTTTTTTGTATAAGGGACTTCTAGCGGGCGAAAATTACATATTGCGCCTTTAAGTAAACTCTACTTAACTAAGTTAGGTAAAATGAACAAGGAAAATAAGTAACTTTAACTTCAGCAGTAAAAGGTTTCTGGGTAATTTCTACTTGAAGTTTCCAATACTTTTTACAGAAACAATATAACACTTAAACTTAAACAACACATTTAAAGTGTATGCTTCACTTATAAATATATAAGTAAATAATACAGTAGATATCTACATAATAGAAGTAATGCGCCACCTGAACACAGAGATCTCACTTGGTACACAATACACAATAGCGGTAACATTCGATTAACATTCGATTCGATAGTTTTATTACATTTAATAATATTTATGCTTTAATTTCTACAAAACTAATATACACTTACCTAAAGGATTATTAGGAACACCTGTTCAATTTCTCATTAATGGAATTATCTAATCAACCAATCACATGGCAGTTGCTTTATTTGCATTTAGGGGTGTGGTCCTGGTCAAGACAATCTCCTGAACTCCAAACTGAATGTCAGAATGGGAAAGAAAGGAGATTTAAGCAATTTTGAGCGAGGCATGGTTGTTGGTGCCAGACGGGCTGGTCTGAGTATTTCACAATCTGCTCAGTTACTGGGATTTTCACGCACAACAATTTCTAGGGTTTACAAAGAATGGTGTGAAAAGGGACAAACATCCAGTATGCAGCAGTCCTGTGGGTGAAAATGCCTCGTTGATGCTAGAGGTCAGAGGAGAATGGGCCGACTGATTCAAGCTGATAGAAGAGCAACTTTGACTGAAATAACCACTCGTTACAACCGAGGTATGCAGCAAAGCATTTGTGAAGCCACAACACACACAGCCTTGAGGCAGATGGGCTACAACAGCAGAAGACCCCACCGGGTACCATTCACCTCCACTACAAATAGGAAAAAGAGGCTACATTTTGCACAAGCTCACCAAAATTGGACAGTTGAAGACTGGAAAAATGTTGCCTGGTCTGATGAGTCTCGATTTCTGTTGAGACATTCAGATGGTAGAGTCAGAATTTGGCGTGAACAGAATGAGAACATGGATCCATCATGCCTTGTTACCACTGTGCAGGCTGGTGGTGGTGGTGTAATGGTATGGGGGATGTTTTCTTGGCACACTTTAGGCCCCTTAGTGCCAACTGGGCACCGTTTAAATGCCACGGCCTACCTGAGCATTGTTCCTAATAATCCTTTAGGTGAGGGTAGAATTATGTTGTTTTTTAAATTATTGCCTGAACTAACATTTTCATGTAGAAATGTTGCTGTGCTGATGGGACTCAGTGCAAAGATTTTACATAAAGGTAGTTCTTTGGTCACTCTGTTAATTTGGAAGATATCTGCGAAGGTACTCAGTTCAGGGACAGAGAGGTGTTATAATTATAAATATAAATATAAATAAGTATTATGGTGACAGCTATATACAAGCAAAATTTCAGGGGAAATTATACAAGAAAAACTTTGCTCTCTTTCTCCTTATCCTCATCTTCATCCTCCTTACGCAAAAATTCACTAGCTTCTGCACCACATCACAATGTGTAAGCTGAGCAGCAAATCAGAATTGAGCACCAATAATTGTAGTGTGACTGTAGAAATGAAAATTCTGTCATTATTTACTCACCTTCGCGTCATTCCAAACCTCTATGACTTTTTTCTTCTGTGATATACAAAAGAAGATATTCTGAAAAATGTAAATTAAGTGAAAGTCCAATGTTCATTGTATTCAACAAAAAACAGCGTTATGCAGAAGAATGAAAGTCATACAGGTTTGGAACAACATAAATGTGAGTAAATGTCAACAGATTTTTCATTTGAACTATCCCTGTAAACACAAATAGCTCTGGTGGAACCGTCTTTGTATTTTAAGTCACTTTAGATGAAGCACATCTAAGTGAATAAGTCATAATAACTCTCTTTCTCTCTGCTTTAGCTCTATGACGGTGCGTAAGGGAAAAAAGCTCACCATTTCCATCCAGGAACACATGGCCATAGACGTCTGTCCTGGCCCCATACGACCAATTAGACAGATCTCTGCCTATTTTCCCCGGCTCTCCCCGACCACTGAGCCCATCTCTCCTAACCCTGCTTCTCCACTGGCTCTCAGCCCAGGGGTTGGGACCTCTGGAGGAACGAGTGGAAGTCTCTTGTCCCCTCTGCAGGCAGGGGCGAGGGGAGGGGGCGGGACTCTGTCAGCAGCAAGCAGCATCGAGACGTCGGTGGACATCTGCAGTTCAGACAGCGATGAGAGTAGTAAGTTTTGACATTGTGTGCTTAAATCAGCAGAACAATCACACGCATATCCAAGGGAAACGTCTCGGTTACGTATGTAACCCTCGTTCCCTGAAGGAGGGAACGGAGACGTATGTCGGAACTGAATATATATAGATTTTTTTTTACTTCGGAGTAGATTTGTCTCTGAAAACAGATCCCAATTCAATCCCAATTTTAACTGTATCTGTAAGGTATCATGAATGTATAATAGTGTTACATAAGTTGTACAGTGGGCTCATTAGCACATAAACAGTCTGTGAGTGCATCATGGGAACTTGAAAAAGTCGTGGCTGTGTCCGAAAGCCTAGACAGCTGACTCGTTGCCTCATGAGATAATAGCTTGTAAGGCAGCTTTTTGTGCATGAAGGCACCTTACAAATCTAATTTCGGGCAGACTTCAGGCAGTGTAACAGTTCAATGAATTACAGCAAAATACAGAGAGCTTTGATGAGAACTAAATATTTAATTAATATATTAGAAATTTCTGACTAGATACGACATCAGAAGTGGAAAATGTTGGTAAAAAACTCACATTTACACACAAACTGACCTTCAAACACAACTTTTGGACGTCATCTTTTTTCCTCAGCTCAACTGTCACAGAAGGGAAAGCACAGGATTGTGGGATATCAAAGGCAGAGAAGGATACATGTATGCTGCTTTCAAAAATCGATCAGATGAAGGTCTCTCAGGAGACAGGAAGTGAAGCTAACATTAGATTTGGATGTGCCTTGTTGCCTTCCTACCTTGAAATGAAATGTGTCCTCTGAAGGCAGCATTTTTCGGATTTCGGACGCAGCCCGTGAGTCTCAAAGGTGACTGTGACAAGTACTTTATTTGTCCCACCCATAACCCTAAATCTCTTTGTTGTTCCCAATATCCAAATATTTTGGCTCTTATAAAATAATGTTGGATTTTATTAATGATAATGCCTAACAAATATGGTGAAAATTATTTGAGACATACTATCTTTTAAACTTGGACATTGAGAAAAGAGGTTATAAGAATATTATTTTACTATTTTACTGCTAACAATGTTTGTCTGGCTATCACCAGACCAAGCTCAATTTAAAATTGAACATTGGTCTGGGGAGTCTGCTCTGTGTTTTCTACTGCACCAGAGGTGTGATAAATGAGCATTATTATAATAACTCTGTACGCAGTTGGATAGTCCTTCAACCAATCAGATCACAAGAGGTGTGATTAAGAGGCGACGACCCATCATTTCTCTATCTGTCATCATGTTAAACCCCAGGTGGATAAGCCATTCTGTGATTGGTTCCCGCAAAAGCGTAATAGAAGCAGTAAAAATTAATGTACAGGTTTACAGACTGAGTTGCCAGGCGAAATCAAATCGCCAGTAAATCAGGAAAATATCTATAGATCTATAACAAAGTCCCATCTTTAAATTATCTTAGTTTCATTGCGAAATCCAAACATTATGTCATATTTTTGGCACTGATTTTAGCTGATCACATATCAATCATATGATTATTAATATATATTATTAAATATACACTGCTAAAAAAAATTAAAGGAACTGAAAACTTCTGAAAAAATGGAAATTGAAAACACATCAGAACTCATTTGGGAAAATATCATGCTGGATACCTATACTAATATGGACTGGGTAATGTGTAATGAACGAAAGGATACCACATCGTTTGATGGAAATTAAAATTATCAACCTACAAAGGACTGAATTCAAAGACACCCCAAAAATCGGAGTGAAAAAATTATGCACCAAGCTTGTCTATTTTGCTGAAATTTCATTGCAGCAACTCAAAATGGTACTCAGTAGTTTGAATGGCCCCCACATGCTTGTATGCATTCCTGACAACGTCGGGGCACGCTCCAATGAGACAACGGATGGTGTCCTGGGGTATTTCCTCCCAGATCTGAACCAGGGCACCAATGAGCTCCTGGACAGTAGGAGGTGCAACCTGGTGATGGCGGATGGACCAAAACACAATGTCCCAGAGGTGTTCTTTTGGATTTAAGTCAGGTGAGCGTGGTGCCCCTTCAATGGTATCAATTCCTTCATCCTCCAGGAACTGCCTGCATACTCTCGCCACACGAAGCCAGGCATTGTCATGCCCCAGGAGGAACCCAGGACCCACTGCACCAGCATAGGGTCTGACAAAGTGTCCAAGGATTTCAACCTTATAAATAATGGCAGTCAGGGTGCCATTTTCTAGCCTCCATGGATATGACTGCCCAGACCATCCCTGACCCACCACCAAACCAGTCATGCTGAACGATGTTACAGGCAGCATAATGTTCTCCACGGTTTCTCTAGAGTCCAGACCCTTGTCACGTGTGCCTCGGGTGAACCTGCTCTCATTTGTGAAAAGCACAGGCCGCCAGTGGCGAAACTGCAAATTCTGGTGTTCAATGGCAAAGGCCAATCAAGCTCCACAGTCCTAGGCAGTGAGCACAGAACCCACTAGAGGATCTCGGGCCCTCAGGCCACCCTCATAAAGTCTTTTTCTGATTGTTTAGTCAGAGACATTCACACAGTGGCCTGCTGGAGGTCATTTTGTAGGGCTCTGACAGTGCTCATCCTGTTCCTTCTCACACAAAGGAACAGATACCGGTCCTGCTGATGGGCTAAGGGCCTTCTATGGCCCTGTCCAGCTCTCCTTCTGGCAACGGCACGTATTGATGTGCCATCCGGGAGGAGTTGGATTGCCTGTGCAACCTCTGTTGGGTCCAAGTATTGCCTACTGCTACCGGTAGCGACATTGACCCTAGCCAAATACAAAACTGGTTATTAGTAGAGAAAGAAAATGTCAGTGGTCTCCACCTGTAAAACCATTCCTGTTTTGGGAGTCTTCTCATTATTGCCCATCTAGTGCACCTGTTTTTAATTTCATTAACACTAAAGCAGATGAAACTGATTACCAACCCCTCTCTGCTACTTAACTGACCAGATCAATATCCCAGGAGTTTAACTGAACTGATGCTATTCTCTGATTTAAAAGTGTTCCTTAAAAAAATTTTGAGCAGTGTATATGGGCCTACTATAGGCCTATTATAAATGATAATGCTATTGATCCTTATCGATATCTTATGTGATGTAGCCTATCTTTGAATAAATATTGTCCAAAAATGTCTAAACATTAATCTTGTTTAAAACAAATCTTCCATTTACTCCAAAATAAAAAATAAAAAAAACAAGCAAACAAATGGCTCCATTTCAGATTTGGAGTCAAATAAATATATTTATATAATTACTACTTGTATTGTATGCCCCTTTTCGATTGTTGCACTTTGAGATTCTCCGGAATGAAAAGTGCATTATTAATAAAATCTATTATTGTTATTATTAACTTATGAGTCTTCTTTTTTTGTGAGTACATACAACTGAAAAACCTTTCTGGGACAAAACGAGCATGGAGCTGTTCACATACTAAACATTTAGTCAGATACATATATAAACAAATATAATTTATAGTTTTAATAAATATATCATCCATATGGTAATGTCAGTCCACAAACGGGCACCTTATGCTATGCAGAAATAGCCTGCATATCTATATTGTACATGGGCACGGCAAAATATTATGTTGCAATAATACCTTATTTGAATTTTTGTTGGTTTTCCCTTAGTGCCTGGCAAAAATGAAATGTAAATTATTATGTTAATAATTCTGTAATATTAAGCTTTGACTTTGCATTGTTAATATGCATAGTGCAGGCATAATATTCCAATTTGCAATGTTGCTCTCCATCTTACCATCTGTCAGATTTGCATGCCTCCTAATTGTGTTCCATAATGGATTGTTTAATCTGCTTCCTGTCAGGTATTATGTTATATGATGTTATTAACATTTGTACTATCATTCTTATGATTGTGTAGCTGCACTGGGGACGTTAGAATTTGAACTGAGGTATGAGAGAGCAACCAGTTCACTCCACTGTAACATCATCAGAGCCAAGGTAAGGTCCAACTCACACCTCTGCAGTTCACTACACACTCACACCTATCTGTGACTCACATTGCAAAAACAACCTGCAGGTGATTTACCCTTTAGCAGTTTGTTCTACTTCAACAGGGCTCCATAACTTCACTCATTTATATATTTTTATTTATTTATTTAGCATTCCTACCATTAATGTGGCTTGTTTTTTGTTTAGGGTCTGAAATCCATGGATTTTAATGGCCTGTCCGATCCTTATGTCAAACTTCATCTTCTACCAGGAGCCTGCAAGGTGAGATCCTGTTAGGAGTAAACCTCTATGCATGAACTTCACTATATTTTTGTATAATACTAACCATTCAGAGCAGGGGCGTAGTCAAGCTTCAAATTCGAGCTTTAAAGGTAGCCTATAGTTCACCCAAAAATGAAAATTTTGTCATTATTACCTTCATGTCATCGCAAACCCGTATAAGCCTTCGTTTAGGGTGACCATATTTTGATTATCAAAAACAAGGACACTCGCCCCAGCAATGAGATACTCAAATGATACTCAAAGTCTACTCAAAGATTCCTTATTATTTCAATACTTTTAAAGTATGCCCCCTCTATATGGATAGAAAAAGTTATATTAGGGACAGGACTTGAAAACAAGACATGTCCTGGGACAACATACATGCATCGTGCATGGTGATTTTGTCAATGCAGACTGGAGATTAATATTTTGTAAATGAAGTGGTAGGCTGTTGGGAAACAAGAAGGACTGCAAAACACAAGGAGTCAAAAAGGGGGACAAATCAGGCAGGTGATGAGGGAGAACAGGTTGGGTAAATAATCCATAAAGAGATAACAAGAGGGGAGGGGTCAGACAGAAGACAAGAGCACATTGCCCAAAATAACAAAACACCAAAAGACAGAACAAACATGTGACTAAATTGTGTTTATTATAATAACATGAGGGTGAGTAAATTATGACAGAATTTTTGGGTGGACTAACCTTTTAATGGTGGGCTAATCAGCGCTAGTTTGTCCAGTGCAACAGTCCAGTTTGTTTGTTTAAAAGCATGAAACCATAAACATCTGTGTTTCGCTTCAAAGGGCGTCTTTGACGACGTATTCTGTAAAAATGAAGACCTTTTTTTACATTACGATTCTTACACCTAAAAGCTTGTTGACCTCACTATGACCTCTGACCTAATTATTTATGATTGGACACACGAACACCAAACTCATATGTGCTTGTTGAACATTTCAATCTCAAAACTGTGGGAAATAATAAAGAGTTGATCTTCCCTAACAGCTTCCCCTCTTCTAGAGAGACTTCTATTAGGTGTTGGAGCAGGTATGCAGGGATTTTTTTCCATTCAGACACAAGAGCATCAGAGAGGCATTGATGTTGGGTGATGGGGCCTGACTCACAGTCGGTGTTCCAATTCATCCCAGTAGTGTTCAATGGGATTCAGTTAGGCTTTGTGCCTGTCACGTTTTTCTACACCATTTCATTATAGATCTTGTTTTGTGCACAGTATTATGCTGAAATAGAAAAGCACACTCCTCAGACCAAAAATGGTCTTCAGTGGAATTTAGGAGTCTAGCCAAAAACATAAATTAGAAGGGGATGTTATTTTTGGCCATAAATGGTGACACATTAAGTACTCTGAAATATCCTCTACTTTAAATCTAGAAACAACTACTAAAAATGTTTTATAGCACTTACATTTGGTGTTAATAAGATGTTTTTGGAAAAAAAAACAATATTATATACATTTTAAATAACTTTTTTTTAAATGTATATTTTAAAATGTAATTTTTGTGATACAAAGCTGAATTTTCAGGATTATTAATACACTCTTCAGGGTGACATGGTCCTTCTAATAATTCTAATAAGCTGATTTGACATTTCTTACAAACCCGATTCCAAAAAAGTTGGGACTATACAAATTGTGAATAAAAACAAAATGCAAGGATGTGGAAGATTCAAATTTCACTATTTTATTCAGGATGACATGGATGACATATCAAATGTTTAAACTGAGAAAATGTGTAATTTTAAGGGACAAATAAGTTGATTTTAAATTTCATGGCATCAACATATCTCAGAAAAGATGGCACAAGGCCATGTTAACCACTGTGTGTGTGCCATCCCCTCTACTTTTTATAACAGTCTGCAAATGTCTGGGGACTGAGGAGACAACTCGGTCAAGTTTAGGAATAGGAATGTTGTCCGATTCTTATCTAATACAGGCTCCTAGTTGCTCAAGTGTCTTAGGTCTTCTTTGTCGCATCTTCCTCTTTATGATGCGCCAAATGTTTTCTATGGGTGTAAAATCTAGACTGCAGGCTGGCCATTTCAGTACCCGGATCCTTCTTCTACAGAGCCAAGATGTTGTAATTGATGTAGTATGTGGTCTGGCATTGTCATGTTGGAAAATGCAAGGTCTTCTCTGAAAGAGACGACGTCTGGATGGGAGCATATGTTGTTCTAGAACTTGGATATACCTTTCAGCATTGATGGTGCTTTTCCAGATGTGTAAGCTGCCCATCCCACACGCACTTATGCAACCCCAAACCATCAGAGATGCAGGCATCTGAACTGAGCGCTGATAACAACTTGGGTTACTCCTTGTCCTCTTTAGTCTGCATGACATGGCATCCCAGTTTTCCAAAAAGGACTTCAAATTTTGATTCGTCTAACCACAGAACTGTTTTCCAATTTCCCACAGTCCATTTGAAATGAGCCTTAGCCCAGAGAAACGCCTGCACTTCTGGATCATGTTTAGATATGTCTTCTTTTTTTGACACAGAGAGTTTTAGCCAGCAATGGTGAATGGCACGGTGAATTGTGTTCACTGACAATGTTTTCTGGAAGTATTCCTGAGGCCATGTTGTGATTTCTATTACAGTAGCATTCCTGTATGTGATGCAGTGCCGTCTAAGGGCTCGAAGATAATGGGCATCCAGTATGGTTTTCCGGCCTTAACCCTTACGCACAGAGATTATTCCAGATTATCTGAATATTTGGATGATATTATGCACTGTAGATGATGATAACTTCAAACTTTTTTTTTTCTCTGAGAAACTCCTTTCTGATATTGCTCCACTATTTTTCACAGCAGCATTGGGGGAATTAGTGATCCTCTGCCGCTCTTGACGTGACGCTCTTTTTATACCCAATCATGTTGACAATTGCCCTAATAAGTTGCAAATTGGTCCTCCAGCTGTTCCTTATTATGTACATTTAACTTTTCTGGCCTCTTATTGCTACCTGTCACAACTTTTTTGTAATGTGTAGCTCTCATGAAATTGAAAATGAGCCAATATTTGGCATGACATTTCAAAATGTCTCACTTTCAACATTTGATATGTTATCTATATTATATTGTGAATAAAATATAAGTTTATGAAATTTGTAAATTATTGCATTCCTTTTTTTTAAATTCACAATTTGTAGTATCCCAACTTTTTTGGAATTGGGATTGTATTATTATCAATGTTTTTCTCAACTATTTTTGTGGAACCGTGATACAATTTTTCAGATTTTTTTGATTAATAGAAAGTTTAAAAGAACAGCTTTTATTATAAATATTTTTTAATGTTAAAAATGTCTTTACTGTTGACCAATATATACTGTATAAATGCATCAAAGAATTAAGGTATTCCAAAATATTCACTCAAATATAATTATATTTATTTATTATTCATATAAATAATGTGACAGCATTCAAACTGTTTTATACCCACAGGCCAATAAACTGAAAACCAAAACTGTACGTAATTCTCTAAATCCTGTTTGGAATGAGACTCTTACTTACGTTGGCATCACGGAGGAGGATATGCACAGGAAGACTCTGAGGTTAGTGAAGACATCTGTGCACCCTTGAATCCATCTTGCTTTATGGGCGACTCCAAGCAGGCTGTAAATCTATTCTGGATATGTCTTAAAAATACTTATCTCGGAGAGCAGTGATTTGACAGTAGCCTGCATATCTTGCTTCAACAGTAGATGTGTAGGTGTGTGACAGAGAGTGCGACTGCTTAGCAGACCTTCCTTTGCTTATAAACCTTCAGGAATAATCTAGTTTCTTGGTACAACTACTGTTGTGCACGTCTTGGAAATTCTGCATATATTTAGCCTGAAAATGTTTGCAGAGCTGAAAGATACTCTTCCTGACTGCTGTAGCACTCAGGTTTATCCTGTGATTATCCACAGAAAATTGCCTGTGTGCTCATATTATAAATGAACAGTATCCCCAGGCAATATGGGACTGCTGGTGTTTTCAGATTTGCCCTTTTTTTCAGTGACAGGGTGACAGTAGTCAGAGAAGAAGTCATTTAGCCGTTTATCTCCAAGGGAGAGTAAAGGAGCAGAGGAGAGTGTCGGTTCCACAAAAACGCAAGCAAACCTTTAAAAAAAAAAAAAAAAAAAACAGGCGCTTACTTCCGACGAACTGGCAAAGCCAGAAATATCACCCTAATCCCATTCATAAATATACATTTCTGTCTGAGCCATTTTCAGCTCTTGCTGCTCTGCGGGTGGTATTTTTATAGCCTTTTTTTATCACTTTCTCCCATACTACATTTACAACTTTAATGTTTATCTTTGCTCTCCTTCCTGTATAATTGAATAACTCTCACTTTCTTTTGTTGTTGTTGTTGTTGTTTTTCTCAGGTTATCGGTGTGTGATGAGGATAAACTGACTCATAATGAGTTCATTGGAGAGTCTCGTGTGGCCCTACGACGTGTGAAGCCAGACCAGACAAAACGTTTCTACACCTGTTTAGAACATCCGCCACCTGTAAGACACACATACACACACTTTTGTAGTCTGTGTGAACAGTGCCTGATCAAAATGTCACGTCATTGTGATCAATGCCTGATCTAAATTGAATTAATTTAACCTTTAAATGCATGACTGTTTTCGCCAAATATTCTTACATATTTGGGTCTTTAGTGACCCGGATCTCTAACACGGATGGATCTGTACCTGTTGCAATAATATGTAAAACTCCTGATATTAGAATAACAATTACAAGAGAACTAACATTACCTTTTGGAGCTTGGAAGTGTTCCGTTTCAGCAGATGTTTTATATCATCAGAGCTCATTTCCCAGTACATTCGGCATCTGTCTCATATTCGCCACCTCATTTTCTCACAACTCATTTTCAACGTCTTCAAAATAAATGTTTTGATCACTGACAGCTTCTTCACCTCTTCACCATAATTATTAGATTGGATTATATAGTTTCCTTTTCTGTCTGAGGTAACTATTAGTGAAACGTCACTTCATCATTGTGTATCAGACATTGCCATCTTGTGGAATAAAGGTGAATTGCACTTATTTCATCATTATAGATTAATTTAGGCCAATTATTGTGCAGGGGAAAAAAAGTACAAACTGACACACCTTGGGTTGTTAGCGACCCTATACAATTTTGACAAACAAGTAGTGGAAAAACAGGCATTCAATTATAATGTTGTTCTTGTTATATTGTTTAAAATGGATTGATTGAGGAATACTAAAAAGGTTGATGTCTAATTAAAAAAAAAATGAATGAGGAGGAGGGTAGTAAATGATGTCCCGGGTAGCTAAAGACCCAAGGTATGCATTTAAGGGTTACGCTTGTTCTAGCTAATCAAAATAACTTTTCTTAACCAGTTAGTGTTGCTGATAGAAAGAAACTTAATTTTCTAGAATGCATTACCTGTTAAATTTCTTTGAATTGAAACTCGGTAAATTCCGAATCATGCATTGAAAGGAAAACAAATCTTCACTTCTTAAATTTGCTTAAAAATGTTTTACTTTTTAAGCTTTGATAATATAATGTGATAGATAATATGAAACATGTAAATGAACACATTGTTAAACATTATTAATGATAAAAGGATAGCTGAAAAAGAAAAAAAAAAAGAAAGAAAAAAATATCCTGATTAATCCAAGCATTATAATGGCAGTAAACTGCCTTCCATATTCAGTTTACTAAAAAAGAGTAACTGGTGCAACAATGACATGCTCTGAACTTTAAGAGGCGTTGCACTTTCTTTGTAAATGAAAGGAAGGCAGTTTGGCGGAAGCTAGACATTTTACTGTATACTGTTTTAATATGGATATTTTTCTTATTCACAAACCCATCAAATCCCTTCAGACGGCATTTATTAACCTCCTAGAGCCATGGGGATTTACTTTTTTTGTACTTTTGTAACTTTTTGGATGGCTTGAGGGTGAGTAAATTATAGAGTAATTTTAATTATCCCTTTAATTTAACGATTAAGACGCGTTAAGATTAAGATTCAAGTCATGTTGGATAGATGACCTTTGAGTACCCATAAAAAGCCAATGGAATTGCCTCAAGGGATCTTTCACAACACCACAGCAAACCCGAATCCAGCAATAAGAGGAGATTCCAAAGATGTTTTTCACTGTAGCTGCTTCCATCAGTTTTGCGGTCAGGGTGCGACCCAAATGCTGCGCTGTACAATTAGATTTAAAAAATGCATTCAAAGTTACTTTAGAATTGATTGATTAACTTGCACCTCGACTGGACATGTTTATTAAGTAACTTGTCAATTGTGATAAGACCTAGCTCAATTATGAATGGCTCCCTATTTTGTGGTTACTTTAATCAGTGTTAGTTAGGAAGTCACAGCTATTGCGAGATTAGAAAATGAGCTTGGTTTTCACATCTGTTATCAATCCAAAACACAAATGACAAAAACATACAGTCACTCTGCTCACTTCATTTCTGTCTGTCTTCTAGCTTCCCTCTCCTACAGCCATGGGAGCAGCACTGCGAGGGATTTCCTGTTACTTACGAGAGGTACTGTACCCCAAAAACCATCAGTTTTCTCTCCGCCTCTTCTTCAGTGAAAAAGACAATTGATAAAGCACGATGACGTTTTAAATAATACTGATCGACTCAAATGTTTTCACATTGGGATCTAAATTCATTTGCATTTCAATAAGAACATTGAGCACATTATAATAAATGGGACAGAAGAAATGGATTAGCATTTTCATTACCATCCAAAATTGTTCTCAACACGCTCTGTGCCCCATGATGAGAAATACCGGAAGTAAGGACACAAGGAGGATGAGGACGGGGTCGGCTAAGGAAAGGGCTGGCATGTGGATGCACTCTCTGTGCATTTCATTGTTTAAAGAAAATCCCTGCTCTGTCTGTCAACAAGAACGAATGTGGCATTCATAAATTACGGATAAGATGAGCTAAACGGCATTGTGGCTCCCAGAGAGATGAGATACAATTTGTTCTATTTAACTTGGTGTTGTAGAGCACTTATGTTGTTGAGTGTTGACAATTTCACGACAGAAGCTGCTGAACAGTGAGCCAGAGAGAGAGAGAATTCAGATCCATTTCCTTTGATTTAACCAGGGACATAGAAACAATCTGGAAATGGGGGGAGGGGGGAGAGAGAGAAGGAAATAGATCTTATCAGCCTGCTTATGAATATTAATTAGGTGACATAACAGTACTGAAAGCATGTAAATGGACACCAGACACATTAGGGTTGCTTTTTACCCCTTGTGATTGCACGTTCATTTGTTTGATTATTGCTCAAACCGCTTATTTCATATTCATCCCTCACTCTCATTTCTCATTTCTGTCATTGAGAAACTGATAAAATATCAATTTTAAAGGACAGAGACGGCAGAACACTTTGCCGCCCACCTAAAAGCATTAGAGATTTCTGGAGACCAGAATAATAACATTTTTCAAAGGAAGTGGTGTGATTATGTGGGGGAAAAAACATGGAGAAAGCCACAGACAGCATAGATAGAGAAGATGAAGAAAGAGGGAGCGAGAGGTTACAGGGTTATGAATGGACAGAGGGTGCCAGATGAGTGACAGACCACATACTCACAGGTCTCTGGAGGAAGAGAACAAGAACTGACAGGGGAAAACTGCTGAACTGCTTAGAGGGATCACAGAGACAGTGATGGTTCGGGGGGGTGGGTTGCCAGATGAAATGATGTTAAAGGGACAGTTCATCCAAAAATAAAATAACTTTAGAGCAAATAAAATCATTTTCTCACCCTCAAGGCATTCCAAATATGACTTTCTTCTATAGAGAACAAAAGGAGATGTTAGGGGGATTTTAATGTAAGCCTGAAGCCTTTCAAAACCTTTATTTAGGGAACAGGGTGAAACTAAATCATTACTCCTGAAAAGCTTCAACATGGTCCTGACCCTGAAAAAAAGACCACTTTGGAATAGTAAAAAAAAACCTTTACAGAAATAATCATCTTTAAAGGGATAGTTCACCCCAAAATTAAAATGTGATGTTTATCTGCTTACTCCCAGGGCGTCCCAGATGTGGGTGTGTTTGTTTCTTCAGTAGAACACAAATTAAGATTTTTATCTCCAACCATTTCTTGTATAATGCATGTCAGTGGGGTGTTTTCTATGAGAGTCACTATGAGAGTAAAAACACACAGACATACAAATACATATTAAATCCTGTGGCTTGTGGCGACATGTCTTAAGACACGAAATGATCGGTTTCTGAGAGAAACCAAGCAGTATTTATGTAATTTTTTTACCTCGTAGAAGACAAATCTCATCTAATATTCCCAACACCATTACTTCCACCGGTGAATGTCAAAACCACGGCGCGATCATATATATATATATATGGTTGTTTTTATGTTTTTAACTTTTTCGGTGGAAGTAAAGGCATTGGGAATACTGGATGAGATTCTTCTGATATGAGGTAAAAAAATATATATCAATTTCTGTTCGGTTCCTCGCATAAACCAATCGCTTAAGACATCTATGTGTCGCCACAAGCCGCAGGGTATAATATGGATTTGTATGTATATGTATTTTTTACTCTCATGGTTACTCTATAGAAAAACACCCCATTGTCGTGCATTATACAAGAAATGGTTGGAGATAAAAAAAAATCTTAATTTGTGTTCTACTGAAGAAACAACACACATACATTTTGGATGCCCTGGGGTTAAGAAGATGAACATCACATTTTAATTTTTGGTTGAACTATCCCTTTAATCTGCACCCACGTGGGTTGTGCATCGGCGCGATTCTTCAGCCCATGAATCAAATTTTTGTGTTGTAATTCGGAATCACAGATTCTACGTCTTGGAAGTATGACCAAAATAAGAATTTTCACCTGAAAATGTCATCTAAAGTAACAAGTCTGCCAAATGAGAAAAAAAGGCATTACAATAAGTCACGTTACCAACGTTGATTAAATCTAACGATCACTTAGCTAATATCACATCAAACTGTGCAAATTATTATTATTGTTATACTTTGTTCTCAAATTGTTAATGTTAACAACATCAGCTTTGCGTGACTATGCATTTTTACTGTGTATTAGCGTTACCTGCAGATTCCAATTTTTCTAATTGAAATTCACAGCCTCTAATTATCTACCATTCAAATTTCCTATAAACAAATTGTTCTTTTTAACACAAAAAAGTAAAGAAATATTCCTTAGAACTGGTTCTCTTTGAAATTCAGTTTTTTTTTTCCTGTAGCCACTCCACAACCCGAAGTGCATCTCCAGTTGTAACTGATGACTGTTGTTTTGGACCTTTCTGGATTAGGCTACAATCCGCCATCAAAATGATAAATTTAATTATTCTAGCTGCTGTGAGAAAAGGCTATAAATGATCAACCACCTGCAGCAGTATGGGTGGATTGGTTGTCTCCCTCGATTGCAATGGTCTAGTTTTGGATTGAACATTAGGGAGTTGAAGTGTAAACCATTAGTGGTCCCGGGGCAAATGCTCCCTCGTGAGGTTTAATTATCTTATATTATGTTTGCATGGAACAAACATGGAAATTGGTTCATAATATAACACATTTTTTGTCAGTAATTGAAGAAGGTCAATATTTTAAAGCTATTTCTAACTTGTACTCTGCCTTAAAAGTAAAATAGTTCCGGCGGAAAATGAAAATGAAAATGTTCTAGACAGATGAACTATACTCTCATTCATGTGTAAGAATCAAGGAACTTTGCTGTTGTACCATGAGTGCAGCAGGCGCAAATAAAAGTAGGCTATAAGTGGCCTTTTATTTGATTAATATTATATGATCTGTTATATCATTTTAAGACTTTGAAGTACACTACAAGGGCACATTTAATACAATCAAGTGCACGTTTTTTTTTTTTTTAAAAAAAGGTGGTCACCATTCAATTTCATGCATTGAAAAGAGCAGCTTTTCCTTTTGTGTTCTAAACTTGTCACAGCTTGGAAAGCCACGAGGGAGAGTATGATGACAGACTTTTCATTTTTAGATTAATTTTAAAAAAAGAGAGGGAGATTTGTAATTGTAATAAAAGAAAAAAAGGTGGAACAAGATAACAAACTCCAGGCACGAAGGTAGGATCACAAAGTCAGACAGAGTTTATAGCTCAACCGTCACTATATTTATTTAAAGCTCTTGATTTGGTGTCATGACTGGCACACATACAGATTCTGGTGGAGGCTGATGACTGGTGCCACGCCATCTGCCTGCTAATCACGCAAATCTGAATATGAAAGCTGTGCGAGTGCGCATACATGTGTGTGCGCGTGTTCCCAGCCTCATTGTGCACCTGTTTACCTGCTGGATACACCCCCTCATTATGATTAGTGAGTCTGCATGATGGAGGTCATTAGTTTGAAACTTTATGGAGCACAGCAGCCAAAAGCACAAGCAATTCATGCTACAACATTTAAACCGCGCTAAATTAATTGATCCCATTCAGAAATGCCATTGGCATTTTAATTAGTCAAAGAAACTTGCACTGTCAGAGGAAAGCCAGCACTATGCCACCATCTGCTTATTTGTGACTCAGTTGCCTCAAAGATTTTCTAACAAAAACATCTAATCATATTATATGGCATTTGCATTTTATTGTAGTGAGCTATTTGATTATACAGAAACATTGTTCCAAACACCTATTATTTGATATTTATGCAACTTTGTTTCACATACTTGAAACAAAATCAATTCTTGCACCCTGAAGTATGCACATTTATCTTAACACTACAGATTCAAGTGTGCCCTAATGTACAAATACATGGGTAGGAAACTGCAAAAATGGCAACTAACCGCAATGTCTAAGTGGCGGTTCTTAGTAAAGTTGACCTCATGCGGCAGGGAATTATATGTGCGGCTATTTTGTCTGTCTCTTGAGCATTAGGCAGCTGGGCTTCTCTCCTCGCTGCTTTCATTATGAGTTGTCTGTTTATAACACAGGGGTCGCCCCTCAATCTGCCCCACTATGTGTATGTGTCTCCTCACTGTTAAATTAATGAAGGTCTGGCAAATTTCACTCACTCCAACTCTGTCACACACACACACACACACACACACACACACACACACACACACACACACACACACACAACTATCTGTATCTATCCCCACACAATTACATTAATGAAACATCACACTTGCCAGCAAACAGGTTTGGCTTGGCATGCTTCTCACTAATGGGCATAAACACCCGCTACCCCAGCAAACACACACACACACACACACACACGAACACTGTGGCAGACAGGGCTGTAAGGGGAATTTCAAAGTGCAAGGTAAAGAACTAGAAATAACAAGGCTCTTTTTAGAAAAACAAACAGAGAGAGCGAGACACTGTGATGATTACCCTATTGATCCTGTTCTTTTGCTGGTTACTGTGGGTGTGGCTATGAGAGAGAAAAAAGAGAGACAGCCAGGCACAGACAGCTTAAAACAAAGCAAGGCAGGAACAGAGGACAAAAGAACAATATAATGCGTACTGCTCTCTTTGTGAATTTTCATATGTAAAGATATTACACTTTTCTCATAAATGCATAGGGAATTATTTCCATGAATGTGAAATCCTGTCAGCTTAAAAATATATTGATCATTCTGAAGTTCTTGTTAGCTCATATATAAGGCTTGTTTCTTTAAGGTTATCAGAAAAGATGGCAAACTAACTATTGCTACACAATTAAGTGGGTTTAATCAAATCACTATTTGCGCTGTTATCCTTTGCAAAGGACAAGAGATCATAAGAAAGAAAAATTGAGGATACGAGAAAATCCAACATGTTTCTTAAAATTATTTAATGAGAATTTTAAAAACTCTAAAGTCATCAGATGTATACCTGTCTGTTTAATTAATTGTGATATTAAGAGAATATAAAAATAAACTAATATCATCTGCGTCTTTAAAGGTTTAATACTTTAATATATTTAGAGATACAGAAACTGTACTATATAACAGAAATGTGCTCTTTGTTGTGTTTCCTCTTTATCTCTGCATCAGTCTAAACTTTGATCTTCCCCATTACAATCCTTTATAACTGCTGACCCAGATGTAAAACAAAAAAGAATGTGTTTAATCCATACAGAAGGTTTATTGAATATTTCATGTAAATATTGTTGCTCTTGCGGTGTAAGTGTTACATATTCAGAGTCGCACTTGAGCATCCTCTGCATGAATTATTAATGTGCATTCAAATAAGCTTCTCTCAAGCCTTACTAATGTGTGTGTGTGTGTGTGTGTGTGTGTGTGTGTGTGTGTGTGTGTGTGTGTGTGTGTGTGTGTGTGTGTGTGTGTGTGTGTGTGTGTGTGTGCAGGCGTTGCACCAAATCAGACAATTATGTCTCATTAAGTCTCCATATCTCAAAATCCTGAAGAAACCATGCTTAGATCTTCCCGCTTCCCTCTCTGAAAGCCATTGAAGCTGAGATGAGCCTAAATAGACCAGGAAGAGAGAATGATAAATTGGATTGATGACTGTCCGCATGTGAGATGTAGAGGATGAGTATGAATCATACAAGTCATCATTTGCAGAATACTACAAGAGTTTAAATATTATTATGTTTTAAGACAGATTAAACATGATCTTTTATTAGAATCATTATTAGGCTTATATTAATGGAAATAATTTAAATTTAAATTTCCAAAACAACAGATTGGCATGGTTTAAAAATGAGCCTATAGTGCACAGATGTCACATTACACTAACATCCTGACATGCCTTAATCAGCTGTTTATAATTATTCTACTCAATGAACATTCTCAGATTTTACCCAGAGGGAGTCCTTGTCATTGGTTTGGTTGTATGCCATGTACCGAGTCTCCTACTCTATCACTTTTTATATAGACAAAGCTGTACCTATTGGTATTCCTGGTTAGGTTTTGTTATAAAACCTCGAATCTTATGAACCACGTCATATAAACCACAACATATAAACATTGTTTTGAATATAATTTCAGTCTTAGGCGAGCTATATATTTTTTGTTTGTGTACTTTTGTACACTTTATCTTGCAAATTTGATTGCAGACAGTGATTGCGTGTTGATTCTTGTGTAACTGATAAACAAGTCATGCACATCATTTAAGCCTTAAACCTAAGCCTACCTCAGCAGTATTTTTATGCTGTCTTGCTTATAAACGTATACTTTAAGAAATGTAAGCTCCCTAGTCCAGTAAGTACACTACGGGAGTCTGCCATTTATGGCTGTCTTGTCAAAATGCAGAAAAATTCCTACAAAATGAATTATTATATAAAGAAAACTATACCAGGATAAAATCATCAGTGTCCTATTGTTTAGTAGATCAAGGCCAAAGACTATAGATAGAAAGACGATTCACTACTCATGAATGGAACTGCAACGCCCAATATGGTGACTATGAATAGTCATGCCTTCTAAAGTAAAAGGTAAAGTCATTGCGTTACTGCAGCTGCTGTTAGATGCTCCGGTTCCCATAGAAACCTGAGACTCGTGCTTAGGACTGCACACTCTTTTAGCCTGAAAAATATGTTTTTTTGAGCTATTTGAGCATAAGAAACAACACTTATGGGATAGTTTATGTCAGATTTTGTTGCTGATTTGAAATGATATTTAATTGTGAGTTCGTCAAGCAGTTTTTGACCGCCAAGTAAACAGACTTTCCTTGATAGACTTTGTCAAGCTCCTTGCTAGTGCTAGTGCGAATTTGCATTCATGATATGAAGATTTACATGTCACAAGTTCACTTGTGTGCCAGCATTGATGGTGTCATCATAATATGTGCATACTGAAGTCTGCGCTTAGTTTTTTCATACATGTATTTGCTTAAGGAATTCTAACATTGCTCTTGTCATCTTTTCTTATATTTATCCATACATAGCAGCCTGTGACTGTGCTGATTCTTGAGTAACCGACAGCAAGCAAGACGTGATGTGGCATTTCATATGTGGATTATTTAAGCCTGGAACCTAAGCCCACCTAAAACAGAAAACATTTTTCTTTTGCTGCCTTGCAACCACTGGTATTTCCTTCAGGAGATGCCTAATCTAATTACAATTTTGGATCTAAAATACATTTGTTCTTTTTTTTGTTCTTTTTTTTTGTAGTGGGAGAATGAACAAATGACCAGTTTGGAAGAGAGGGGCCGTCTGTTGCTGTCGCTGCAGTTCCTGCCCCCGCCTGCAGAGGGTGAAGGAGAGGGCGGACGAGGGGGCTTGTCTGTCGGAGTGCTGCGCTGTGCCCATCTGGCCGCCATGGACGTCAATGGCTTCTCAGATCCCTATGTGAAAATGTGAGGCTTCTGCAAAAAACACTGAGACAGACATGCAGCGAAAAGACACTTGCTTTGGATCTCAGTGCAGTGCCTCATGAGAAACGCAGAACAAATAAAAAGGGCTAAAGAAAACGGTCAAAATCACCAGTTTGGAAGGGAGGTGACAAACAGATCTCAGAGGTGGAGAACGATTATGAGAAACTGTAAAAAATAAAGCGAGAGTAAAATAGACAGATAGTACAATAAGGCACAAAAAAAAAATCTCTGTACATCGTACGTCTTTCCTCTGATGTGTCTTTGCATCTCACTCTCTCATTTGTTGCCCCTTCTAATCTCTCATTATTTTTCTCACATCATGTATTAAAATAAACGCTCCCAAACAGTTCTTCCTCCCCAGGCAAAATGGCATAAGAACAGACAGGTCCCCCCCACCCACGCTCACGTCCCTTCCAGTCACTCCAGTCTCTCTCTCTCTCTCTCTCTCTCTCTCTCTCTCTCTCTCTCTCTCTCTCTCTCTCTCTCCATTCCTTTCACAAACACACACATCATTCTCTCTTTTCCTGAGGATCAAAGCCATATTCTAACTATGTGTCTTGGGGGAGGGTGGGGGAGAGTTAACAGCAGTACATAAAGCAAATCAAATTTTTATGGAAGCCAGTGGGATGTCACAGCAAAAGGCAAAAAGCACACAGCTTGGCACGAATGTGTCCGGAGTCCATTCCGTATTCACACGACAGCAGCACCGCTTGTTTTAATCTCCTGCTTTCCCACTGTCCGGCTTTTCCTACAGCCCTCACTTTGTTCTTCTATTTGCCTTTCTTTTTCCAGATACCTGAAGCCAGATGTGAAGAAGAAATCCAAACACAAAACAGCAGTGATTAAAAAGACCCTTAACCCAGAATTCAATGAGGTATGGATGTATTTGATAAACTGGCAGAGAGTGTGTCAAGTGTTTTGAGTGTTAATGAGATGTCTGGTCCAATATATTTGCTCAGTTCACATTCCCAGAAGACCTCCAACTAGATGCACTTTTGTTTTTCATGTTGTACGGTTAATTTCCGTCATGTCCCTATTTCTCTCTTTCTCCCTCTCCTCCTTCCCGTCTGTCTCACGCTCTTTCTGTCATGTGGGTGGTTGGCGGTCGCCAGTAAGGCTAAGTGTTTTGTTTCCATTCACTCAGAAGTAATACACAACCAGATTGGCCGTATAATTACTCCTTGGCTCAGACTCCTGCTCACTCCAATCTCACACACCTCTATCTGCTTAAAAGCAGGCCTGCCCTCAGCTCCATGGGAGCCCTCTCAGCAAAACCATAATAACTCATCATATCAAAACTGTTCATGAGGGTGATGAGAATTCCTGGGAGGAATAAGAGGCAGGAGCAACATCGCTCCTCAATGTATTATATTTAGAAAATGTTCCAATTTACTTTTATGAACTGTTTGAACATGTGTGTCTGCCTTTGACTCAGGAGAGAGGGATGAGGTCAGAAGAGGAAGGTCCACTGGTTTGATCCCAGCATGATTTAACTCGGATACCTGGGATATGATGCTATAAAGCAGCCTCCATTTACAACCTGAATTTTGGGATGTTTTTTATTTATTTAAATAAAATAAAAACCAAAAGACTTTCAAATCGCATGAGCCAATATCGTAGTCACATTAGAACAAAGATAACATCAAATGTTTAAATGTAGAACATTTACACTTTTATCCACTAATTTGAGCTCATTTCAAATTTAATGCCTGTTACAGGGGCAACAAATGGCTGGAAAAGCAAGACAAGTTTGATTCAGCTTGAAGAACAGAAACTAATTAATTGATATCAGGTCTGTATATATAAGCCATATAGGTCTTATAATAAGCCATATTCGGATGGTAATTTTTTCTCATGGGGTCATAATGTATTTTCATCATTGACAGGGGCTAGTCTGTGATTTTGTTGCTGTCCGAATCCAGACTATCAGTGTTTTTCTCCCAACCCCCGTGTAAAGATCCCCAGCCGAATTCCCTTTTTTTTTTGACAAACACTGTGATCGTGTGGTAATTTAATTGCCGTTTTCAAGAATATATCGCTTCAAAATTCACTATTTATCATTTTTGACCACTGCAGAGCACCATAGAATTGCACTTAGCAGTAATTTAGATGCATTTTCAAGATCTACTTTTATTACTGAAATGCTGGCAAGTATTTACATGAGCAATATATTTCATCAATGCTCCAAAAAAAATAAACAAAGAAAAGCGTGTAAACATTTTAAACCTATAAATAATAATTAGGACATTATTTTCCTATTATTAAATTAAATATGCATTTATTCTTATTATTCCATGCATATGACATTTTATTTACAGCATACGTCGTATTATTGACCACGTGAACAGTGTTCGCAGGATCACAAAACTCAATCCTCCATCCGTGAATAAATCACCATCCGAATGGACAAGTTTTATCACTGAGGTGGCATGCAAATATATTTTTACGGGTGTCCATGTGAGAAAAAAAATACTGTCTGAATAGGGCTTTACTACAAAAAAATGCTTTTCTTACTTAGTATTTTTGATTGTTTCTAGTCAAAATTCTTACATTAAGAGTTTTTGCTTAAAATAAGCAAAATAATCTGCCAAAGGGGTAATCTTGTTTTCTGTTTGAATTAAGATTATTTTGCTTTCCCCATTGGCAGATTCTTTTATTTTAAGCAAAAACTCTCTTAATTTTTTAAGAGTTATTCCCCCCCCCCCCCCCCCCCCCCAAAACAAGACAATAATTTTTACTTGTCTAGTAAATATTTCTTGTTTCAAGAAATTCTAGATGTTTGGACTAGAAACAGGATAAAAATTCTAAGACAACACTGGTAAGAAAAGTATTTGAGTCTCTCAGAAGTAATCATGGGCAGAGGGTCTCCAATCTGTGAAGGAGTGCATAAAAAGATTGTGGAATACTTAAAAAACAACGTTCCTCAACGTCAGACTGCAAAGGCTTTGCAAATCTCATCATCTACACTACAGTGTAACATCATCAAATTATTTAGAGACACTGGAGAAATATCTCTCTGTGTGTAAGGGACAAGGCTGAAGACCTTTATTGGATGCCTGTGGTCCTCAGGTCCTCAGATGACACTGCTTCAATCATGCCCAGATTGTGTCAATGACATTACTAAATGGGCCTAGGAATACTTCCAGAAGCCACTGTCGGTAAACACAAATTCGCCATAAGATCTGCAGATGCCAACTAAACATGATCATGCAAAATGAATGTGGTCCAGAAGCGCTGTCTTTTCCTGTGGGCCAAGGCTCATTTAAAATGGACTATTTCAAAGTAGTCCATAAAAGTGTTTTATGGTCAGACGAGTCCAAATTTGACATTCTTGTAGGAAATCATGCTGGGAAGGACTTGTGTATTTCAGCAGGACAATGCAAAACCACATACCGCAGCTATTACAACAACATGGCTTCATCATAGAAGAGTCCAGGTGCTGAATTGCCCTGATCTTTCACCTATAGAGAACAATTGGTGCATAATTGAACAAAAAATATGTCAAAGATGACCACAAACTCTTTAGTAGCTGGAAACATATATCAGGTTAGGCTAATATCAGGTAAGAATGGGACCAAATTCAAACACCAACACTCCAGAAACTCATAACCTTGATGCCCAGACATCTCCAAACTGTTTTGAAAAGAAGAGGAGATGCTACACATGACCCCGTCCCAACTTTTATGAGACCTGTAGCATGCATCAAGTTTAAAATGAGCTCAATTAGTGGATAAAAGTGTACAATTTCTCTGTTTAAACATTTGTTATTTTATCTATGTTCTATTGTGAATAAAACATTGGCTCATTTGATTTGAAAATCTTTTAGTTTTCATTTTACGTCCCAACATTTCCAAGATTAGGGTTGCAGAATATATTGCTTTCTATTGAATACATTTTTCTTTTCTTCCTTTATTCTAGCACACGCCAGGCTTCAGTCAGTGGGTGTGATATCCTAGATGGGAACATCTGTTTGGCTGAACTACCAAATGCCATTTGTACCTTGAAATTTGTTTTGAAGCAACTTTTCATTGGGTTTCATATTTTCATCCTTCCCCAGATGGCTTCTGTGCTGTTAGGATGATGTATATGAGATCCTTCAGTGTCTTTAATATGAATTAGGGGGAAATTAAAAGTGGCAATGAATTAATAACATTTTGGGGATCAGCCAAATGATTGATAAAATGAGAAACAAAGGCATCGTCTTTCAAACAATTCTTCTGATAATGTAAGGAAATGATTGAACACCTGAAATAACCCACATCATATTTTACCACTTACAGGAGTTTTTCTATGAGATCCCTCTGTCTGAACTGGTTCATAAGACACTGGAGGTCACAGTGTGGGACTATGATCTGGGAAGATCTAATGATTTCATAGGTAAGTACATGCAGGACAGGATATATAAACAGTGAGGAAAATAAGTATTTGAACACCCTGCTATTTTGCAAGTTCTCCCACCCAATCATGAAGGTGTCTGAAATTGTCATCGTAGGTCCATGTCAGCTGTGAGAGACATAATCTAAAAAGAAATCCAGAAATCATAATGTGTGATTTGGCCAAGACCAAAGAGTTGTCTAAAGACACTAGAGACAAAATTGTACACCTCCACAAGGCTGGAAAGGGCTATGGGGAAAATTGCCAAGCAACTTGGTGAAAAAAGGTCCACTGTTAAAGCAATCATTAGAAAATGGAAGAAGCTAAACATGATTGTCTATCTCCCTCGGACTGGGGCTCCATGCAAGATCTCACCTCCTGGGGTCTCAATGATCCTAAGAAAGGTGAGAAATCAGCCCAGAACTACACAGGAGGAGCTGGTCAATGACCTGGAAAGAGCTGGGACCACTGTTTCCAAGGTTACTGTTGGTAATACACTAAGACGTCATGGTTTGAAATCATGCATGGCACGGAAGTTTCCCCTGCTTAAACCAGCACATGTCCAGGCCTGTCTTAAGTTTGCCAATGACCATTTGTATGATCCAGACTAGTCATGTGATCAGATCAGACCAAAATAGAACTTTTTGGTCATAATTCCACTAAACGTGTTTGAAAGAAGAAGAATGATGAGTACCATCCCAAGAACACCATCCCTACTGTGAAGCATGGGGGTGGTAGCATCATGCTTTGGGGGTGGTTTTCTGCACATGGGACAGGGCGACTGTACTGTATCAAGGAGAGGAGGGCCAGGGCCATGTATTGCGAGATTTTGGGGAACAAACTTCCCTGAAGATGGGTCGAGGCTGGGCCTTCCAACATGACAATGACACTGTATATATATATACACACACACACACACACACACACACACACACACACACACACACACACACACACACACACACACACAGTGCACAGCATAAATGAGTACATCCCTTTTGAAACTCAGAAGACATGTCATTGCTCTCTATAGATATTATGTTTAAGGAAGTCTGCTTGATCATTTACCAGAGAAGCATGTAAAAAATATTCAGGAAAATAAGGTTTTCTTATCAAAGTGATAGAATATTGTGTTGTAAAAAATGTAAACCCTCATTTAGTAAGCCTTTATTTGTACCCTTTAAATAAAACTAAAAACTAAAACAATTCTAGTGTAAGTTTAAGGCACGTTTTGATAAATCGATTAGTATGTTAAACCAAAACATTTAAAAAGTTTCTTGACAATTAAAAGTTTTAAATAGCGCACTTAATTATTCTCAGACTTAATGCTGACAACAATGGAACCACTTGTACTGTAAGGAGACTTGTAAAATAGGACATTGGTACAAGAGGATTACCAAATCATTGTCCTAAGTGTGAAAATATTGCAAAAGTAACACAGAAATTAAAAACCAATGGACTTGTGACAAAGCCCCCTGAAATGATCAGGCCTTCCTTTTAAAGCTACACTGTGTGATATTTTCTCCCATCTAGTGGTGAAAAGGTATATGACCATCCAGTGAATAATAGTTTCTGCTCCTCTCAATTTCGATTTCGTTTCAACTCCTACGGTGGCCGATTTAGTCATGGTTTTGAAATTTTTGAAAACTATTATAATTTGCAGTTATTTAATTTACCAAATGATCTATGATCAAGTTAATCTATGTAAAATGAATAATAGAACTGAATAATAACCAGTTCATTGCTAACATCAGCTATCAGGTTCCCAGACGAATGCAAGCTCTTAGTAAAGTAACTTTTATCAGTGCTATCATTATTCTGTATATTGTACAACACCACTAGCGTAAGGCAAACAAATTATAATGCAATTAAAATATTAATCTCATGTTATCCGTCATAGAACAGGGATTTATGTTATTAGGTAAACAATACTTTTTCATCATTGACGCGAGGAAAACTATCCTAGACGTCGTTCTAGTGTTATGCACAGCACAACATGATATAATTAGCCAAGCAACAATAAAACTTCCAATATACACAAATAGGCTGAATTAATATTACCTGTCGAGAAGAAAGCAGGCAACGTCGGCGTTCTTTTTAAAATCGTTGCTCCTCATGAGCTCTTTCCATCTTGGAAAGGCCACTCCAGTATTTACTTTTGTCTTGTTGATTTGCCTGTTGCGTTGCCGTCTTAATTCTCTTTTCCGCTTCCTTGGCGACTCTGATACATATCCCACAATGTTACTAGGTCCCCGACCCGAGTCGAATTCGGTAATCAATTCCGGGACGTGGTTGCTTTTACACAGAAGGCGACCCGGCAATGTTCCGGGAATATTGCGGGTCCGACGTTCAGTGTGAAAGGGGCTTAAGAGTGATGATCCTCCATCATCATATAGCAGCCTCAAGCAATCCTCCTCTTCACATTCGACACAGTGCCATCGAGTGTAAAAACGCGAAAAGCGAAGCTTGAATTTACGTGTATGTCCCTCTTTGGCAAATGTACTTTCAAGATGGAGGGGCAACATGGCGACCGCCATCCGAACCCTCAACACTTATGTATTTTCAATGGTATATTATAAAATTACAAGAATGCATTATTACTTGAAAGAAGTAAATATACATTAATGAGCACATATATTTTTGAAAGAACTAAGTGATTTTAGCTAAGAATAAACTAAAAAAGTTACACAGTGTAGCTTTAAGCTTGAATTTATAATAAAAAAATTGCTAGACAAAGAGCATGAGAAATACCAGGCGAGCCAGCAAAAACTATGAAAAGAGTAACTGTTTATCTCACAGAGTAAGATGCAGCCTGAAGGTGACATGCTTTTCCAAGGCCCATATTTACAATATATAGTACTGTACGGAATTTTTAGTTATTTTTTCCATTTCCAAAAGTTATTTTTTTTGTGATTGGTACCCAAATTCCAAACCATACAGAACCACTTTTTGGCACCCTTAATTTGGTGTACCTAGCACAGTAGTATGGTACTAAAGGGTCTAGCTAGACTCTACAGAACATTGATTGGTTGACAGAGAATTGTCACTTGCGCATGCTTTTTCGGCTGTGTTTCTCCTTGCAGCCTGCAGCCTTGGCTCAAACAAAGCTTGTCTTCTTCTTGTGACAAACAGCCACATACTGAGAAGAAAGAACTTCTGTATGTCATCCATTGTTGTGTCAACTACTTCACACAAGAATGATGTTGATTGCTACACCCATCTTATCAGAAGCATACCAGGGTGTACAATCACAAATCATACTGTACTGTACTGTACTGTTCTGTACCGTACCGATATAGGGATGTATGAGTGCTGAAGGTGGGATAGAGTTGTGCTTTAAGTTAGGGGTTAACAGTATATGACCCAAGACCAGTAGTGAAAAATGAAAACCAGGAGTCAGGAGTGCAATTAATTAAATAAAAATTTACTGAAGAATAGTTTGCAGTTTCATCAGATGCACGTGTCCATAGACGTGTGACTTGTTGACGCTTTCACCCCGGAATTAGGCCCTTAGTGACCTTCCAGGTCTGGAGCATGCGCAAGTATGCCAAGAACATCTCCACCCATCTCTTAGGATGTCCATTGTACACCTTCTTAACACTGATCAGAATATTACGCACATACAAAGATACACAGTTTATCCGAGGTTGGAGCTGATTAAGCTCCAGTTCTTTCCCAAAACAGACTGATAACGTGCTTTCTCTCAGTGAGAGGTACAGACAGTATTACAGTTAATATTCATCTTGACTCTTTAGTGTTTCAGCAAAAGGAAATATAAAATGAATAAAATATAATACAAATTAAAGACAACTCCATAAATCCATATCTGGATGCCGGGCTAAGTGAGCAAACACTGTTATTGCATTCCTGGCATATTAGGGGTGTGTGATACCTACAAAATCCAAACACACGACACCTTGTTGCTATTCAAGTGTTTAGTGACACCACACATCTTTAGGCCAGACCCTCAGTCACTCCTCAGAGACCAAATACACACTTTAGAAAACAAGAAACATTCAGTGGCTCTTAAGCAAAATCATAACTGGAAAGAATCATGATAACATATCTTTTTTATTAAGTATAAGTTTAATACACTTCAATTGTGCTGTCTTTCAATTAATTGTATTAGTGATCATCAAGAAAATACATCTTTTGTATTTGTTCATAAGGGGTGTACTCATTTATGTATATAGTATATTGTGCACACAGCATGCCAATTTTCTGTGTGAACAGAATACCCAGTATACTGCAATTGCTAAATTATGCAGTATAAAACAGAGCACACTGTGTGGAATACTATATCCTGTAATGAAGTACACTAGATATGAAATCCTATTTCCAGTGTAATGAATTCATAATTTGATAGGACTGCCAAAACAAAAATTGGTAGGGAAGCAACAATGTTAAAACTAATAGGCTGATATTTATGTTCATGCTATGGTTGATTAAAAAAAATCAATTACTTTTGCCTAAATTACTGCAGCGTGGCATGAAGTTGATCAGTCTGTGGCACTGCTCAGGTGTTATGAGAGCCCAGGTTGCTCTGATAGTGGCCTACAGCTCTTCTGCATTGTTGGGTCTGGCATATCGCATCTTCCTCTTAACAATAACCCAATAGATTTTCGATGGGGTTAATGTCAGGTAAGTTTGCTGGCCAATTAAGAACCGGGATACCATTGTCCTTAAACCAGGTACTGGTTGCTTTGGCACTGTGTGCAGGTGCCAAGTCAAGTGTTGGAAAATGAAATATGCATCTCCATAAAGTTGGTCAGCAGCAGGAAGCATGAAGTGCCCTAAAACTATCTGGTATACGGCTGGTTTGACCTTGGACCTCAGAAAACACAGTGGACCAACACTAGCAAATGACATGACACCCCAAACCATCCCTTACTGTGGAAACTTTACACTAGACCTCAAGCAATATGGATTGTGTGCCTCTCCTCTCTTCCTCCAGACTCTGGGACCCTGATTTCTAAAGGAAATGGAAAATGTACTTTCGTCAGAGAAATTAACTTTGGACCACTCAGCAGCAGTCCAGTCCTTTTTGTCTTTAGCCCAGACGAGAAGTACTGACTCCAGCTGCAGTCCACTCTGTGAATCTCCCCCACATTTTTTGATGGGTTTTGTTTCACAATCCTTTCCAGGGTACAGTTATCCGCATTGCTTGTGTACTTTTTTTCTACCACATCTTCCTTTCCTTCACCTTTCTATTAATGTGCTTGGACAGAGCTCTGTGAACAGCCAGCCTCTTTTGCAATGACCTTTTGTGTCTTGCCCTCCTTGTGCAAGGTGTCAATGGTCGTCTTTTGGAAAACTGTCAAGTCAGCAGTCTTCCCCATGATTGTGTAGCCTACAGAACAAGACTGAGAGAGCATTAAGGCCATGTCCACACTAATACGTTTTCATTTGAAAACGTATATTTTTCTCTTCGTTTTGGCCTTCCGTCCACACTGAGACAGTGTTTTAAGTCAATGAAAACGTATCGTTTTGAAAACGCTCTCCAAAGCGGATACATTTGAAAACGCCGTCTTCGCGTCGTAGTGTGGACTGTGAAAACGGAGGCTTTTTAATACGATGACGTATTTTTAGCCATTTGATGCAGTCATATGACAAATTCAGCCAAGATGGTGAACGACATTGTACAGCAGTTGTTTTGTATGCTTTCTTCTTTGAAAGCCTTGTTAAATATTAATGTCTACATTTTTTCGACATTGCTGCAAATTTTCAAAGAGTAAATAAACAAGTAGCGGAAATGACGCAAGTCGAAGCGTCTTGGATTTGCTCATGCACAGTACGGGGATGTAAGCGTTTTCAGACGTTTCAGTGTAGATTAACATTTTTTGGAAAACGATTGAAAACGATAGTGTGGATGCGGAGCGTTTTTAGACGAAAACTCAGTTTTTAAATTTATCCGGATTAGTGTAGACGTAGCCTTAAAGGCCCTTGCGGGTGTTTTGAGTTAATTAGCTGATTATAGTGTTGCACCAGGTGTCTTCAATATTGAATTTTTTCACAATATTCTAATTTTCTCAGATACTGAATTTGGGATTTTCTTTAGTTGTTAGTTAGTTAGAATCAAAATGAAAAGAAATAAACATTTGAAATATATCAGTCTGTGTGTAATGAATGAATATAATATACAAGTTTCACTTTTTGAATGGAATTAGTGAAAGAAATCAACTTTTTGATTATATTCTAATTAAATGACCAGCGCCTGTACACAACACAAACTATATTCTTGAATTGCAGGTGGCGTGTGCCTAAGCTGTCACGTCCAAGGAGATGCTCTTCGCCACTGGATGGACTGCTTGAGGAACAAGGGACAGAGGGTCGAGCGCTGGCATATCCTGGCCAATGAGCTGCCACAGACCGCCTGCCATGATTGAGGAAGAATCCTTCCAGGAATAAAGGAAATCAGTCATGATAGGTTACTGGATTTGATTGATTTGAGGTGGACATGGGGATAATTATATGAGCTAACTAGGGACCAAGATGTTGGAAGTAAATTATACACTTTGTGCTGTTTAAAAGGAGGGTGGAGGAAGGGCCACCAGTTGTCTTCTGACTTGATGTCACTCAAAGCAAGTCCCCACCCCTTTTACCTAATTCTCTCTCTCTCTCTCTCTCTCTCTCTCTCTCTCTCTCTCTCTCTCTCTCTCTCTCTCTCTCTCGCGCTCATTGCTGCACGTTTTCTACACATTTTGTAACGTTGAAGTGAATTTTACTCTTATGAAATCTTGTGTAGCACAATTCTCTTTTTGACTTACCGATTATAATGTATTTCAATGTTCAGTGCTTTCATAATGCTTGCAGACAAAGCTAAGACGCATCTTAAACAAAATTTTAACACGGGGGTGCATGTAAACTGCCTGGTGTAAACGCATCTAAATAATATACACATATGGTATCACCATGACAACATGAGAAGGTCATTAATGGCCAGTCAATGTTGTCAGTTATATTTGAAATGAATAGAATTTCAGGTGTATGTGTACTACTAACAAATAGACTATCCATTTTGTAGCATGATGCAATGTTTACATTTTTTTACTTTGCACCAACTGTGTTTTCCAAAGTCTCAGATTTTGCGGTTATCAATTTCCAGTTGTTACTTTTCTTTAAAAAGGGGTTTTATGTACATGCTACAATTTGATATCGCATACATTAATTACTTGATATATTTTTGGAATCAAATGTTTATATGTGCCATATTATAGGAGTATCTGGAGTGTGTCTGCATGCGTACGCGTGTGTGTCGTCCGGTTGTTTTGTACCAAAAAAAGTGCTGTATTCTTGAGGGTTTGTGGTTTACATTTATATGAAGTGCTTATGTACAAATTGGAAATACATTTGAAATGCATTGCTCTTTAAGATGTGCATCATTTCCCTGCATCCTCTTGAAGCAAGCTTAGAAACCTATCAATAATTACAATTCATAATCGCTCCAGCAAGCAGAGAATCTGTCATGGTGTACCACTTATTATAAGCAGCATATAAGGACACTTCACCTAAATGATCTCATTCACAAAGGGATCATTCTAGGCGTGATTGCAGAATTGCTTTAGCAATTGTGGATTTGGGTATCTTTACACTGATAAGCAATAAGATATTCTCTAAATGGGAATCCAAACCTAGATATAAGCTTTTCCTCCTGTGAAAAACCACCACACTGATTCTGTGGTTCTACGAGACGCACCTGCTTGATTATGTGTTCAATGCGTGAATGGTAATTAGATGGTCACTTAACAGCACCACAATGAGGTAAATGTATCTGTCAATGTATCTGGCCCAGGCCACTGACAGCAATATTAGACATTTTTAGAGGGAGCTGAGTAGAATCAGCCTTCTTCAATCAGCGGTTTGATTTGGGAAAAGGATTATATATATATATATATATGATTTAAAGGATTATTAGAAACACCATAGTAATACTGTGTCTGACTCCCTTTCGTCTTCAGAACTGCTTTAATTCTACGTGGCATTGATTCAACAAGGTGCTGAAAGCATTCGTTAGAAATGTTGGCCCATATTGATAGGCTAGCATCTTGCAGTTGATGGAGATTTGTGGGATGCACATCCAGGGCACGAAGCTCCTGTTCCACCGCATCCCAAAGATGCTCTATTGGGTTGAGATCTGGTGACTGTGGGGGCCATTTTAGTACAGTGTCATGTTTTTGAATGTTTTGCATTTTGTACAGTGTCATGTTTTTGTTTTGCATTTTGAACATTGTCATGTTCAAGAAACCAATTTGAAATGATTCGAGCTTTGTGACATGGTGCATTATCCTGCTGGAATTAGCCATCAGAGGATGGGTACATGGTGGGCATAAAGGGATGGACATGGTCAGAAACAATGCTCAGGTAGGCTGTGGCATTTGAACGATGCCCAATTGGCACTAAAGGGCCTAAAGTGTGCCAAGAAAACATCCCACACACCATAACACAACTACCATCAGCCTGCACAGTGGTAACAAGGCATGATGGATCCATGCTCTTATTATGTTCATGATAAATTTTGACTCTACCATCTGAATGTCTTAACAGAAATTGAGACTCATCAGACCAGGCAACACTTTTCCAGTCTTAAACTGTCCAATTTAGGTAAGCTTGTGCAAAATGTAGCCTCTTTTTCCTATTTGTAGTGGAGATGAGTGGTACCCGGTGGGGTCTTCTGCTGTTGTAGCCCATCTGCCTCAAGGTTGTGTGTGTTGTGGCTTCACAAATGCTTCGCTGCATACCTCGGTTGTAACGAGTGGTTATTTCAGTCAAAGTTGCTATTCTATCAGCTTGAATCAGTCGGCCCATTCTTCTCTGACCTCTAGCATCAACAAGGAATTTTCACCCACAGGACTGCCGAAATCTGGATGTTTTTCTCTTTTCACACCATTCTTTGTAAACCCTAGAAACGGTGTTGTTTGAAAATCCCAATAACTGAGCAGATTGATAACAATCATTTAGGTGAGTGTATATATATATATATATATATATATATATATATATATATATATATATATATATATATATATATATATACATTTTTACTTGCATAAATTCTACACAAAGTGTTTTATAAATAACTTGAAACATTTATATTTATTATAAAAATGCATCACAGTACAGGTTTTAAAAAGGTGAAAACTGCTCTTAAAGTATATAAAAATGTGTGTGGGGGAGGGGGGTTAAAGTTTTGGCATATTTAAACCACTGAGCCTTAAAACTTTTATTTTGTTTATTATAAATTGAGATTGCCCCCCATTAAGTCAAATTGATTGTTAAAAGAAAACACAAAACGCTTTACATATAAAGGGTTAGTTCACCTAAGAATTTGCATTCCTTAAAGGGGAATTATGCCATTTTACGAAGTCTTGATTTTGTTTTTGGGGTGTACTAAAATATTAGCCTAGAAATCTAGACGCACCCTAGCGGCAGCAAATTTAATTTGCCCGCAAGTGTGGTCTAGCAACTCTCAATTCTTATCTGAGCTGTATTCCTCAGAATCTGGACGGCCCAATCACATCGTGTAGGTAGGCTATAGAGTCGGCGGGCGGGGCCATAATGACGACGGCCGAGTTGCGTTTGCGTGCTTCTAGTAACACAGTCTTGGCGGCGGTCTTTCGAATCAGCTCTGCCCGCGCCTCCGGAAGACTTGGAGTTAAGCTTTCCTCTGAGAAAAGAACAAAGAGCGGCACTGAAGTCATTCTTAAAAAGGGAAGATGTGTTCTGAGTTTAGCCGACCGGATATGGTGAATGTTTAATCAGTCAGCGAGCTCCCCTTCACCGTCGTTGCTCCGGTTGGTGTACCGCTATCCTATCGCGTGCAGAGGGAGTTTGAAAGACAACCGTTTATCCCGGCCCTCGGACTGAGCCCTGTCTATGGTGAGTTTCCAGACCAAACATCTTGATGTGGGTCTGGCTTGTCAGGCTACTAAAATATGCTTTAATGCTTGAAACCCACCAGTTTCAATGAAGCCCGCCTTCTAAAAAACCTGATTGGTTAGCTGGCCCAGTGTGTTGTGATTGGCACCACTCAGCGTGTGTTCAGGAAATGTCACGGCCCCTATAAACATTAATGTTGGCTAACAGGAGGCAAAGCTTTCCCCTTTGTTTACATCGTAGCAATAACATAAAACGTATAATTGGAACTTTTAATAGAAAACACAACTACAAATAAAAAGACATACTTACAAGTTGTGATCCACAAACGACAGAAGCAGTTCTCCATAAAATGTGCAGCACACAGATAAACGTTGGGATTATAATGTTCAGGAGCAGTGTTTAAAATAAATGTAAGTTTTAATTTAAGTTTGTCAGCCTTAGGAAGGTCAAACAAATTAGTTTTAGAAATGGGGTCTCTTTGACACAGCACCGTCTTCTCTAATGCCTTTTTTTGCATATTCCATGGATGGTGATTATTTAAATAAGTAACATTGCGACTTTGTAAAGCTTCGATGTACTTTTCACTTTAACTCATTTTGAACTGCACAGAATAAAGTAAGAACAACATATGGGTGGGTGAATTGACAGAATTTCCATTTTTGTATGAACTGTTCCTTTAAATTCTTAATCAGTGAAACCACATCTTAAAGCAGTGATAACTGTGCTAATTGTAAGTGATTTTCCACTAATCACAAACAACATGCTGTAAACTAATTGTTAGGATTCCTGAAGAACACTATGCTAAAACTTAGTCTAGAGAGTCTCTAGAGACTCTAGAGTACTCTAAAGAGACTTTTGTAATAGATAAAACTTGTATTTTAAAAAAGTAGTTTCATATATTCAAATTCATATGTTCAAATTAGCCATGCAAACTTAGTACTGACATTTTCTCAGATGGTGCATTAATATACCCTAGTACACTTGAAATGTTTTGTCCCATTCTAAAAATGCTCAACATCGCCTCCTAGTGGGAATACTTTCCTTTTTTTGCCCCAAATAACTTGGAAACTGAAAAATCAAGACATTACAAGCCTTAAGTATATATAATGATCACCTTCCCATATAGTTGAGTTAAACCCTACTTAAAATATTCAAGTGACCCTGAAGAACTTGATACACTTGTTAAGGTCTGTAAAGGGATAGTCCACACAAAAATGAACGTCGTCATCATTTACTCACTCATGTTGTATATGATATTTCGAAGAATGTTGGTAATCAAACAGTTTTGGGCTTCTATTTTTTGTTCATACTGTGGAAGTCAATGAGAACGAAATGGTTTGATTACTAAAATTCTCAAAATATCTTCTATTTTGTTCAACAGAAGAAAGAAAGTCAAGCAGATTTAGAACAACATGAGGCTGAGTGAATGATTTTTTGGGGTTGACTATCCCTTTTTAGAAGGTTGGGCCTTCAATGAAATAATGGATTTTACACAAATGTCTAAAACATCTTTAGACCTCAGTCTGCGGAATGAGAAATCTCAAAGAGTAAACACTCAATAAAAATCTATAAAACAAACCATTTAATTTAGCATATTAAAAGAAGCAGAAAATAGCTGACAACACTGGCACTTGTTTGTTGCATCCTACTGGTCTGACAGCAGGGCACACAATGGGAACATGAAATGATTTTAATGACACCATCAAACACTATACTCAAAAGATTTTCTGAGGACATCATGTGACATATTCTTCAGTGCCTCAATCCTGCCCACGGAGGTCTCCCAGCATGGCACATTTTAGAGTTCTCTTTTATCTAGAACAGCTGATTCAACTTTGATGTTCAGTAATCAGGAGCAGGAAAACTGGGACCGCACATCACAATGAACAGGGAAACCATCCCATGAGTCTTACATATAGCTAAAGTTCCTTTTAATTTGCACCACTGCTTCACCTATTATGAACACGCATGTGATTTCGACAGGTGTATGCATCCTTAAAGCTACGCGCGCACACCGGACAGTCAAACAGACGTAGCTGCAGATGCACTCGGCTGTGATTCCTTAGAGTCCCGTCGTTGTTGAAGCGTTTCCCGCACTGGGCGCAAACGTACGGCTTCTCCCCTGTATGAATGAGCATGTGCACCTTTAGGCGCGAGTGATGAGGGAATAGTTTCCCACACTGTGGGCAAACGTGTGTCCCAGGACCACTACCTCTTCCTCGTCCTTTTGCCCTACACTGCCGGACATCCCTGTTGAACGTTGGATGGCGTAGGGGATTGACCGCAACATTAGCTACATGTATACCGAGATGGCCGTTGCTGTTGATAGTGTCGTTCCTGACTGATCCTAAGTCTGTGTTTTGATGAGCAGTGTTGTAGTTGACGTGAGTTATGCCTGATTCAGGACAAGTGGTCTTTGACATTTTTGGGCTAATTTTACTAAATGACACTTGCAAGGTATTAGGCTTTATCTTTATATGTTTAGCTGATTCTAGATCAGAGGAACTCGATGTACTGAAAACTTTAGGATCAGACTTGTGAGTAATATCGCTAGTAGCTGGTAACTGAGCAGAACAATGAGGAAGTGGACTGTAGACGGATGTCTTAACACAGGTGGATTGTGAATTGAGGTTTTCAAAAGGCTCCGTTTTTACACCACAAGAAAATTCATTTAAAGTGGATGTCTCAAAGGCTTCATCTGTCTGAGCCAGCATGTTTGCTGTTGGTGGACAAGGTAAACCGATGTCTGATTCGGTCGCCAGAAGCATGTGGCTAGAGAACTCTTCCACTTTCGTGTTGGTGGGCTGTTCATTTTGTACCTGGTTCTGATAGAGCTCTGTAGGCATCGTTTCTGTTTCAATACTAGAAGTCCACTTTAGATGCGGAGGTGGAGATGATGGTGCAGGATTTGAAGCGGCTGGACCTGTAAAAGATGAAGGGTCTGAGGAGATCAGGTGGAAACACATTTTGGTCACTCGGAGTTGATCCCCCCAGTCAGAATGAAATGTTTCTCTCTGAAATCATTGACAAATAAAGAAAATGTAGGCTAGTGATTTCAAATTAGTTTAGATTTTAAAAGTTGTGTAGTGTATGCAAGTCTTAACTCAACTAAAACAACTCCTGATTCAAACATAGCTTTATACAGCAAATGCTTATAAATTATTATATACAGTTCCAGTCAGACATTTGGACACACTAATGTGAATATGTGTTTCTTTAAAGACCTTTATAGTCTTATAGATTATAAATTTTTCATGTTTCAATTGTATATGCACAGAGAAATGTGTTCCATCAAGGGCAAATTGTTTTAATTGCTCATAAAGTGACACTTCCCATATTTATACCCACACACAAAAAGGAGTCTATTAAATGGGCCTTGGTCTTAAACTATGTAATCATATAAAATACACGAGTGTCCAATTTCATATGATCATGAGTAAAATCTGAAATATTAACATTTAGTAAAATATTTTTATGTAGGTCTACAATATTCACTAAAATATTTTTTTCACATTTCAAGACACTCATTTGACAACACTTGTTATCCAGGACAATCCTAAAAAGTTGACAAAATGTCAGTATGTTCTCTACATTTAACCGTACAATCATCTTAAAATGTCAATTATCTTGAACCATATAGTGAAGGAAAACAGTCAACAAGTCATCAGCATACATGGGAACTATTAAAAAACATCTAAGACTCATCATTGATATCTAGACAAGGTAGAGAATGTTGAAAAAGTAAAATTGTTTGTTTTTCATTTTTAATCACTATATAATTTCCATACTTTCCTCTGTGTTATTTCATTGTTTTGAAGACTTATATTGTTCTGACATAATCGTACAACAACTAGAAGTTGGTGTGTGTGTGATTAATTTAACGCAAGTTATTGTTTTATACATATTGGTATAAAACATAAATAGCATTTATATTAAATGTGTTAATAAATTGTTTTATAACTGTCCTTACAACAAACAACATAATAATTGTACTTACAAAATGGTTACATGACATTGTAACCATCTTTTTCGCAAAATTATAGTTATTAGAATAAAACCATAATGCAACTTATATGAAATCTCATTTTAAATATACAAGAAGATTTCAGAGTCTTTCTATCATAGTGTTTAACTTCTTAATGATAGAGACTTCTTGGCTGATATTTTGTTACTATGGCGGAAACTATAGTTTCCATGGTAATTTGTGTAAGGAAAGTAAACAAACCGATCTCTTCGGTACAACTACTAACCAGTCGGTAGCCTACAATACGTTTTTTTTTTTTTAAATGAAAGTGCTATGTACCGATTGCCTCGACGATTTTCTCAATCTCCTTTAGTCTCCGTCTCAGGTACTCGTTGTCTTTCTGCACGCTGTCCAGCTCTTTTTCATACTGCAAGACAGTCCCGCCAATCATGTCCATGATTTCATTCAGCGCCGCCATCAAGCGCTCCGTCAGAAACGTGTTGATGACCTGCATCTTCGTCATTTTGCTGTTGGTTCGCAGTAAATGCAGTTATTTTATGTTCGGCGTACAGTAAGACAGAATGTAAACACTCTTTCCTGTGGTCATATGACCACGTTTATGTTCCCCTTTAATCACAAAAAGAAACGACTTCAGCGCCTACCAACGGAGAGGAGTGGTAGGTACAAAAAGGGGTTGGGTTGTTTCATTATGATATTCGCAACATAACACTGTGAGAAGATGGTACTAAAGGAATGGTACACAGTTACCACAGTTAATGTAGCTTAAAATCATAAATGAGTCAGAGATTGCCTTCAAACTGTTGAAGAACATTTCAGAACGTTTCTGTCACTTTTATGGTAGCAAGCATGTTATTTTAATCAGAACTGACTGTAGTACGTGTGCCCATGACGTTTTATTATTATAATACACCGTTTAGGCATAACAGTATGCCAATTATCATTTTAATATTCCTAATATTGTGTTGGTCCACTTTTTGCTGCCAAAACAGCCCTGTTCCATCAAGGCATGTACTCCACCAGACCCCTGAAGGTGTGCTGTGGTATCTGGCACCAAGATAGCAGTAGATCCTTTAAGTTCTGTAAGTTGCGAGGTGGGGCCTCCATGTATTGGAAATGTTTGTTCAGCACATCCCACAGATGCTCAATTGGATTGAGGTCTGGGGAATTTGGAGGACAAGTCAACACCTCAACGTATGTTGTACTCCTCAAACCATACCTAAACCATTTTTGTTCTGTGGCAGGGGGCGCATTATCCTGCTGAAAGAGGCCAAAGCCACCAGGGAATACTATTTCCATGAAAGGGTGTTCATGGTCTGCAACAATACTTGGTAGGTGTGTCAAAGTAACATCCATATGGATGGCAGGACCCACGGTTTCCCAGCAGAACATCGCTCAAAGCATAACGCCTCCCTCTCTGGCTTGCCTTCTTGCTTTCGGCAGTGGATGGGGTCAGCATAGGCCTGGGTGCTGTCCACTGCCAAAAGTGTCAACAGTGGACAAGTGAATAATAATGATTATCACTGAGCCCCATATGCAACAAACTACAATGCACTGCGTACTCCGACACGTTTCTATTAGAACGAGCATTAATTTATTGATCAATTTGAGCTACAGCTCGTCTGTTTGAACAGACCACACGGGCCAGCCTTCGCTCCCCACGTGCATCATTGAGCCTTGGCTGCCCATGACCCTTTTGCCAGTTCTACTGTTTCTTCCTTGGACCACTTTTGACAGATACTGACCACTGCAGACTGGGTAATAATAAACTTTCTCATGATTATTACTTAACATCTTATAATAATGAAAAACATTCTTGTAATTATGAGTCATTTTGTAATTATGAGTCATTATAAGTAATTATTATGAGGTTCCTCTTTATTAAGTCATTGTTATAAGAAAAACAAATGCCTGGTTTCTCAAACAATGCTTATGATAGTCCCAGTCCCTAAAATACATGTGTGAGCTGTTTAAATTAAAACAACTTGCACTGACATATCTTAAATGTCGGTGCCCTTTTTATTTTTGTCTTAAGATGCAAATCAGTAATGTTTTATCTAAAGCATGTTTACAAAAGCTATGTAAATATCCTAATTCAACAAAGGACTAATCCTGGCCTAAGGCCAGTCTGTGAAACCAGGCAAAATCATTATTATGAGTTTGTTATTATGAGAAACTAGGTAATTATAAAAAGGTTGTAATAATATGGTAAATAAGTCATTGTTATGATAAAGTTTCTCTTTATTCTGAAGGAGAAAAAAAACAAGCAAAGAAAGTCATTATTCTAAGAAATGTTCTCATTATTTTTGAGAAACTAAAGGGCCGTTTACACACAATAACCTTGAGTCATTATTATGAGAAAGTTTCTTGTTATTATGAAAAGATACAGTGAGACATTATTATGGGAACATGTTTTTATGAGTCATTATATAAATTTTCTCATTATGAGATTTGTTTTGTGATTATGTATTTTTGCCCATTTAAACAGTTGTGAAAATATAATTTTGTAAGTCATAATAATGAGAAACAGTCTCAAAAAATTCTCATAATTGTTGTTGTAAAATCTGGGGCAAGGGGTCTAATAATATAATCTAATCTAACATGGCATCTATTAATAGTCAGAATGTCATTATTACAAGAACATGGTTGTAATAATGTTTGAGATTTGTTTACTCGTATCATAATATTACTCATAAATGAATAAAATGTTATTTTTAGAAGGCACACACTGAAACAACAAACAATATTCTCAAAATGTTGTGAAACCATAATTAATTTATTGCAAAATTTTGTATAAAAGACAAAATCAGTTCAAAACTTTAACATGAACATCTTACGTTTCAGTGAGGTGGTAAAAATATTCTGTAAATAGCCTCTTTATTACACTTTTCTTTCATATTAATCATGCCCTAGACAGTAGTTCAATTAAATAACATACCATTATTATTATGATTTTTCTAAACAATGATGAACCCAAACAATTCGCCAGTTACTCACAGGATAAAGATTGTGATAGTTTTTCCAAGCTGTGATTTTTCGCTTTGTCTGTAACCACAATCAAAAGCCTTGAATGACCAACTGTACGCATACATATCCGACTGATCTGATCACAACCCACTCCATATGATGTTAATTTTGATGAAACGATTCATTTGAAAACACACCAAAACACTGAATGTTAAGCAACCACTGTGGTTCGCCATGACACACAATAGCCAGTGCCCGTACTGACTGAGAGCAGTTTAGTGGTTTTCACACAGTCTTTCTCGTAATCTCTTTCATTCGTCTCTTCTCAGCACTGCCAAAGAATAGCACATTTCCTGCAGGAATAACACAAAGATGATGTCTTGCTTTCCTCAAATTTATCCTATTATGCAAGCACCATTAAGGTAGTTGAACAGACTGAGCAGAAATTGTACTACAGCAAATATACATGTATATATATATATAATATATATAATAATAAAAAATCAGAGAACAAAGGATAATGTCATGATAAGATCAACATTTACCATGTTTCATCCGAAGGTGCTTTAGAAGGGCAGACGTCGTGTACTCTTTGCGACCACGAGATATGACGGCCCTACACATAAGGCACACTGCTTTGCTACAATCTCCTTCTTTTAGAGAGAAATACTTCCATACAGGGCTTGATTTGGCTATTGTCCTCTTTTGCATTTCACAGCATTTACTGCTACAGTAGGCCCCGTTGGTGCATAATATGTTGTGATATGAAACGTGATTAGCATCATAAGATGAACTGCTATGCTGGGATGCTGTGGGAGGAGCTTCACCGTATGTTTGCTGGTTTGGGTGTTGTGCTCTGTAGGGGTCCGATGTCCCCAAAGGCAAGTCTGGGCTGCGTGGTGACCAGCTCTGATACACATCTTCAGTGCTCCCTATTGCGTCGCCTGAACACAAGTTAGAGTTCATGAATTCAACTTTGATTTTGGTTGGGAAATGGCAGTTTGTCATCTCGTCCCCGACAGGATTTGTGTTCTGTTTGGTGTGATCAGTGCTCATGTGTGAGCTCTCGTTGTTGTTGTTGTCGTTGGCTTCTGATGGCAAAGCTACAGATTCCCGGTAAGCGTCGGCACAGTACTCAGGCTTTTCCGGTTTTATGAGTGGAAGTTGTTCGCCAAGTCTCTGGCATTGGTCCTGCTGAATCTCTTCAAAGGGTTCTGGCTCCTCACTCTGGCTGCAGACCCATCCAGGCTGCACAGGGGAGATGGGCTGATAAGACTGCACAGGAGCTAAACTGCCCGCTCCCAAAAAAACATAAAATGATAACTTTTACTTCAGATAAAAAGATCCGTGTGAACCTATAATGTGACTACAGCTCCAAGAACCTATGTACATTTTATTAAACACACCTTTAGACATTAGACTTAAAGGGTTAGTTCATCCAAAAATGAAATTCATGTCATTAATGACTCACCCTAATGTCGTTTCACACCCGTAAGACCTCCGTTCATCTTCAGACACAGTTTAAGATATTTATATTTAGTCCGAGAGCATATCTAAGTGTAGGCACACTATACTGTCCATGTCCAGAAAGGGAATAAAAACATCATTAAGGTACTTCATATGTGGCATCAGTGGGTTAATTACATCAGAATCTCTTGAAGCATCGAAAATACATTTTGGTCCAAAAAATAACAAAAACTACGACTTTATTCAGCATTGTCTTCTCTTCCGCGTTTGTTTTCAAACCTCAAATAAAGAATCAAACGGTTATGAATCATTGGATTGATTCATGATTCGGATCGCCAATCACGTAAGTTCAGCAGTTTGACAATCAATCCGCTGATTTTTGGATCAAAATGTGTTTTCGATGCTTCAAGAGATTCTAATTAACTGATGTCACATATGGACTACTTTGATGATGTTTTTATTCCCTTTCTGGAGATGGACAGTATAGTGTGTATACACTTAGGGTGCGTTCACACTTGTCATGTTTGGTTCGATTAAAACGAACCCTGGTGCGGTTGCTCGGTTAGTGCGGTTCATTTGAACATATGTGAACGCTGCCACCCGAACTCTGGTGCGCACCAAACAAGCGGACCGAGACCGCTAAAAAGATGGGTCTCGGTCCGCTTCCAAACGAACTCTGGTGCGGTTCGATTGATATATGAACGCAACACGGACCAAAGACATGTAAACGGACCAAAAACCGGACGTATGTCACAAGATGCCACGCATAATGCAGCTGATTTGACGACGCGGAAAGATCGGTGTACGTTATCCAAAATGAGTAACTTTAACGTTAGAGGGCAAACGTAGAGCAACGAGGAAGAGCCTCATCAATATTTGGTCTGACGAGCATGTTTCGAAAATGCTAGAAAAAAAACACAAAAAGCATACCTGGCTCTTCTCATCAAAGTTCCTGTGTTGCCCATTATTAGCAGGTACAGACGACAGAACGGCCGTCTCTGCACAACGGAGGATATCCTGCTGCTGTTTTGAATGTTTTGAACATTTTATGAGCTCTTCATGAGTTCTCAGCGGGTAAAAATAATGCCACATGTACACGCATAAAATGATCGCGTTTAATCCAGCACATAGCGTTGTTTTGAACATTTCATGAGCTCTTCATGAGTTCTCTGGTAAAAAATAACGCCATATGTGTTACACGCATAAAATGATCGCGTTTAATCCAGCACACAGCGTTGTTTTGAATGTTGTGAACATTTCATGAGCTCTTCATGAGTTCTCTGGTAAAAAATAATGCCATATGTACACGCATAAAATGCCCGCGCGTGTAATCCGCACACAGCATTGTTTTGAATGTTCGGTAAGCGAGCTTCTACGTCATATAAACCGACCAATCAGGTTGTGAGCGTCTCCCTGTGCCTTTGGTTCGGTAACTTTAGGTTCGCTGTTAAAAATGCCCGTGTGAACGCTAAGCGGACCTGGGGCCTGTACCATGATGGCAGTTTAACAAACTCAGGGTTACAGGATTAGTTTCGAGTTGACAAAACCAAACCATTGTATTAAGGCTTTGTTGGTCCCATGATGCTGATCATCAGCTTTCTCTGTCAACTCAGGCTTTGATCCTGAGTTCAAGAGTTTAGCTGTGACATCAGTAGTGAACAGCCAATCACACGCTGTGGAACTGAGATTCACTTCTCGGCGAGACAAGCAGTGAGATTAATTTCTCTCTTCTGCAGAATATTGCATGATTGAAAAATATTAAGAATTAAAAATAAATAAAAATACACAGCAAGAATAAAAGCTGTCTATGAAAGAGGACAACTTAAAGAAAAAATAGTATGCGTCAATGCAAGTAAAAGTTACGAAGTTAGTTAATATTTAGTTTAGTTAATATAGAGAAAATTGAACAGTTAAGCTCAGTAAGCTCAGTAAGCTTTTTTTATAGGCTAGTTTTATTTATTGATTTTAAAGCTTATTCATATGACTTTATGCAGGTGATGAATTTTAACAAATTGCCTATTAATGATTGATTAACTAAAATGATAAATGTGTAATTGATTAAAGGTATAATAATTACATAAATTATATCTAAATCATTCAAAATTATTATTTTTTAAATAAATAAGCATTGTTAAAAGCCAGACGCTTTAGTCTTTAAAAACCATTTTTGCTATGCAGTGACCTTTAATTTGGAGTAGAAACGGGAGTGACTTTATTGCATCAGAGGTGTGTCACTTTACTCACAGCTGATTGGTCCAATTTCAGATTGAGATCTCTAATCCAGAACATAACCTGCCCCAGAGCAGGTTAGCTGTGGAGCATAAATTACTATGGCGATGAACACAGCTAAAAGCCAAACCACTTTAATGGTACCTAAAACCCAGGATTGGCACAAACTAAGCTTAAACAAATATGGCTAGCCAGCTAAACCAGCTTCATGGTACAGGCCCCAGGGGCCTGTACCATGATGGTAGTTTAACAAACTCAGGGTTAAAGGATTAGTTTCGAGTTGACAAAACCAAACTAATCTATTCAGGCTTTGTTGGTCCCATGATGCTGATCATCAACTTTCTCTGTCAACCCAGGCTTTGATCCTGAGTTCAGGGGTTTAGCTGTGACATCAGCAGTGAACAGCCAATCACACGCTGTGGAACTGAGATTCACTTCTCGCGAGACAATCAGTGAGATTAATTTCTCTCTTCTGCAGAATATTGCATGATTTAAAAATATTAAGAATTAAAAATAAAAAAAATGAATGAAAGAGGACAACTTTATGAAAAAAATTGTATACGTCAATGCAAGTAAAAGTTATGAAGTTAGTTTAGTTGATATAGAGAAAATTGAACATTTAAGCTCAGTAAGCTTCTTTTTAATAGGCTAGTTTTACTTATTGATTTTAAAGCTTATCCATATGACTTTATGCAGGTGATGTTATTTATATGACTTATGTATTAATTTTAACAAAGTGCCTATTAATGATTGATTAACTAAAATGATAAATGTGTAATTGATTAAAGGATAATAATTACATAAATTATACCTAAATCAGTCAAAATTAATATTATTATAATTAAGCATTGTTAAAAGCCAGACGCTTTAGTCTTTAAAAACATTTGCCATGTAGTGACCTTTAATTTGGAGCAGAAACAGGGGGAGTGGCTTTATTGAATAAGAGGTTTGTCACTTTACTCACAGCTGATTGGTCCAATTTCAGTTTGAGATCTCTTATCCAGAACATAACCTGCCCCAGAGCAGGTTAGCTGTGGAGCATAAGTTACTATGGCGATGAACACAGCTAAAAGCCAAACCACTTTAATGGTACCTAAAACCCAGGATTGGCACAAACTAAGCTTAAACTTATCTGGATAGTCAGCTAAACCGGCTTCATGGTACAGGCCCCAGGACTATTATGTTTGTTTTTGTTTTTTGGTCCGGACCAAACTAACCAAACGAACCGAACTACAAGTGTGAACGCACCCTTAGATACGCTGTCGGACTAAATATAAATATCTTAAACTGTGTTCTGAAGATGAACGGAGGTCTTACGGGTGTGAAACGACATTAGGGTGAGCCATTAACAACATTTTTGGGTGAACTAACCCTTTAAAGATGCACATATGTTTTTTCCTGTGTTGATTCATTTCCAATTAAAAAAGGTAGCTGGAATATAATATAAATAATGTACCTCCCTTCATCTTTTTTAATATAATAGCCAATAAGCTTTAAAGTCACAATGAAAAAGTATCAACAGATATTTTCTTCCATATTGTGATGTGCATCTGAATGAAACCGATTATCGAAAAATAAATCAATACAGGGCAGGCAATTGGTTCTATTCATTGAATTTTGAGATATGGACATTGCTCTCAAAAGGGAGGCAGAAGAATGTGGGCTTGCATTGGTGAGAGTTTAACTCACATGATAAGGGAAGTCTGATATTTCACAGGAAGATTGATTTATATTTTGATTATTACAATATATGAATTATTGTATATGAATAACTTGCAAATAGACAGAATCGATGTCATGTTGATTTTAAATCATGTCACCGCAGTGAACCATAATTTGCTAGTTATTGCTGTGTCAGAGGCCATCCAAAAGATTTATAGTGATTGGACAAAAATAGGAAATGTCTACAAGTGCACAATGATTGATTCATGTTTTTGGTTTGTTTGCCATAAATATAAAAATATACATTTTAAATTCGTATGTTTAATAAAAGATAAGTTGTTAACTTTTGGAAGTACACTAGTATACAGAGATGGACTGAAACTCACACAACTCATTGGAGTTTTAATAAGTCACGTTAATATTCATATGGTCAATGTTTATTCACACGCCCTCGAATACCATGTAATCAAAAAGAATAATAATTTATGAATAATCTCGTGGCTATGAATCAAACATGGACTCGTGACAACAACAACCAAAACATGAGCACAAAAGGACAAAAAAACTACACTCCAGATCCAGTTCAAATGACCACTACGTAAAATAGATCAGTGGTAAACTCTTTTAAACGTAATGGAAAAACATTCGCCATCATGTTATGGTGAATGTTTAATCGTCATACCAGCATTTGCTCGTTCCGTGAAGCACCCCGAGTCTCGTAACATTTCTTTCAGTCGTTCGTTTTCGCTCCTGATTCGCTCCGTTTCCTCCTCATACTCCCGAACCGTTCTGCCGACTGTGAAGATGATCTCCTTCACAGCAGCCATCAAGCGCTCGGTCATGAAAGTATTCAGACGATCAAGTTTAGTCATTGTGCTATATTTAAATGAAAAATACAGACAATACAGGTATTTCACAGCGTGAGAAAGTTCCCCCTTTAAAATCAAACCACCAACACATAAGGTTGCTGTGCTAACTGAAGTGTCTCTAGCACCCTTCACAGGACGGGAGGAGGCAGTGTAGCTTTTAACCAAATAACGCCATTGGTCATTTATATTATTTACACCAACGAGCAGTGGTTAAAGTGGGATTTCGCAAGTGGGGGAAACCCTCAAATTTGGGGTAGGTGCAGGGAAAAAGGACTCATCATGAGGCAACATATTGAGTATCGTGGTATAGCAGTACTTATTGGGACAAGAGTGTCACCAAGTATCACAATACTTATTCACTTATATATTTTAATGGTTTTATTTTGGTCCATATACATCAACACTGATATGATGTTGTTACTGTTAAAATAATATGCGACAACCCTATTTTTCACAATGCAAATTAAAACATAAAATGGAAAGCAGGCTATAGAAATTATTAAAACCCAAATTAAGAACACATAGGGCCATGGGGCTATAACTAACCCAAGGGCCCCCATAGTATGGGTACCTTAGTTGGTGCCACAATGTGTTCTAGCCTACCATAGAAATAATTAGTATTTAAAAAAATAAAAATATTCAAAAACACAGAGATACAGTGAGTATATACTGTCTGAATATTACATTTTAATATTAAGTATGCCTATATATAAATATTCCAGGCTGCAACACATTAACAGTCATAGATTTGCAATCATACACAGCATGTTTAATGAGAAATAAAGACTATTAAACATATATTTTTATTTTAGCTCTGCGGTCACAATGTGACTGGAGTCGACATCTCTTTTTTGTCACAAACACTTATCTCTTTTTTTTTTTTTTAAACTGACACAAGATTATTTAAGTGAAAGTATGGATACTGAATAATATGCACAAAGTTAATAAAGTAATCTGTTTAATTACGATATCTAAAGGTTTTACTTAAACTTCTTGCCAGTGATTTTTAAAACATAAGATTCAGCAGTTTCGGATTTTACAGTTGTTTAATAGACAGCTATGTTATATATCATTATCATATATTATTTAAAAGTTAGGAATGAGACAGTTGAGCTGAAACAGACTGTCATATGTTGCACCAGTTTGAGAGCTACGCCCCCACCCCCACCCCCCAAACAACACAAAAAACACCAATACACCCTTTAGATTTCTCTAACCTTTTGTTTTTATTCTCAATCTGTACTTAATAAACATATGCTATGATCTGCACAATAAAACAGGCCGAAATGAACTATTCCATAAAAGTATTTAACATTTTCAGATTCAGACAACCTTGTAAAACACTGTAAAACATATTTACAAAACAAATAAAACATATGTTGTAACTTGTTTTTTTTTAAACACAAAAAAACACTAAAGATGTAAACGATAACCTCTAGCAATCTGTCAATCAGTCTTTGATTTTGCCGTGTCCTGCTTCTTCCCAGTGGAAACCTCTTGCCTCTGTGTCTGAAACAAAAGCATCTTCAGTCAGGTAGAAATGTTCACAAGCTTGAAAGAATGAGCAAAAAAATAATAATAAAAATACTACTCTAGGGGTCCACAATATTTACAGAAATGGTCGCTCTATATTTTCTGCAATTTTGTCAATAACAATTATTCAATTATATTCTGTCATGTTGTGGACAGCTGACTCCTACATTTTCTATTAGAGGTTAATGAATGTGTTAAATCATTGAGCAATTTATTCAACAGCTGACTCATTCAAATGCATACAAATGCGGATTCATTCAGGAACAAAGCAAGTGACTGTGTCTGTCTTGAGGCCGTGTCCACCAAAGCGTTTTCTTTCCCCTAGGCCGGCGTTTATTTCCAGTGGTTTTCAATGTGAGCACCACATTTTTAAAATGCCAGCTGCATGGCTATGGAGTTACTTTTGTGTCTTTTTTAATCCAGTTAAACTGTGTTTGAAAGCTAAATGATATTGTAGTTTTAAAAAACAACAACAACTGCCATTAAAAAGTTTTCATAAATAAAAAAATTATTGTAATTAATGCAGTGTTTTTCCTAGTAAAGTTTTTATCACGCGCACACAGATTTGCTGTTCTGCTGTCATTGTTTGCAACTTTAAATCAAGTAAAGCTGCACTTCAATGGGTGGTATCTAAGCACCAGAATGAAAGACCTGTTTCTATTAGTTGCGTAACAATGATGATTTGTAACTTCTATTTTTCAATCAGATATAAGACCTCATCTCAAAATCTAATGCCTGGCAGAAAAAAGCAGTAACTTTACCTTGCATTGTGGCCGCAACCTTTTCCTCAGTGTCATCATTAACAGCATCTGGTAAATCCTTAGGACTCTTTGCTGATGGCTGTCAATAAAAAGAAAAAGAAAAAAGAAATGTTAATTTGGTTAATTTATAAGAATCAAGGAAAAAAAAAAAATCTTTACCTCCAGGCTAACTTTATCCTTCATTGATGTCTCTCCACCTTGGATTCTTCTCTTTGGCCTTTTCAATTTTTCCAGGTCTGTGTTAGTTGACATGTGCCCTTGAAGACATCAACAAAAAAAACATGCAAATGTCTAATTTTGATGAATTACATAAAACTGGGTTTCTGCAGGTTTTATGAAGGGATCACAGTATATGTCAATATGTACACAATGGCCCTCATTTACAAAACTAACATATGACAAAAAAAAAACTAGGCGCACAGTAATTTCCATGAACAACAGCATTATCAATATGGACGTGAACGTTTTTGAGTTTGTGTGAACTTCCAAGGTCAATCTGGCAGAAAACCCCTATGAAATCATTTTGACTGGAATGAAAACATATGGCCAGTAAGCTAAATATTCATCATTTAAAAATGTGTTGTCAATGGTTAAATATTCTATTGACAGTGTGTCATTTAGCCTATCCATTACATTAATAAAGTATTTATTTTAGTTTAAAAAATATATTTTATATAATAATATTAATTCAATAAGGCTAACAGGTGTTTGTGTGTGTGTATGTGAGAACAAATTCTCATTCATGAGATTATTTCCTCTTCTGTGTGAAGAGGCCATGGAGAAATCTAGGGGCAAGGCTTGTGACGTTTAAATGAAACTGTTTTCAGCCACATTTATCACCGACCGGCGGATGGGATTAGTAGGATGGGATTGGCGGCATTACGAATGTTTCATGAAACACACGTGAACTGTCGTAAGATTTCTGCTCTCAGATCTGTGCTTGTTTCTACGTTAGATTGATAAATGAGGCCCAGTGAGTTTTATTTTTTACATATATTTATACATTTTAGAGTTTGAAAATACAACTTCCAACAGATATCTGTTCGTTTTTAATTCACTACCACTAAAATATGGAAATATATTTTACTGTACCTTCTGCAATAAAAGTGTTGCTGTTCCTCAGTATTTTTGTCTTGTATTCAGTGCAAATGTCTAAAGATTTGTAAATCAAGATGTTTTTACTAGATACAAAATAGCATTTTTTTTTCTTTGTTTTCTGTGAAACTGATAAAAATTAAGTGAGTTTATGATTACATTGATTTCTGAGCCCATTAGCAGATGTTCTTGTCACACCTGCCAATGGGCTCAGAAATCAATCTAATTCTAAAGGAAGTTCTCTCATTGACACTCATTGACAGACATTTGATCTTACATTTCAAATATATGATTTTACATTTGCATCTCAAGTAAATGTATCTTGATTTAAAGATGTTTAGATATTTATATTTGAAAACAAAAATACTGGGAAAGATTTGCAATGCATGCATCATTTAAAGCCAATAACTAAATTTAAAGCTTGGTGTGTCCCAGCCTTAAGACTTTCTACTCTGACCTTTTAAAGGCCTTGACTTGTGTTTGGGTGAATTAGGAACTTTTCAGAAAAACTGATAAAAGTAAAATAAATATATAGTGATGATCAAAACAACAACCAATAAATTCACCATGGTATGCAAATGTGTGCTTTAAAAGGCGATACTTCTGGATGAATCCCACATTACAGTGTTGACACCAGAATGGCCTCTCACCTGTGTGGAAATTTAAAAAAAAGAGGCATAAGAACGAGCATAAATGCTTGCTTTGAATTGCAAAATTAGATTGTGTGTTAAAAATGGTTTTGCACACTGACCTGTGTGAGTGTATTCATGTCTGCGCAGCGTGTAGGAACTGCAGAAAGTTGCCCTGCAGTGCTGGCAGACATGTATTTTTGAACTGGGACCCTCTCCTTCACCTAGCGAGGCATAATCCATGATCAGTGACTATATAAATGAAAGGAAAAAACAGACCACTGCTTAGCCTTAGTTCACTGAAAGTACTGCTACAGACATTTCATTCACATTTAATGTACATTCAGACAAGATGAAATGGCGTTATGGTACTCTCAGTGTGCAATGATTTACAGTTTACAGCGATTTACAGCATTTAAAGTTCTGTGTAGAATTAACCATCTGTGTTGCGTACTGGGTGTAGGCGAGACTAAATCTTACGCCTAGTCAAAAGTCGGTGTAAAGTGAAAAGTCATGACTTGTTCAGAAAATATTAGTTTTATGTCATGTAACATCGATTGGTGTGCCTACTAAATACTGCCAACACAGGTAACTGACCCAACACAACATTTCCATTCAATATGTAATCATGTAGGAAATATTAAATATGATCATGTGATTATTATCAGAAATTATATACCATTCATTATCTTGCTCGGCAGAACAGCATAAATGCTTGTAAATAAAATTTCACATTTTCTAAGTCCATTTAACAGCAAGTGATAATTTAAATTACTGTAGGCTACTAATAAAAACAATATTATCCAACACAACATAATTGAATAACTTAATTCATTAGATGAATTTTGTATGCACATAGCTTTATAACCATTTACAGTGCATCCTAAAAGTATTCACAGTGCTTCACGTTTTCCACATTCTGTTGTTACAGCCTTATTTCAAAATGGATTAAATTAATTAATTTTTCTCCGTTATACAAACAAACCCCATAATGACGACATGAAAGAAGTTTGTTTGAAATCTTTTACATAAGTTTACATAAGTATTTACAGCCTGCTACAACACTCAAAATTGAGCTCAGGTTCATATCGTTTCCACTGATTATCCTTGAGATGTTTCTACAGCTTGATTGGAGTCCACCAGTGGTAAATTCAGTTGATTGGACATGATTTGGTGAGGTGTGTAATAGCTGTCTATTTAAGGTCCCACAGTTACAGTGCATATCAGAGCACAAACAAATCCATGAAATCCAAGGAATTGTCTGTAGACCTCTGAGACAGGATTGTATCAAGGCACAGATCTGGGGAAGGGTAGCGTTGAAGGTCCCAATGAGCACAGTGGCCTCCTCCAAACAGTGTAATTGGGGGAGGAGGGCCTTAGTCAGGGATGTGACCAAAAACCAGATCTTCGGCTCCAGCGTTTCTCTGTGGAGAGGAACCGTTCCAAAAGAACAACCATCTTTGCAGCACTCCACCAATCAGGCCTGTATGGTAGAGTGGCCAGTAGTGATGCAAAGTCCGATTTCATTTCCGCAAACCGGTTGTTTTCAAATGGTTCATCTCAAAGAACCGGTTCAAAAAGCTGATTCATATGTTCCTGACGTCATCATGCAATGATGCCACTATGCATTTCTTTTATGTTTTTTTAAATGCATTTCTCAGTGTCGTTATATCCAGGAAACATTCAAATGCATTTAGCTAATTATTGTCTTTCATTCACTTAAGTTAATGGTGTTTGTGTTCAGTTAATTTATTTATCCTTCACGTGGATTCGACAGAAAATTGCAGGACAACAGGACAACGACCCTAAGCATACAGCCAGGGTAACAAAGGAGTGGCTAGAGGACAACTCTGTGAAAGTCCTTGAGCGGGCTAGCCAGATCCCAGACTTGAACCCGATTAAACATCACTGGAGAGATCTGAAAATGGCTGTGCACTGACAATTCCAATCCAACCTGACGGATGTAGAGGTCCTGCCAAAAAGAATGTGAGAAACTGCCCAAAAATAGGTATGCCAAGTTTGTAGCATCATACTCAAAAAAACTTGAGACTGTAATTGGTGCTTCAACAAAGTTTTGAGCAAAGGCTGTGAATGTACATGTGATTTTTTTTGTTGTTGCAAACATTTAAAACAAACTTCTTTCAAATTGTCTTTATGGGGTATTGTTTGTAGAATTGAGGGGGAAAAGAATAAATTGAATCCACTTTGGAATAAGTAACATAAAATGTGGAAAAGTGAAGTGCTGTTCTTTCCAAATGTCCTGTACATGTGTCTGTGTTGTAAGAATATACAGGGAGACTTCAGATAAACGCTGACTTGTTCAGAATAATTTTGCTTATTGAAATTAAATAGCGCAGGGGCTTTATTTGTTATGTGAGAAGCAAACTCAGTTCTTTATTATTAGCAAATTTAAGTTTGTAACTATATAAAAAATGTCATCTCAACTAGCACTGGAGTAGACCGTGTTAGAGTAGACATGCATTGTGGGTGTTTTAGTTGGTGCAACAGGTGCAAATATTGGAAGGCTAGACATAGCTAAGACCAGCATAGAGCTCACACCAAACTTTTTTTTAACGTCCAGTTTGTGCAGTCATACCAAGGAACTTTTTACCTACCCGTATTAAACAAAACAAGATGAGTATGTAAACGTGAACAACTATAGAGTTTTAAAATATCCTTTAAATGTAAAGAATTGTAAGTGACTATTTCATTATGACCTTGAACTTAGGTTAGAATGCCAATTGGTTATTTGGTAATTAATATTTAATAGTTTAACTACACATTTAATTATGCTGTTAAATCTTTGTTGACATTATAAGCCTTCATAATCTACTAGAGATAGTTAATAATTCCAGAGTAAGTCAGAATAAATGAGTGTAACAATTTATTATCAGTCTGGTAATTGCATAACGCAAATTACATAACCAATTCAAAGATAATCCATACATAACATTAAATGCTCTTAAGTAAAGAATAAAATACGGATACCGGACTTCTGAAAATGACATGACGCTGAGCATCCAGTAGACAATCAGCATTACGGGCTGATCTATATAAAGAATCAAGCCTGACATCTTTGCAACATTTCTTCAAATACCCAGACCAAGATACAAAACTCATTCAAATGTAAACAAGAATTCACAATGGGAATTTGCATTATTTAAATCCTATAGGCATGTATTGATGGCAGGAGGTAGAGAAAATTTGGCCTAAGACACACCACACCCATCACACATCAAGTAAAATTTCTCTAAACTCTTAAAACTTTTATTACTTTTTGGTTTACTTCTGTGGAGATGAGACCTTTGTACCAGCCGCAAAGACATTTCAATATCAAACATGTATAAAATTGTGTAATAAGAATTCCCATTAAACCATATAGATTTTAGATGAATTCTGGATGAAGGAAGGGGAAGATGCAGTTCAAAGGAAAGACATGTAAATTAAAGTCCTTCTAAGACGATTTACTCAGTGTGACGTCATCTTGGATGGGGGCGCTAACTGTATGAGTGAGTTCAGATGCTAATTTCTTTTATTTATTTATTTTTAGTCCTTATTTTCAATCAGACATTCTGGCATATGCAAGCTTTTCCCAGTCTTAGAGAATCTAAGAATAGGGAGTCATGAAGAACAGAGTTTAGAATGTGACATTTAAACAATAACATTTACCTTGTTTTGGACATGCGAGCGCCTCTTCCTCTTCCTTCTCTTTCCCGCTCCATAGGTTTGGGCTTTCATGCTGTCATTGGACACATTGTTGTGAGGTGGACTGAGATCATCATATGGATTTCTGAGAACAATGTATTCTTGGTGAGCTTTGATGGCACAGGTGTCTGATGTTGCCGTCATTGTCCTTTCTTGATCAATATCACATATCGGGAGACTTATTTCTTCATTCTTACAGTCTGTTGATTCTTGACCAGTTTTTGGATTGCGAGAATTAACCGACTTAAAATCATAGCTGACTTCATTTTCAGGAGAATATTTGAATTGTAAAGTAGCACCCTCTGTCTGCCCAGCATTTCTAACCCCCTCATTTGGACTTGAGACATCTGGTTGTACTACACTGCATGTGACATCTTGATGGGAACAACTTCCTTGTTCATTATACAAATTTAGTTGCTCTGTTTCATAGGTGGCATTTAGGCAATGGAAACCTGACTGTTCTAGATTAGCATCAAGCTCTTCTGGACTCCAGGGGGAAGTAAGTATGGGAGTTGGAGGAAAGGTTCCAGCATTGGGAAGAATTTCATCACAGCTATCCTCAGCGCTGTCAATTGATTTGCCCTTGCAGTGCTCTAAATGTGTAGCAAACGACTTCTTGTTAAATATCCCTAAACAGTAGATGCAATAAACACTATCATCAAATGAGCAGTCAGATGCAAACATACTAAATGGTTTTAAATCTTGTTTACTACTTTGAACCACATTTGCGCGGTGTAGAACATTTCCCTTGGTTTGAAGGAGGTTCAAGAGACGTTTCCTTTCTTGTGAGCTCTTGTCAAAGCTAAGAGCTTTTGCCACCTCTGGCTCATTAGGATGAACTGACTGAAGATGATCCATCATTCTATAATGCGGTTGCTTGCAGTAACAGCAGTGATGTATCTTGATTAAGTCATCTGTGGAACTGCTTTGGCATTCAGGAACCTGTTGTTGTAAAGAAGCAATTTTTAATAAATGAATTAAACGAACAAGAAATTTCATGAATCAAATAATTAAAAATGGTCACTTTCCATGGTCAGTTTTGCACATTAGCACTCAAGATCGACACTTTTTGTACAGCACAAATCAAAAGCAAGCAAGCAAAGTTTACATTGCAAAAAATACTGTTCAATAAAATAAAATAAAAAGCAAACAACCTGAGAATGAAAACTTGGAACATTTTTCTTTGACTTCTTTTAGATGGCTGATCTGGTAGTCTTGTTTGATGGCTGATCTGGTGGTCTTCCTTGTTGTACTTAATGAAGATGATTTATTGCAGCACACTAGCAAGGATCTAGAACAGGCATGCTTATTTAGAAGTATTGGTCACCAAGTTTGTTTTGAGCTGTGCTGCTGTCCTTACACTTCGGGATAATTCGTTTCCGAAGCAGCACTCTGGCTGTCAAGATTTGGAGAGCTTGAGGGTTTCTGTTCACAAAGCTTCTGTGCTGGTCTGTTCCTAGAATTGGGGGATAATCTGACTCTAGTGTATAGTTCTCCTTAGAAATGAATTGGCTCTAAAAGTCTGGAGATGCTGATCGTGTCTAGAGATGGATTTCCAGTTTCCAGTAACAGTTTCCTGGGCTTTGCTGAATAGAGGTGGGTTCCTGTTGTGCTTACTGTTTTCACAAATGCAGTTGTCCATTGATAAGAAATCCGGCAAAAAGAACTTTAGTTGGCTTCAACTGTAAAACTATTTAATAACCATTTCCATTTAGGGAGAGAGATGTTCTGATGGAGTGCAGTTCTCTCTCTTTCTACATGTCTTCCCAAAAAACCGACAATATAGTGCTTGCTTTACTTTTTTTTTGTGCAGTCTTGCCACTACTGTTAAAGAATTGACAGGTTGTGGAAGGAGAGCACTTCAAATTCTTCAGAACTTATCACGAATAACTAACTTTTTGAACAGAAGGTTCATTCTTCCCTGAGATTTCAGTTGTCAGTTGAATCGTCCAGAACAGATTCTGACATTAAGAAAAATTTGAAAGAAAACAGCATATTATTAAATATAAATTGAGATTTCTCTGTTCACCTATTTACATATCTCTACACATTTCCACCGATTGATTTTCAATCTGCTACTATTGCATACCTGCTTGTTCAAACAGTTTCTTTTTTCTCTCAATGCCACTGAAAATCTCCATGTCTACCAGTTTTTTGTCAGCATTGACTTCTGACAGACATGCTTGGCCAGCAAATACCGCATCAGATGTTTGACATGAAATCTCCTCCATCGAATTCATGCGGTTATCCTCTGTTTGCATGATGGTAATAGAAGGCATCTGGTCTCTGGTGAGCGAGTCATTTGAGATACTCTGATCATCAGTATGTTTTGAGGTTCTGTCAATAGATTGCACATGAACACATGTGGACTCATCAGTCTTGAAGGATTCATTTGCATTTGGAGCTGAAAAACTGGAGTCGCTAGAAGGATTTTCAGATGTTTGAAATGGTCTCTCCTCCATTGAATTCATGGGGTCGTCTTCTGTTTGTCTGTTGGCAAAAGAATCAATCTGGTCTCCGGTGAGTGGGTCATTTAAGATACTTTGATCATTTCTTTCACTTGTTACAACCTGAACACCAGTGTGTTTGAAGGTACCATCGATAGATTCCACATGAACACATGTGGACTCATCATTCTTGGATTCAGTTGCATCTGAAGCTGGAAAACTGGAGTCGCTGGAAGGATTTTCAGTTGTTTGAAATGGTCTTTCCTCAATCAAATTCATGGGAACGTCTTCTGTTTGTCTGATGGCAATTGAATCACTCTGGTCTCTGGTGAGTGAGTCATTTAAGAGACTCTGATCATTTCTTTCACTTGTTACAACCTGAACACCAGTGTGTTTGAAAGTCCCGTCAATAGATTTTACATGAACACATGTGGACTCAGTCTTGGATTCAGTTGCATCAATTGGATTCAGAGCTGGAAAACTGGAGTAGCTGGAAGGATCTTCGCCAGGTTTGCTGTCCACATCTAATTGTTCATTTTCAAAGCTAGGGACTGAGGCAGTTTTCTTTTTATCTAACTCTTTGGGAGAACACATCAACACATCTTCATCAACATCGTCTTCAGCATCGGAGAGAATAACACAAACTAATTCTGAGTCAATTTTCTTCTGCATGGCACCAGAAATAGTTTCCTTGAACAAAGACCTTAAATCACTAGTCTGTGGCATGACAGTTAATTTCATAGCAGAAACGTTAGTACAATCACACTTTGAGTCACACTTTATTCTTCCACAGTCAGACGGAGCATGATTAGCAGCAGTTCTTGTGTTTTGCTGCTCTAGTTCATCATCAATTATTATCAGTGGTACCTGGTTTATGACTTTTTTCTCGGAAAAACCAGGAAAATAACAGTCATGGTCCTCTTTTTGTTGACTCTCTGTGTTATTTCCCTCAGTGGATTCAACACCAAGGGAGTCAAAGTTATATAGCTCTATTTCCGATGGAGAATCACGCTGTGGAGATCCAAACTCTATAGGGACTATTTCTGTCTCAGGAATAACACTGTCGCAACGATTGGAACCCACAATTGTATCTTCCACAGCATCCTCATCAACCAATACTGAGGATGAGGGTTTTTCATGATCAAAGCCACTTCTTTCAGAATGGCTATATTTTAAGTCCCCAGACACTGACCTCCAGTACTTGCATTCAGTCATAATTGGTTCTAGAACAATCCTTGGCTGCAAACTGAAGTGGCTCATGATATCACTGAATAGCTCGGGTTTGACTGTTTGATTACTCTTATTGCAGGTAGTAAGCTGCTTAATAGTTGTCTGAGGTAGAAGGCAGACGCTGTCAGTACAGTCATCCATTCCAGTGGTCTCAGTACTGCTCGTAAGAGTTCCAGACACTGCATGGGTTGTGCTGCTGCTCAGATGTGCAGATCCGTCCTCATTCACAGTTTCTTCACCCGCAGATTCTTCAGACTTGTCACTGTTGTTCCCCGGAGGCTGTATTGGGGGAAACCGACAATCAGGAAACCGACTTAGGATTTACTGCACAAACAATTCCTTGAAGAAATGAAACTGGAAGAATCTAGTAGTCAAATTGATTATCGCATAGTCTCTCCTACCTCCTGATTATGGATTTTCGGAAGTTGGCCCCTTTTCAGATCACCATAAAAACGTTTCTCACGCTGCCGATAGGAGTATGGTTTCTCGCCACAATGAATCTGCATATGCATCAATAGCCGCATTTCCCAAGCAAAAACTTTGCCACAAAATGGGCAGGGAAGTGGCCCTTGACCTCTGGTTTTGCCTTTCTGTAACTCTTTGTTTGGGGATCCTCGAGGTGTCTGCTGAAGGGGTATGAAAAAAAAATTAATAAATTTTTGTGCAGGGGCTAATGTATAAAATGAGTTCCTCCACCAAAAATTATCCTCTTATTTCTAAAATAAGAAAATAAGTAAGAGTTCCTTCAGAAAGACTTGTTAGCCTTGCAGATGCTAATTAGATTCCTGAATTTTCTGAATGTCTTCTGGTTCCATTGAGTGCTAAAGATTTTAAGGATCCTTAGCATTAGACAAATAATACATACCTAATAGCTTAAGTAATGTAAAACTATGAAATGTAATGTAAAAACGGACGTGGATCATTCTTCAGGATTTTGTAAAAAGCACATACCGTATTTGAGTTGCGATTACTTGTTGACGTCTTATCATCAAGCATCTCTTTGGCCTCCTTCTGTCTCTTTCCTACTTGTTCCATAAGCTCGGTTTCCCCTAGAGCTTCCTCAAATTTCCTTTTCTTTTCATTCAGCCACCTACGTACCATGTGTTTCCTTTTGTGCTTCCTTAACTTCTTTTCCCCAACAAACGCTTTGCCACATACTTTGCATGGAAACCTCTTTGGTGGGTTAAACTTTGCTTTTCTTTTAGAGACTGAAGTGTCCGTTGTTTGTTCAGGAGTGCACATAGATTCATCTGTGCTCCTTTTAGGAAGATCTGGACTTTTTTCTGCCTCATCTGTAGTGATTTTGAGCACGTCAACAACCAGGTTAGATTCACCACTTGATAGTCTTGGTTTGGCGTTGACCTTTTTTGATTCTTTATTTTTTTGTTCCAACTCCTTAGTGACTCCCCGTGTCTCAGTTGTGCGCTTACGCAATTGCTTATCAATCAATAAAAAAGGATTGTGGGTTATTATACAGAAATAAAAGTTCAAAAATTATCAGTCTCTCACCAAGTATATAGTAATATCTTTAGATTCTATAACAAATCTGAAAACCAACCTGGGTATAACCAGCAACTACCAGATTGGACTCATCAATTGATGGACTTGGTTTAGCGTTGACCTTTTTTGAAACTTCATTATTTTGTTTCAACTCCTTAGTGACTGCCTGTTTCTCAGCTGTGCGCTTACGCAAATGCTTATTAATCAATAAAAAGGGCATGTTGGTTATTACACAGAAATAAACCCAGCAAGAATAGAGTAACATCTTCACATCTTTTTACAAATCTGAAAACCAACCTGGGTGTAACCAGTAACAACAGGATTGGAGTCATCAATTGATTTTGGTTTATCATTGACCTTTTTCGATTCCACACTGGCTCCCTGTTTCTCAGCTGTGCGCTTACGCAATTGCTTATCGATCAGTACAAAGGAGTGCAAGTTGTTAAACAGAAATAAAAGCAAAACAATTATCAGTCTAAGAAAGTATATAGTATCATCTACGTATTTAATTACAAATCTAAAAACCAACCTGGTAGTAAGGCTGATGTGATCTTGTCTGTCTACTGTCAAGAATAACTCCACGCGGATTACATCTCTTCTTTACTTTCCTGTGTTGTGAACGAATGTGCGGCTCCAGCCATCCTTCACGGATAAACACTTTATCACAATGTGGGCAGGCATACTTTTTTTTTAGCTCTTGCAAAACCTGTCCTTCTGTAGTTTTAGGGACCACCTCCATAGTTTCCTCCTTAGATATCTATGAGAAATACAAATGTCAAAACTTAATATGTTAATTGAAATGATCACATATCCAGATCAAAATTATGCATCATGTGAGCAGGTACCTCAGCCAGGATTGACATCTTAAGAGATCTGCGTGATAAAGCCTCAGTTCTATGGGACTTCATGTGGACACGCAACTTGGCAGCGAAAGCGAAGACTTTGTCACACTTTGGACAATGGAAATCACTTTTGTCAGCATCTTTGGCCTTCTTCACTGCAACATTTTTTCGTTGCTTCTGAAAGAAATGCAAGTCCAATGAGAGGAGCAAGGAAAGACATATGCAATGAGCTCAAAGTGTAATATGCCCTGGATGTGAAAGTGAATGTATGTAACATAGACATTATTCAATTTGTATATTGTCTTCAATTGTGAACTTGAAAGGATCAAATTAACTGCACTGCTACTGCAGGACTATGAAGGGCATTTCAAATCTACACTAACTTTTGAAAAAAAATATTCATTAAAGGTGCACTGATCGTCATTCACAGGAAACTGTATCTGCTGATACAATTACTGATACCAATCAATTTGAAGCTTGTGTGCGTGTGTGTGTGTGTGGGGGGGGGGGGGGGTTCTTACAAAAAACATTTATTTCAAATGTCTAAATGTCTTTTTCAATCAAATTTAAGAAAATTATAATAATAATAATAATAATAATTCTCTAAACGTTTGATCAAGCAGTGCATTTTTGTTTTTACAATGGGGCGATTGTTGCACAATAGCTTACACACAGCACAAGCCTGATATCAAACTACAGAATAAAAAAACCATTAGGTCTAACATTATCATTGAGCTAAGAAATACTAAAGAAATGTAATAAGGTATCAAATGTGAAATAATACTGGATGGCCATAATACTGATACCAATAAATTAAATACATCATACATACAGTTAAGGTTACAAAAATGTGTCATTCAAGAGAAATTTAAGAGCTGCATCAATCCAATATGCTGATACACAACTTTCTCAAATGTTAACATACACTTAAGACAAAACTGATTGTGTTTACATCAGGTTTACATGCATACTCATCAAGACTCATCGATAAGCACAATTTGGCAACTCGCAAGCTGTTTGTGAGGCGGCCAATGTGTGTGCATGAGCTCTAGGAAAGTGTGCGAGTGCTAAGTGGTTTAAACACAGGCAAAACATAAAAATAAATGCATATTACAAACTTTACTGACGATGCTTCAATTGTGCAAGGGACAATTTGTCAACTGTGGAGTGTGCACATAGTGCAGATGCGATGTGGTCGTGTGGAGCCATTTGCGCATTTTGAGAGGGAAAGAGAGAAAGTGCATGCAGTAATTCACTCACACTGAACAAACTTCCCAAAGCAATTATCGACTGATAACGATCGGTAGCCGAGCAATCGGAGCACCCCCTATTATTCGTAGAGTAAACCACCAAACCACCCCAGAAATGACTCAAATGACTGAAAAACCATTTATTTCAAACAGATTTTATTTAAACCACTGCATTATAATAACTGCACTATATACACACAAATGGTACATATAAAAAAAATTTAAAAGTTTGTAATTTTCTATTTTGTATATACATATTTACAAATTTCCATTGGATGGTTCGTCTGATTTCAAGACCTTCATTATCCCACTTTCTCCTTCTGCAATGCGCTCTTCTGGCTCAAAAGGCTCCAATTTAATCTGAGTTTTATTAATCAGCATATTTACTGGTCGGTACCCTTTCGCTTCTAAATAGTCACGATGATGTTTTATTCTAAGATGAGACCACAAATTAGAAGTGTTCTTCTGAGAGGCCTTGCTGGACCCCTGGCTAATTCTGGCTGAACATTGCTGGCAAATGACTTCACCATATGCATCTTTTGAGTAGTAGTCCCAAACTTTGCTAAAACAGCGGTTTGAAACAAATGTCACCTGTAAAGTAATGAGAAAAAAAATGCATAAGTTTTGTGTTACACTTTAGCCATGACAGTTATTTGCATTAAATATATCATAAAATATTATAAAAACATGTAATGCATTCAGTAGATATGGCTTTAAAGACATAAGTGTTAAAACAGACCTACAAAAATTAACATTATCCAAACATTTAATAACTGACTTAATAGTAACAACAAGAATTTAATAAATTATTCTTCAGCTCACTGGTTATACTAGTTTTAATCGTTTAAAGCCAGGGTTTTCAAGCATTGGTCCCCGAGGGTACACCATGGTAAAGAAATGTTACATTTCATACTTTTCTCATTAATGGTCTTCATAAAAAATAAAAATAAATCTGTAAATTAGCATGGATTGGTCAATGATGAACAAGTGGCAGCTAAATATGTAAGGGATAATGTCCACCCAGCCGGTTGTTATCGCAGAATAAACCCAACAGAGTATTAGGACCCCGACGGGAAGCAGACTTGTGTCACTCTGAAGGGGTTTATTCTGCGATAACAACCGGCTATACATTACGGTATACATTATCCCGCTTATTACATGTCTACTTATCTTATACTATCTATAGAGTAAAATAGACAGAAAAATATTGTCTTGAGTTCAAATATTTTATTAGCTCTTACGCAAAGCTTCTGCGAAGAAAAATATTTCCAAACTGCGTTAAGTAGGGCTGGGCGATAAAACGATAACGGTAATTATAACTATATACTTTTCCTCAATAAAACAACAGTTCGATAAATTCTCGATATAATTCAGAGCCCACGACCAGCTCGGAGGACACAGACATCTTTGACAAGTTAGCTCGCTCAACTTCAGTGGTTTGGAGATATTTTGGCGATCCCATCTGACATAAAACCGCGACATACGTGGACACGTTCACCACACGGAATTTAATTATTAAATTATCCTGCTTCTTCGAAGTTCTTCCATATAACATTGAGCCCAGCACAGCGGTAAATCTCATTAACTTCATTCACACACAGGCTTATTACCTTGTTAGTTGCGGTAGGTGACTATAATCACTAAAACATCGGACTTGTACACGATCGCTATCATAATTGTCTTTGATGCATTATTAATAACTCGGCATCTCCTGTATCAAAAGAGAAATAATGTAAACCAATGTTTAAAATGAATAAAAGACTAGACAGCCCTTACTGGAGATCTACAAATACTGAACTTAGCTCTCTCCCTCCTCTTGCGACCAGCCCACTGTCGCTGAGGTGTGTGTGTCGGTGAGATGCACGATGCGTGCGTGTGTGTGCGAGAGAGAGAGAGAGAGAGAGAGAGAGAGAGAGAGAGAGAGAGAGAGAGAGAGAGAGAGAGAGAGAGAGAGAGAGAGTTAACAGTTAACTGTCTGTTTTCTACATACTCAGGAGCAAAATATGCCTTTAAACTTTAAAGAAATAAAGATTTTACATTTATCGTGATATTTATCGATATCGACTGATATGGAAAATTATATCGTGATCATTTTTTTGGGCCATATCGCCCAGCCCTAGCGTTAAGCCTTTATCTATTGCTGAAAAGATTTGTTTTGTTTTTTAACCATATGTTGAAATTAACGATGAAAGAGTTAGTTCACCCATAAATTAAAATTAGCCCATGATTTACTCACCCTCAAGTAATTATAGGTGTATGTGACATTCTTCTTTCAGATGAATAAAATCTCCTGTCTCTAGTCCTGGCTAATCCAAGCTTTGGCAGTAGATCTGTTTTTGAAGTCCATAAAAAAAAAAAAGCATCGGTCCGTCAAAAAACGTGCTCCACGCGGCTCTGGGGGCTTCTGATGCGAATCGCTGTGTTTGTGTAAGAAAAATGTCCATATTTAAAACACGTTATTTGACGGACAGATGCATTTTGTATGGACTTCAAAAACAGAGCTACATCTATACTGCCATGTAAAAGCTTGGATTTACCAGGACTTTTTAAATA